>NW_027466842.1:5505000-6062500 GCF_046128005.1 Genypterus blacodes
AAGACTTAAAGATGTGAATGGTTTGCACAACAATAAGTGTAAATATAAATTATATCTATAAGTAAATTGTGTACATTGATATCTAACATGGTGGGAAGGCAATAACTGGTAATGTGTGCTGGGTCCTACCTGGAGGACCTCTGATTCCTGCCTCTCCATATGCTCCAGGGGGTCCCTGTTCACCTTCTGAGAAGACTGGTCTATCAACACCCGGATCACCTGGGAGACCTGGAGAAAAGTAAACACACAACACAAATACAGTCTACAAACTATAGAGATCATTATAGTAATATTGATCAATGATCAATGTCAAACCTCTTTGACCAGCAGCCCCTAATTGTCCTTCTGTTCCTCTAAAGCCCTTTATTCCAGTGTTTCCAGTGTCTCCAGCAGGACCATCAACACCAGGCAAGCCTGACAGAGTATAGTTACAGCTGGAATATTGTAACAGTCTTATTTCCCAAACATATAAGACAACAAGTGGAAATTACATACAGTGGACTACAGAGCTCACCATCATGTCCAGGGTCTCCTATAGGACCAAACACATTGAGTGTTGGTGGTGATGGCAGGCCTGGATGACCTCTAAAACCTGGATCACCATTTAAGCCTTGTAACCCCCTGGAGCCTTTGGCTCCATCATGACCAGGGGAACCTGTATGCCAACACCAACAAGGGAGGACAATGTCTTGAATGCTTCAGACTTGACAAGACTTATTTCATTTGTTACCTTGCCTGAAAATGTATTTATTTGTGAATGTGTGTTGGCATTTGACTGGATTGATGTGTAACCTCTTTGGCCAGGTGGTCCTAGCGGTCCGATCCTTCCTTGTGGCCCAGTTATTCCCGTAACCCCATCTGGTCCAGGGTCTCCTCTCAGTCCTGCAGACATATTGTAAGTATAAATAAATACTCCACAGCATCACTCTGCTTACAGAGTGGATTTTGTGTAAGGAGCTTTACAGCTGCTATATGAAGTCAAAAATTCACTGTAATACTTTTATTTTTAACTTTGATGAGTGCATACAGAAGTATGCATCATCATGAACATAATGTTTTCATATACATGATTGAACTCTCAAGACCTTGAACCTGCCAAATGCCACACACTGGGCTCTTGAGAGTTCTGCAGTAGAGGCAGTCAGAGGAACAATCCATTACCTGGTTTACCAGGAAGAGTATATATTTCCCCTCTGATTCCCTTTTGTCCAGGAGGCCCAGGTAAACCCTGGACTGAAGGCCCATGGAGACCAGGTTCACCGATAGATCCAGGCTGACCAAACCCTGATGATCCTTGGTTCCCCTTTTCACCAGGCCGCCCATTAAGACCTGCAAGAGAAGAAACAGTGAGACAAGACACATAGGCAGACGAGGGAACTGTGCAGGGAGGTAAGGAGCCATAAAACTAGAGGATGAATTAAGGGCTTACTTTTTGTTTTACAAATAACTTCTAAACCATATATATACATTTCATATTTCATTTCATTTAACTTCTGGAATTGATAGAAAAGAATGTCACATGAATTTTCTCCTCACTGACCTGGATGTCCTGGATGCCCATTGGGTCCTGCTGATACCACAAGTCCAGGTAGACACGATTCTTTATCACCAGGTAGTCCTGGAGGCCCCACATGACCTTTATACCCTGTATTCAATCAAATAAATGCGAAACAGATACCATTTGTTGTGTCTGTGTGCCTGTCTGTCTGCTGTCTACAGTCATGTGCTCTCTGCAGATTGAGTACCTTTTTCTCCAAGTAAACCGGGATTGCCTGGTGGTCCTGAGATTCCGGGTCGACCAGGTGGCCCAGAGTCTCCTTCAGGTCCCTGAGCTCCATTGTCTCCTGGTAAACCTGGGAGGCCATCAGGGCCAGGGAATCCAAGGTCACTATCACCCTGCACTCACATTGGGAGGGAAGGCTGTGAGTACTTTTGACACTAAAGAAGCCTTGACTGGCATTACAAATCGACAATATTCGATATTCTATACAACAATATTCTATACCTTAGAATATACAATATTCTATACCTTATCTATGTTTAAATCATTGTGTAAGTTAAGTGCTGCCTAAGAAGTAAGAATTAATGCTATCTAAATTTAAACAGAGAACATTCAAGTGTCCACTCTCCTTATCATCTCTTTCTACAGACCTGCACAGCACAAATCATCATGATATATTCAACTTGATTTGAATTTATTTTAATATTTTTGTTGACTTTTTGACAAGCTCTCAGATTACTGTAGACTGGCAGTATTTACAGAATTCTGTTAAAACTACAAACTTTACTTTGTGCAAAAGCTGATTTTCTTTCCACTGACATATAGTCAGGATCTCAGTAAAAGTTTCGTTTTTTTGCTTGTAATTAAAATGACACGTTGCTACTTTTATTGTATTGAGTGATTAGACACTTTTATTAAGTGGTTAGGTTCTCACCTTTGGTCCTGGGAGACCGGGAGCTCCTGGTGGGCCTGCGAGACCTGACGAACCTCTACCTGGAAGCCCTGGGAGACCTTGCTGCGCCTTTTCACCTGTACAACACATGCACACAATGAGTATGGTGAACATGTGTGGCTAAGAAAAAACATGTTGACTTGTTTGCTTGAGTTCTGATCGGGTGTAAATGACCTTTCTGCCCTCTGGGCCCTGGCATTCCATGGAAAGAAACATCTCCTCTTTCTCCTTTTTGTCCCACATATCCTGGTGTTCCTGGATTACCTGGGGCTCCATGAATGCCTGGGTGTTTGTCAATAGGCTTATAGTAAGAAACACCTCCTTCTCTACTATTATGGTTGACCATTCATTCATCCATCCCTGTATCAGCACAGATGTTACCTGGGCTTCCAGTTGGACCAGGCAGACCTTTATATCCAGGTGGTCCTGGCAATCCTTTGTTGTGGATGTGGTTAGGTTCCCCTTTCTGGCCTACACATAGAGGCGGAACATGAGAAGACATGTCATACACATTTCAATTCGACTGGATGTTTGTATTGTATTTGTCAATTATCCATCACTGTACCTGGGATTCCAGGCTGCCCTGGTAAACCAGGCACCCCAACATCTCCCTTGCTTCCTGGAAATCCAACAGGCCCATATCCTATTGTGCCAGGAAAACCAACTGGTCCTGGTACACCAAAAAGCCCTGGTGAACCTGGGAGACAGTGGTACCCAGCTAACGGATACTAGAAAGCGGACAGAACAGCTTTTGAATGAATCGTTTTAATTACGTATTCAATGATGTGTACAGAGGATTCGAGTAATTTCCACCATAAGGACTTGACCCCATACAATAACTTTGTTAAGTGCAAATGTATTACTGAAAGCTTCTTACTGATTCCCCATCAGGGCCTCGAAGACCTTTGGGACCTGGGATCCCAGGGACACCATCCAGGCCATCAATACCATGCCTGCCGGGCTGTCCCGGGGCTCCCTTCTCTCCATTTACAAAATGCGAGCTGTATGAGTCTCCTTTTGGTCCTGGAGTGCCTGGATATCCTGTTTGTCCGGTTTGACCCTTTGGAGAGTAATGGTATTTATAAATGTTAAAGCATTGTAAAATAATAATATACAACAACAAGACATGCGTTCTTACAGTTATTCCAGATGAGCCTCTAGGACCTTGGAATCCTGGATCACCTTTGTCACCAGGTCCTTGACTGTAGCCTGTGTGACATGAAAATACAATATGTTATATTTCAGTTTTAAACTTTCCTGTACTGCAAGGTTGCACCACTAAGATTAAAACTTAAATGCTTTTGAAGGTGAATGTAGGACAAAGCTGGTAGATGATGTGTGTTCTCATGCAGTGAATGGGGTTTACCAGGGATGCCTGGCGGACCAGGGGGGCCCTGTGATCCTGGGAGTCCTGACCCAGTTCCAGAACACTCATAACAAGGTTCTCCTTTCACTCCTGTACAATACATACACATATAAATAGTTTTATATCTCTTTCTACTTTTATTAACATTTTTATTAAGATATTTGAGTACATTTACTTTACATAAACATTATACTTGTACTGCAGTTTAACATAAACAGAGTCCACTGTAACAATTAAACTGAAGCCCTGAATAACAGTTAATTTCCCACCTTTCATTCCATGGTGCCCATCGTATCCAAATGGACCCTCCATACCCTTCACTCCTTTCATTCCAGGTAGACCCTTGGTTATCCTGTTACCTGTTAGTAATACCATAATGTCCAGCATATTACTAAAACCATCAATACCTCATGGTGAGCTGCATAAAATATGATACTATTTGTGGTGCTAACTAGTAAGAAGAAGATTTTAACATACTTCGGTCTTCAGGAGGACCTGGTGGCCCCTGATCCCCAGCTGGCCCTTGATCACCATGTTCTCCATCTAGTCCTGGGGGTCCTGTATAAAAGTCTCCTGGCTCCCCAGGGTCCCCTTTGGAGCCTGGAAAGCCAGTGGAACCACGTGGACCAGGCCCATAAATCCCTGGAGATACATTGCCTGGACAGGTCAGTGTGAGAAAGTGGTTAATAACAAACCATCTGAGTGAAGAATTTGTTCATGTTCACTTTAGCACATTTCAAAATACATTTCAACGATTAAAACTTAAAACACAGAGAGAGGGATAGACAAGGAGAGAGATTGAGATTGGCATATGCACACCTGGAAGTCCGTCTTGTCCAGGAAAACCTATAACACCTGGAGAAAAGAGCAGATTAAAGAAATACCATAGTCTTTAGAACTAATTCATGGCCTGATATGAACTTTGCTCTGTTCATGTATTTCTCCTTCTCTCTTTCTGCATTTTTCCTATTTGTTTTCTTCTCCTACCTTGAGGTCCAAGGGTCCCAGGTGGACCTGGGGGACCGTGGTCCCCACGATATCCTTTGAATTGTCCTGTCACAGTCCCAACAATCTATTAACAAAACCACTGGTTTTATTAAGTGTTTGTGCAACATTGAAATTATGGATAATTTCTGACACCACATATATTATATCCCAGAGTTAACGTAATAGGAAAACACTCACTTTTCCACGAGGACCAGGTTGACCTCTTATTCCCTTTTCACCCTACAAATCAGAGTGTAAAATAGTTATTGACACTCTGACATGATGACATAATGCACACCTGATTTGCAAAAAGATGGCACGCAGTGCTACTGACTTTTTCTCCATGTGTTCCTGAATATCCTGGCTCACCGATGAAACCTGGACTTCCCTGAAAAGAACCCCTTTGTTTCATTAATTAAAATATTAAATTAGTAAACACACACATTCATGTAGCCAGTGCTGGGGAACTTTGCTTTGCTGGGGAAATATTCAAGTTACTCATGATTTAGTTACGTTGTAAGCTACTGAAAATAATGCAGCATTGCAATGGATTTGTTTCCCACAAGGCTAAGCAAGGTGACAGGAGAAGTGATGCATGCTGCGATGTGTAGGGTGTAGTTGAGAGTCCAGTGAGAAAGTGTGTATGTGTTTTGAATAAAGCTCATCGCTGACTGAAAAGTAGTGGAGTAGCTTTTGTCAAGCTACACTGCTACTTGTGGACATAAACTGTAATTAAGTGGAAAAGCTACATTGTTTTGAGAAAAGATGAGCTACATCAAGCTGCATGTAGCCTCACAGACACAGACACACACATATAGGGCTATGCATCCTATATACACACCGTAATTCCAGGAAGACCAGGTTCACCATCCTTCCCTGGCTTTCCCTGCAAGGACAATTAGGAACAGGTGTGACAATTCACAAGGATCAGTACAGAACAGACAGCTGCCAAAGACTTCACACCTCCTTCAACTAATTTTTCTGTTAAAAATGTGTGGTGTTCTCTTATGCCACATTCTGAGCCAGTAACAACCATCAATGGTAGTGATTCAGAAGATGTCCCGTTACCATCATGTATAGATTGATCTGATTAGCCTCCTTTAGTTTTTTGTCGGACATTGGATGGCTAAACAGTGGAATCACAGAGCAAACCTTTGTTTCTCGTGTGTATGCAGTTATGCGAGGGTCAAAGATGAGGGAAGAAGCATGGACGTAATGGGACACAGAGTCGTACCTCTGGACCTACATAACCTTTGCCTCCCTTCACTCCTTTGATATATCCATAGGCAGAGTCACCCTGGGGAGGGAAACAGCAATGAGAGGAACAAACAAACAACACTGAGAAGATAGAACAAGCTAGAGGGGGGAGTTTTTTTTTAATTGTTCTTATGTAGAAAGTTAAAAAGGGGCATTTCATTTTATATTATGTCATTTCAGTTCTTACACTTACTGCCTCACCCTTGCAACCCTTTTCTCCGACATCTCCACTGTCACCTTTCTGACCCTGAATCAAGAGATAAAACAGTTATGGTTTGCTGGTTTCCATGACAACTCTTGAGGTAATGAGATGGGATGCTCATTTGTCTCGGGGCATTGCCTGCCCAAGGAAGCGTCAGTCACTGCACTGACCTCAGTTCGTCAATGTACCTTTAACACCACAGCACTGGAGGCAAACTGCTTTATTCGACCTGGCGGCCCCGGTGGGCCAGGTGGTCCTCCCCTCCCCTATGTCAAACAAATTCAGACAACCATGAATTGGAAATATTAACACATACAGTATTTATCTACAGATCATGTGACAAAGAAGTGGGCAGTAGTTGTGTTATTTATATAAAGTATAAACTGCTCGTGAAGTAATTTGGCTTTATGAATGAAAAAGATATTACCTTTGGACCGCGAGCCCCAGGGGCCCTACTTCTGCCTTCTTGACCCTGAGGAATAGCAGGATCTTTGTATCAGTAACTAGTATGTACAAAATCTCTCACTGTAGCCAATCCTCTCATATACCTTGCTCCCAATTCCTGACACCTGCCATTGCTCAGTGAAAACTACTATGTGCGTACACTTGTCCTGAAGCACTAACTCCATCTTTTTAAATCACTGGAAAGTAGGAGACTTTAATCCCCGGAGATTTTCATACTCCATTCCCTCAAAAGCTGTCAGTGACTAGCAGTAGATGTTATTTGTATTTGTACACCATTCCAATTCAGAATACCAACAACTGAGGATCAGTTGCTGTGTTTTTCCTCAACACCACTCAGACAAACACACACAAAGACACACATTCCTACACACAGACATACACTAAGCCCTTAAACACACAAGCATCTGCAAGAACATTTAGCATCATTACCTTAGGTCCTTGTGGCCCTGGTTGGCCAGGAACCCCCTGTTTAAAAAGAATTCCAACTGCAATTTTAAGCATTGCATCATTTTCCAATGAGTAAGTGTTGTATATTTGTGGAAGCGGAAGTCAGACAATTTCACTTACAGTAGAGCCACGTGTTCCAGCGTTGCCTGCACGTCCATTCTCTCCATGAACGCCTGGGTCTCCCTGAAAAATGGGGAAATTTTATTTTTACTGATAAATATACAGTAAATGGATATGAATGGATATGTAAATACAATAAAATATTTTCATAGCTCAACTTCATGCAAATTGCATTAAATAATATGTAGTTAAAGTAATTTACAAAAACATATCATGATGATTGGAATGTAAATGGTTACCGGCTGTCCTGTCTTCCCTTGATTCCCAGGTAACCCTTGTTTCGCATTCACTAAGAGCGGAATCTCACCCTGTTAAATAAAAGATGCAAAGCCTCAATTTAAGGTGTTTCATGCAAAAAGAAGGTATAAGTACATATAATTACATAAGATAGCAAAACTGTTTAATGCTTGAATGTTTGTTAGATCTGGGGAGGCAGTAGTCGAGTGGGTAGGGCTTCCGCTTAAGAACCGGAGGGTTGCCGGTTCGAGTCCCTGCCGAGGTGCCCCTGAGCAAGGCACCGAACCCTCAATTGCTCCCCCCTCTGCGAAGGGTGGTAATATAATGTAATGTAAGTCGCTTTGGATAAAAGCGTCTGCCAAATGATCGTAATGTAATGTAACGTAATGTAGATCACCACAAGGGGTCATTATTGAGGTTACTTATTCTAGATCACCACAAGGGGTCATTATTGAGGTTACTTATTCATAAAATATGCTCATAACTGTGAAGACATAGAAGAAGAAAAATGATTGTTGCTGTGTTTGCCATCAGTAAAATTGTTCTATAACTTCTTAGGTGATTTGCCTGTTCTAACCCAACAGTGGTGACTGAAGGAGCATCTTAATTGTCTGGCAAGCTACTACAAAATACAAATGTGAATGTCTTTCGATGAAGATGTCACGACGAGATTCGAGTCTGTGAAAGGAAAGTATCAACCCTACCTTTCATCCATTAGCTATTCAGCAACTAGTGTCCCTCAGTAGCCAGATGCCAACTTACTTTCCCAGCAGTCAAAACAGAAGAACCACCTGTGTCTAGACTATTTCTTATGTACCTGTTTCTCTGGCACTGTAAAGTTACCTCTTTAATAAAGGCCATTTTTCCCTTTGTTGCCTGGAGAGTGTGTCCTCTTAGTTTTTAGAGGACACAAAGGTCTCCATGAGAAGAACAGCTAAAGTGCAGCACATAGGTCAGCTGGAGCATTTCTTTCCATCACTTCTGTTGGTGACATTGGCGACACTGCTGTGTTCTCAGCAGTGTCGCCAATTTCTCCAACAGAGGGGGAGCAGGCAGCTGGCAGGAAGAGTGGCTAGGAAGTATTCCAATGTCTCTGTAGCCTTTACTGTCAACCCGTCTCAGCTGGACAGCTGTCCCATGAGACATTTGCTCTATATTTCCTCTATTGGTGCAGCATTGCAGAGGCCCACAGTGGATCTTTTCTGGAGCCTTCTCACTACTAAAAGACTGTAACATTAACTAAAAGTTGGTAGGAATGCATTTTTCAGATGAAATCCTAATTAATCATTGTCTGAGAATTAGCTTTGACAATTCACACATTTCTGGCTGTAGACAGAGTTGGGAGATGTGGAAAAATACCAAAACAAAGAAAACAAAAACATCTTTGAAAGAGTCATTGTTCTCTCATGGACAAGGTACATAATGAGCTCTGTGATGTTAGGGAGAGAGTGAATAACATGCTGGCACAGAGGCATGTTTTTTTCTTTTCTTGGTGCATCAAGATCGATAAAGCTGCATTTACTGAGCTGTCCTGCAATTTCACACTCAAAGTACTCAACAATTGGCAGCATTGTTAGACACTTTCTGGTGTAACTGATTACCTTTGGTCCACTTGGACCTGCTGGACCCTGTGAAAGGAAAGACAAAGACACATTTCAAGCAACACAAGCTCATGGGGAGTTGCAATGAAATATTAAAGTTGGTGAGAATTCTGACTTTAATGTGGCATTTGAGTACAATTTTATGATAAACTATTTTGACATACTGGTTGTCCATCAGCACCAGGGGCCCCATGAACTCCAGGAAATCCATCTTCTCCCTAAAAATATGCAACCTGTTCAAAATCACATTTGATACATGCTCTGTAACCACAGATGCACATCACATAAACACTGAGCTTTGTTCAGCCATTAATTCAGCTATAACAGGTGTAGCCAACAGCTGCATGAATTAAACTACAACACGGGACAAATTATCACTGTTAAAATGTTGTCCTCTTACATCTGTGCCATTGCAGCCTGGTGCTCCCGGAGACCCCTGAGGCCCCTGTAAACCTGGAACACCCTGCAAGAGAATATCAGCAGATCTAAATAAAAAGGTAACAGACATCGGTATGCTGACAGAACACAAAGATTATAATATGAATACAGGATAAGTAAGTAAGCAAGTAAGTAAAAGACACATCACCGGTATACCAGGAGTCCCAGCAAATCCTTCTTTGCCATCATGTCCCTGTGAAGAGAGTGATGAAATGAGGAACATGGTGTTACAGAGAAGGTCAATACATGTTTCCCATCATCAACTATCAACTGATACATTTGCACTGTCACACTACAAGCAAGGGCATGCAGTCCTGTGCAGCACTATAATACACACCATTTAGAGAATAACTGTTTTAACTTTCACTCAGTAGAACACACCAATAAACACCCAAACAGATGCGACGACATGGAACACAAACTTGGATAATACAATGATGTTACCCGATTGCCTTTTAGTCCCACGAGTCCATCAAGTCCAGTGTTACCCTGTCAAAGACATGAACCCATTTAAGAGTTTATTAAAACTGTTAAAATATTGCACAGTGCACAAAAGTGTGCTAGATCACAGGCAAGGGCAGGGCCTAATATACACTGCCCCTGAGGACATCTTGTTTTTTCTTCTCGTTTCCTATAAGAAAGAAGCAGCCAAAGGAGCCACTCTGTCTACCTTGGGCCCCATATGCCCGGCATGACCCTCTGATCCTCGATAGCCTTCTAGCCCAGGGGGACCTAGATCTCCTGGGATGCCCCTGTCACCCTGTGTGTGAAGAAAAACAACAAAGAGAGATTACTAATGTAATGCATAGCAAAAAAAGTAGGTACAACATAACTGAAAGAAACAGCAAGAAGGTTGGAAGAACACGGTGTAAGAGAAACTTGAATTTTTTGGCCTATGAAGGTAGATAAGGAGAACAAAGAATCTAATAATACATTTCCATTCAATTTTCTCTCCATGGAAAGGTCATACTTATTTTGAAGATTATTAAGCTAAGATTTCGCTTTTGCACTAACTGATGATCATAACTTATGTGTCTGTATCAGTCTTATTTTATGTCATTTCAGTGGGCCTTAAAAAGCATTTGTTCTTATAAAAAGGTAATGGGTTGTAGATTTAATTTAAGTTTGTAGATGTAATTGCAGAAATGCAGTAAATAACCTTAAACCTTAATTTTCCCCAAAAAAGACCATTGCCATTTTTGACAGTGATACATTTGATTATGCATTACCAGGACAGTCCACTTACCCTGTTGCCTTTCACTCCTCTCCACTCCTGAAAAGAAATAACAGCTGATGAAAGATGTCTTGTCCAGCTAATTAAACAAACAATTTGTGTAGCATTTTTCAGATAAGTAATGAGCCTGTTAGTTACCTGTAAATTACATCTATTCAGGTCTAACACCTTCTTTAATTCCATGGAGGTTAACTTCAACCTGTACTGATAATTCAGACGGCAGGTTCGCCACAGAATGGTACAACAGAGATATGAACTGAAAAGGTGAGAGGAATTAGCTGAAAATATAGTGTATAGTGTTCCCACAGTGAGCTTTCATTTAGTGCAGGAATGACATTAACAACCCTGGCCTTGACAAAAGTGTACTTGTTCCACCTGTGCTTGAGACAGTCATAATGTGTGCTTTGTGAAATGGCAATAGACTACTGAGATAAGCTACAAGCTACAGTATATAATGTACAACTAACCTATATATGTTTTTTTCCCCACACTATTATACAAATGTTCATTTCACTATATCATTAATGAGAACACACATTCCGGCTTATTAAATTTCACAAAAGTGAGATTAATTCAATCCAGTTGGTTTTATGAAAGCATTTTAAATAATCAATTATTACAATATTGGCTTATACTTGTCCCACAGGGCTGACAGATGTAAGACAGCCAGGCACCAAAGTAAAAGAGAGACAGACTTTATTTGGTCAGTGGGCAGGTAGTAATGGTGAACAAACACAGACCATAATGCAGGCAAACAATCACAAACAAGCCTACAGGACGAGAGGCTGGCAGAAGTTAAAAGGGAAGAACGGAGAGGCAAAGAGAACAAAGACTGGCAGAAACTAAGGGGAAATGGTGGCGAACCAGGAAACAGGTGTGAAGATCTTGTGCCAGGTTAAAGCAGTTTTTTCCCACCCCCACCCCTATTCTGACAAGTGGGACGTCTATCTATCTATCTATCTATCTATCTATCTATCTATCTGTCTATCTGTCTATCTGTCTATCTGTCTGTCTGTCTGTCTGTCTGTCTGTCTGTCTGTCTGTCTGTATGCTGTTTTACAGGACCCCTCAACTCCTTGTTTCATTTCTGTACCTTATCCCATATTCTGTCCATTTTCCCTCTTCCTAACAACCTCCTCTAAACAGGCCCACCAACATGGCCTAGTAAACTGTACACACACTCTACACAATTTAGAGTGCTAACAGACCACAAAAGATGACATCATTCATTGACTGAGGATACAAGCTGTTTGCAGATAAGCACTGAGGTTATACTCACAGACCAAAGGGCTGTGGGTATATTGTTCATGTTACAGACACCAGAATATACAGTTAATACACAAAGTAAAGTGCTGTCATGTATAAGTATCTAGATTTGGCTGAACAAAAATGTAGTCATTTTGCTAAAAGGGCGCCTGGGATTTCCAGGGATTTCGTCCTCGCCGTAAAGGCAACAAATAAGATACAATTGTAACAGAGACACAGTTAACTTTAGATACAATCATTCACTTATATGTTGTTCATTGTATATTGTCCTTGTTTGCTTGAGTGAATTGAAAGTGACATTAGATTTTTTATTTTGCTTAGACCTGCATGATCAACAGAGCAATAGACTGCTGTTAATTAAACCAGAGTTAGTTAGTCAGTAGAGATGTGAAAGCGCTTGTGTAAACCTAATGTGGTGCTTGCACGGCAGCAGCTGTAGCTATACGCTGCCCATTGTAAAAGGATAATTTAATTCAGTATTTTAGTAAGGACATTAAAACTTTGCTTACGTTGTTGGCTGCAGTGCCCAGCAGCATCACAGCACACAGGATCACAGGAACAAAGCACCCTGTCCTCCCCATGGTGTGTCTTCCAGCTAGTTTAAAAGTGACCACAGACACCGCAGGGGGTGATACATGTTCTGCTGATCGTCCTCTGCAAAAAGTCCTCACATCAAGCCCATTTATTCTGCAGGACAGTGGGTGACATCAGATCATTGCTTCAGCTTTATACACGGAGGATCCACTTCTGGGATCGAGTACATAGACAGCACAGTTGTTTAATTTCAGCCTGAAGAGGAGGGCGGTCTGATGATACAGATGCAGGCGAGCCCAATCATCCTCCTCTTCACTTCACACACTTGCAAACAGTGTTGGGGCAGCAACTAGCATTTAGTTTTTACTTTTAAGAGATTCATTTGTGGACGAGTCTCCTGTGTAGGATGTACTAAAGATTTCATGAAGAATCTTTTGAGCCTCTGAGTTTGGGTGAGTTGTGAAAGCCGCTTTATATGCATGATGAACATTGCCTACCTATGTTGAACACCCTTATTGGAAGTCGCTTTGGATAAAAGCGTCTGCTAAATGACTGTAATGAAATGTAATGTAATGAACTATTGTTAATGGACGTCTAAGTTTGAGCAGTTTTAAGATCTGAGGAAAGTAACTTTGTCAGATGTTTGTTTGTTTTTTATCACTGGCAACTTTTGAAATATTCTATATCCATATGTTAAATTGATGTTGAATGGAAAGCATTTGCCTCTATCACAGAAGGCCCCAGCACACAGATGAGTGTATCAAGTGATTATTTTCTCTACCACAGGGGGCAGCACTGGAGCAAGGACTAAACCTGTACAGAGGACTAATGAGATTCACAAATTCTGCTGAGATCCTTTGTAGCCTCCGGTAAGTCCCACAACAAACAACAAAACAATAAGGAACCTTAACCTAACACAACAATTAGATAACACACTTGGATTTTTATGCCATCCATATCATGATCATGATATGTTTTAAAGAAATAAAGGCTTGGATTTAAAGGGACATAATCCTTTATCACCACTTGTTTAAAAGGGTAAAACTACATTTAGATCATTGTAAGCAGTGATATTCCCCGTGTGCAAGGTTGTTACTCAAATATGTCACATTAAAAAGGCATTTAAACTGTATCAGACAGAATCCCCACTGTGTAAATCCAGAAAATCTGGCGACAAACAAACCTCTCGCCTGTTTACTCAGATATTCAAGACGCAAGCACGTCTGCAGACTAAAGAATTGTTTTGGCAGCAAACCAGAGTCAGGTATTACTCTGAGTGGTTTGGCTTTTTCCTGCACACACATAACAACAAGTCAGTAGCTCAGTTGAGGTCTTTTGAGGACAGGTATTTCCAATAGAGTGTGTTGTGTGTGTTTTTCTTTGGTGCTTACATAAACACATGATGTGTTTGGGCCTGAATGAGTCTAGAGCCAATCTCTCATTGCAGGTGGCTCCTCGTCCTCTCCATCTGTGTGCAACGGCTCAATGCAGTAAGAATTTCCTTCTTCCATCTCTTTAATTCACACACAACTGCTTTCACCTATGAGAAATGTCAAATCAAAGAATGGTTTGATATTTTCCCAATAAACCTATAACCTGTAAAATGCATTTGGAAAAAAGTTTGACGGTGTTGTTGAGAATAACTGTGTATGAATGGTGATTACTTTTTCAGACACTACAACTATAAATCTATAATATACTATAACACCTCATCGTCTCACACTGTCTGACATCTTGTACTCCCTCCTGGGTTCAGGCCTTCCTGGCTGTAAGTAAGGATGCTACTGAGATTGGCATATTAGTTAAAAAAATATGACAAACGCCCTCTTTCACAATTTCAATGGGTAAATTATTGTTTTAAAGAAAAATCCATTATTCATTCGTAGAGTCAGACTGGCACCAAACTTGGATTGATTCTACCCTGAGTCTTCCACCACCAAACGTGCCATCAAAATTAGTTTAGGACTTTTTAATCCTGCTAAATAACAAACCAACCAGTGCACCCAGGCAAAATCACGACCTTGGTGTAGATGTAATAAATTGTAAAGAATGATCTCTTTCCGATTTGCTCTTTAACTGAACCTCTATACCTTTAACCAGTGTATTGTTTATGTTCATCATTTTATTTTGAAGCACTTGCAGTCTTCATATACAGATTGATTTGATTGATGCGGATTACAAACACTGCTGTAGCCAGGAGTGCAGTTTACATATGACACAAACAAATCTATTACCTGTATGTCAAAAGAGTACGGAACTGGCACTTGACATGTGTGTATGCGTGTGTGAGTTTGTGTACTGGACAGCAGACTCCTGTTTACCTGGGTGCCAATATTGGGTCAGACCTGGGCTAAACTTCCGAAGCAGATGATCCAGTGACCTAGGTTTATGTGTTCCTCATCTACTTTTGTTCTATACATACAGTATGTCCAGAACCTCACCTCTCAAATGCTTTGACCTGGAATAACCTGCCTAGAAATGAAGGAACTGTTCTCATTGCAGATGTTATCCCAATCTTGAACTTTGATTGCAGCTGTTTATTCTGTAGGAATGTACTGATCTGAGAGTGCTTCAGTCTGTGTGTAAACCATTCCTACAACAAGGAAGAAGAAGAAACAAATTCAAAGAATTGCTAGATGCATTGAATTACTAAAACAGCTGGATCCTCTTGATATTTGAGCAGTTTTATCATTAAGTGTGGGTCAAGCATTATCTGAGTGTGTTACAATCCAAAACACAAGTCCAAGACACAACCAATATGGGTTCAACCGACTGTTGTAATAATAAAGGAGATCAGTTTCGATATTAAAAGCGAAACAGTTTTATCAGCAGATGTGCTGAAGAACTCCTGTTGACCCTCAACTTGTACTCATCTAAATATTTTGTAAGCTTAGAAAAAAACACTGGTGAGTGTTTGTGGAAGAGACCTCTCGGTACAGTGAGATTCCCAGGGCACACATTCACACGCACACATTGGTGGGAATGTTTATCAGTAGGAGGCACAATCAGAAAGATTACAAAGCTTTGTGGGATCTTTATACAAGGTCAGGGAGCTCATTATTTACCATGGTGTGTGTGAGAACATTGATTTGTTTATACCAGTGTATAAGGTGTGAAAATGTATTGATACTACAGGCTACAGAGGCATAACTATTCAGGAATACCACAGCTGTGTCTGACCTTTATCAAGCATGCCTGATGTGCCTGCTTATGTTCCTGGAGCCCCTCATGTCTTCTGCTTTCCTAACACCACAGAGTCGGTCTATGGTTAACATACAGACACACACGCAGCCTCAGATTGTCTGCAGTCACGGTCACACTTACAGTGTAAATAACCTTTCGGTTCAACACTTTCTTTCATGTCTCCATATTGTCTTAGGGGGAGATTTGGAGTCCATGTGAGGGAAGAAACTGCTCTACGTGTCAGTGTCTCCCTGCTAAAGGTGCACGGGTATGTGCTGTCATGTTCTGTGACAGGGCTATGGAAGTATTATAGAAGGGCAGTATTTAAAAATTGCAAGAATATCAGGCAATCAGATGCCAGTAGGAGAGGGAGAGACGGAAAATATGCAACCGCTGATCCATGTACCTGTACATAAAGTTGAAAGCAGTGGTGACACCTAAAAGCCTCTTATTATTAACACCTCTTAACCCAAACAGTGTCAGTTATTGTCTTTATCTGAGTACATTTCTTTTTTTGCTTGAGTCGTGTCTTCCTCTGTATTTCACAGGGGCCTCCAGGTAAGGCTGGGCAGCAAGGCTCAGATGGACTGATGGGGCCAAGGGGGCGTGAAGGCCCTCCTGGTGAGAAGGGCAGGAGGGGCGCAGAGGGATCACATGGTCCAAAGGGGCCCAAAGGAGACAGAGTGAGGGTTGTGTTCTTGAAGATGCGTGTGTGCGTGTGAAGGTTAAAACATCAACAATTGAATAAATGGTGTTCTTTTTTTATATTTTAGGGCATGACTGGTGTTCCTGGGTTTCTTGGGATTGATGGCTTTCCGGTGAATAAACCACTGGTCTTCCTGTATTGCTCATCTGCAAAAATATACAAACAAAACACCTACACACTGAAACAATATCAATATTCAGGAATGATTATGTACCCCAAACCCTGTACAGCCCAAGGCACAATTCAAATAATGAACTGCAGTAATTTGTTTTAAAAGCAGTTTCAATGATCCCATGTATTTTTGTATATACTGCTGTACATAATGACATACACAAACAATGTGTTATCTAGTTCATAAATGTAAGATACCAATAATGGAAGGCTGCACTGTGATACCAATTTGATTTGGTATATCTGGTCCGCCCTCTAGTGGACACATACAGGCCTGTTCCCCTCATGATTGCAGTGTTTGTGTTTGATAAATCGAAGTTGATTTGTTAAAGACTACTATCAGTAACACTAAGTGGCTGATCTGAATGTTTTTGAGCATCCCTTTCTGAATTGTCATTCAAAGTCTTTTGGGTAGCAATTATGACTTTTGACAAACACAAATTACAGTTTTGTCAAGATTCTGCATGAAAGTGGTTACTTCACTACAATTACTTTACTTTACTTGACAGGGCCACCCTGGACCACAGGGTGAACCTGGCTGGCCAGGATTGGATGGCTGTAATGGGACGAGAGGCCAACCAGGACTCCAGGGTCCAGGGTCCAGTTTGGATGGTCTCCATGGGCCCCCGGTGAGTATAGTAGAATCCTGAACCTAATGGGTCTGTTGCCAATTATTTAACCAGGAGTGAGGACAGCTGTCCTTCTTGATAAAATTTGGTTCTTTTGTATTATCATCTATCCAACTAAAGGGTGGCATAGCAATTATTTTTCCCATTAACAACAAATCATATTTGCAAAGCACTATGATTTAAGAATGATTTCTTAACTTTAAAACAGTAGTCACTACAACTCATAATGGACAAATATAGTTTTGCCAGTTGCTATTTGGTTACTGTAGTGACATGAACTGAAACCAATGGATACTCAGTAGGGAGGAAGTCATTCTAAAAATCTATCCTTTGGAAAATTACTGTCAGAAATTGAAGTATATAGTATTTGAGGTAAAAGAGTCAAAACATTGTAAATGCCCAGACACCTTTTTTCATGCATTAGCTGTTATTTGTGGTGTTTGTGATTTCTGTGGGTATTGTCTCTTCTTGTCAGGGTTTACCTGGACCCAAAGGAATTAAAGGAGAGCCTTTGTACAACTCAACCTTGCCAGGACTCCGTGTAAGTTTCCCCTAAAACTTAACAATGATAATGATAGTTTGAAAGCAATGAAAGCATCTGACATAAGATGTTTGATATGATGATAGCTTTGAGTTTTTTTTGCAGGGGCATCCTGGAATTCCTGGACAGCCAGGTCAACGTGTATGTTGTTTTTCTTGTTCAGTAGTATTATGCCTCTTAGTAATAATATGTTCACAAAGTGAGCTTATTTGTTTGATTTTTATTGTCTTCACGATATGATTGGATTATTTTTTGATTTAGGGAAGACCAGGTGTCTTTGGGCTCCGAGGCGACACTGGCCCTCCTGGCCCTGTTGGCTCAGAGGTAAAAAAGTCTGCATCTTTAATGATGATTTTATGATTCAACTACAAGCATTCACAATACATTTGCATTCATTTTTCAACATGCTGCAAATTTTTTTTTTTTCGAGAACTGTGTGTGAGTTTGTATTTGTGTGTCTGTGATTTAGGGCTCTGATGGACCTGAAGGTGTGAGAGGGCTGCCAGTGAGTCACCTGACTTAAATCTTTTTATATGTTTGCTGCAACAACATTGCCTTTTCATGTCCAGTACCAGTACTGTTGTTGTTGTTTTTAGGGTGACTCTGGAAGATCACTACCAGGCAATAAGGGTGACGATGTAAGCTATTTTAGCCTGTGACAGCCACACACAAGGTTTGACTTTGGTGTGTATCCAGATCACAAATATGTCTCCACATTCTAGGGTGAACAGGGACCCCCAGGCCCACAAGGACCAGAAGAAATCATAGAATACCCTCCAGATTATCTGCCATCCAAAGGTTACAAGGTGAAGGCAGGGCCTAATGGCTGATCATTCATAGTTCGTAGTTAGAGCTGCATTAAAAAGAAAACTTAAATGAGACTTCACAAATTAATACAAAGTTAGGTGGCGTTTTAATGATTTGACCCCAATATCCTCTGTGTTTGTTAGGGAGACAAGGGCCATGCTGGACCATGTGGACTGAAGGGTGCAAGTGTGAGTTTTATACAGCTTGTGCTTTGTGTGTTACAGAGAAATGGGACAGATGACTGACTTCTATTTACCTAATTCTTACCTAAACAGGAGCGTAGAGGAGACTTCTATCTCACCATTAAAGGAGAGCAAGGACTCCCTGGTTTCCCTGGAACTGAAGTAGGTGAACTTAAACAGAGGCACAATGTTGTTTCTTTTAGTTAATATAAAAAAACAAGTATGCATTACTCTTGATTGCCTTATTTCTATATCTAGGGTTTCCCAGGATTGCCTGGTAATGTTGGAGCATCAGGGCCTGAGGTATTTGTGTCATATGATTATGTGTTTACTTACTCTATGCTATCAAACTCGTAGCAATTCAATTTGATATGCTATATGTATTAATACTTTTTAGGGCCTACGTGGGGAGGAAGGACTTCCGGGTCTCATTGGAAGAACTGGACCAAAGGTGAGCTGATGAGCACTGCAGGTATCTGCATCAAATTTAAGCTACAAAGGTTTAGCATAAACCGAAATGTATAATAAAAGATGCAAAACTATAATGAAAAATCCCTAATGAGGCTTGATTGCATATTGCTCGACTATTTAATTTTCTTCACTCCAATAACTTGGCAGTGAATTGAAGAACATGTGTAACTGGTGAGGCAGGAAACAGTGCCCCCTGCTGTGCCCTGCCAGGGCTGTCCTCTGGTGGATTTTTTGCAATCAACCAGAACCAGTGATCTCTATTCAGTCTTATCACAGAGAAAATAAGTGCACAGTGTCAACGGTATTTTCAATTTATGAATCTGCTTTATGTAACTCTCCCTGAACGTATCAGGGCTACCCAGGGGACCTGGGAGCCCCAGGTCCTTTACTGTACCAAAACAGCAGTGACACCAGAGGTGAGAGCACAGCACTAACTGTACCATGTATGACACTGGCTATTGTTTGCTAACTTATATGGTCTGGAATAATGATATCTAGGTGGTAAATATGAAGCTAGTAAGAATGTATCTTTATTGTAGCATTACAATACATTTCACTAGATTCTCAGTTTTCCCTCTCATATTCATGAATAACCACAGTTACAGCAATTTATTCTGTTGTTTTTTGTCTCAGGTGCAAAAGGTGACCGTGGGTATCCTGGATTTCCTGGAATCCAAGGTGACTCTGGAGAAATGGGTATGCATGGACCACCAGGCCAGCCAGGCATAACACATCCAGGTTAGTGTACTTTAACTTTGAAGGAATACATATATAATATACCATAAATAACTAATAACAATTAATTTATAATTGTGAAGCAAATCATACATTATAAAGTTAATGCACTTGATTCTTTGATTGATTGATGAAATAGTGATAGATAAATAAAAATATTCAGTCCTAATTCCTTGTTTGGGAATTATCTGGTTGAACCTCTACCTTGTTTGAACTTTGATCTCATCCCTTCCTAGGTGAGCTGGGTCAGCCTGGTCTTGGAGGGGCTCCTGGTCCTAAAGGCAACAAGGGAGAGCCAGGGAGATATATCAACTTTGATTTAAATCAATTACCTGGAGGAACGGGAACTAAAGGAGTGCGTGGACCTAAAGGTGTCACAGGCCCTCCTGGATCCCCAGGTACTGTATATCTATACTATAGCTACTGTATACCTAACACAACACAACTGTTTGTAGTATTGTGGTGGGTAATGTCACTGATATCATTACATTATTTGCAACTGTCAGCCAACTATATGATTCTGTGCATTCTGTGCTGGACTAATGGGGTGTGTGTGTGTGTCTGTGTCCGTGTGTCTGTACTCATTAATCATAAAAGGATGTGGAGGTGAGATTTGGATGACTTCTTGTCCAATAACTTTTTATAAGGCTTTAAAGAAAAATCTTGACACATGGTTTGAAAAGAGTGCTGTAACAAGTAAATACATCCCTATTCATCCTGCAGATTATGTCTGTGAGCCTGGATATCCAGGAGATCCTGGTGAACATGGACGCAAAGGATCTCATGGAAACAGAGGGGTCAAAGGAATCAAAGGTGATCTGTGACTTTTTGAGAGTATTAATGTATCCCTAAGATTCAGCTACACAAATGAAAATGCTTCTCTTCTGTGTGTATGTGTGTGTGTTTGTGTGTGTGTGTGTGTGTGTGTGTGTGTGTGTGTGTGTGTGTGTTTGTGTGTGTGTGTTTGTGTGTGTGTGTGTGTGTGTGTGGGTGCGTACATGTGTATGACCATGATATGTCACATGCACCAATCTATCCATCTGTGTTTCCCTAGGCTGCACTGGGAACTGCATATGTAGTTTAGATAAGGGAACCATAGGACACACTGGTCCACCTGGTCATCCAGGGTCTCCAGGGTTTGATGGGCTTGGCGGAGCTAAAGGACATATGGGGGACGCAGGGCTCAAAGGAGATGATGGTCCAAGAGGACTACAAGTAAGGAAAATATTATTCTGAATCTAGATTTAATGCATATTTTGAAAATGCCAGCCAAAATCATTGCCACAGACATAAAATGTATCTAATTATTTTGTCTGCAATTTATTAAGTCAACATACTTTTTCTTACCCCTCTGTCTAGTCTGTGTTGTAATTATAGTTTGTTTTGCAATCACTGTTAAGATTTGTGTTTTCCTGTAGGGATTTCCAGGACGTCCAGGTGCAAAAGGACACAAAGGTCAGAAAGGTGACTCTTTTGCGACAAGCATTAAAGGTGAGTTGCAGTAAAAGCAAAAACTGTAATTTATGCAGTTTTCAGTAAAGTACAGTACAAAGGGCAGTAAGGCAAAAACTTAAGTCAGACAAATATTTACTTTCTTATTGACAGTAGCTTAAAATAAAAAAACACATCTGTACGTTGATAACTTTGTAGGCTATTTTGTAAATGAAAGTGGAAAACTAGTAAACAATATGTAATAGACTGATATCTACAGCAGCGTATTTTATTAAAGGTGACAAGGGAGACCTTGGGTACCCTGGTCTTCATGGAGCAAAAGGTAGGCCAGGACTAGATGGTCATCCTGGCCTAATGGGAGACCCAGGAGCTCCAGTGAGTGTGTATACTTTTACATATACTATATATTGTGTACAGCTTACTCTGTATGAATAACTGTTCAAATTTACTTGATTATTTAAATAAGCGCTGTAAGATTACAGTCTGGTGGTGTCCTTGTAGGGTGCTGGATATGCAGTATTGCCTGGTCCTAAAGGACAACCTGGTGTTGTTGGACCCAAAGGTTTTCCAGGGCTCGTCGGTCCTCAAGGCCCTGGTCTTACTGGCATCCAAGGGCCACATGGACCTAAAGGAGATCAAGGACTTTCTGGGCCTACAGGAAATCCTGGACAACCAGGACCTCCAGGTTAGGGAGAAACAGAGATTCTTGTCTGTTATTCAACTACTCAACTGCCATGTGCTCTCATTGAGTTTGTTCTCTTTGGGTCACCAGGTGAAGATGAATTGTGCTGTCATGAAGCTGAGTCTGGATCACCTGGCCTTAAGGCTGAGCCAGGTTCACCAGGTAAGACCTACAACTGTTGCAAATAATATGTCTGGCTGTATTCAGAACTAGTTTGTTTCTCCCCCTAGATCGGTTCATTTGGGCATCTGTGAATGCCGCAATTGCACTTGGGTCTGGACCAAATCAAACGATCCTGTCTGAGAAATTAACTGATACAACTCACTTGCCTTTACTGTATACACACTGCAACAGAGTTGGCTGATAATGCCTAGGCTTATAGATATCTCAAATTTACCTGATGCGTCTTCAGAAGAGAAAAAACTGTTGGGTGAACATGTGGTCGCATGCCTCCATCAGAGCACGCCTTGTCTTACAGAGGTGTCTAGAGGCAGTGCATCTGGTAAGCAATATGTAGCTTTGATGCTTGCTCAAATTAAATGTATTGTTGATATACTGATCAATAGTAAATCAATCAGAGAATAGCAAGCAAAGCAATTTTGCACACACAGCTTGATTTCTTTGTGATTTTGTCCAGGCAAAGAAACTTAAATCAAAACATTTTTCAATGCATTCCAGCCAAATTATTTGGTCAAAAGAGATGTGTGCTAGGTGTTTACATTTATCACCTCTAATCTTTGTGATTGTTGTAAAACTCTCATCTGAATACCAAAACTTTTAGTAATACATTGAATGGTGCCAAAGTACTTCAAATATAATGATGTATTTGTTTGCTCAGAGCATTTGAACATGTTAAACTTTGTCATGTGAATGAAATGTGGTTTATGACTCATAAAATGGTGTCTCTTGATGCTTCAGTTTAAGTTTAATTTTGCCTTAGGCCTCCGAGGTCAGCCAGGAAGAGATGGTTTCCCAGGAGTCAAGGGAAACCAAGGCTCTAAAGGCATGAAAGGAGACGATGGGGGAACTGGCATTGGACTTCAAGGTAAGACCTCTGTATCCTGTTATTTATACTTTACACACATTTTAGAGAGGATAAAATTAACAATTACCAAGAAAAGAGAGCAGATTTATAGATTTTCTTTACTTGTACTAGGACCTGCAGGTGTTAATGGAGATCCAGGTGACCCTGGCCAGAGCGGAACGAGCCAAGATGGCCCTGCAGGCCCTCCAGGTATACGAGGACCACAAGGCAGGAAGGGTGCTAGGGGAAGTGTCCACAGTGTCGGGCATGGTGCACCTGGTGCACCTGGGCAACCTGGAGTCGTGGGGAGGAAGGGATTCCAAGGTATTCCTGGAAATCCAGGGTTACCAGGTCAGTGTTATGTCCATTGTGAATGCAGACAAACAACATAATGGTTTTGGTCATAGAAAATTTCAACATTGAAACATATTCTTCCCATTCTTCTTGTTCACTAGAAGTAGTTGACTGTCATTCTTTTGAGTTGATATATCACATGATAAAATAATCATAGGGGTACAAGGCATACCTGGAAATTCTGGTCTTCAAGGGGAACCCGGAATCACTGGTGACCCTGGTTTCACTGGACCTCCAGGCCCACCCTGTTCTGAATGTGAACTGAATGGACCTGTGGGATCTTGGGGCCCACCAGGAAACACAGGACTAAGAGGAATCCCAGGTGACGTAATTACAGCAGGAAGTCAAGAGTTGTGTTGATTCCTTCTTACATTAATGGATATTTGTCCATGACTCATTACCCAACCATCCACAAATATGTTCATGTTACTTTTCTGCGGTGATGTTGCATAGGTTTCCGAGGGGAGAAGGGTTTTAAGGGGGATACAGGTCCACCTGGTCATGGTCTGAGAGGTTCACCAGGTTTTCCTGGGCCTCCTGGGTTGCCAGGCCCCGCTGGGCCAAGAGGCACCACTGGGTCGACAGGAGATCCTGGGACACAAGGATTTCCAGGACATAAAGGTGAACCATTAACCCTGATACAGTCTCTGTGAAATGGTTGATGGTTTTAGCTGATTTGATAGATAACAATGACTTATAATTTCACGTTTTACAAACAAAATTCAACCTTATTCTTATGTGTCTGCCTAATCATAGTGTTCATCTCTATAATCATTAATTGCGCTGATGAACTGGACCTAGGGTGCTATTTATCTGAACATTAGTATTTCCTGAGTGAAGCCTTTTCCTTTATGTTTTCAATTTACCAAGGTGAACCTGGATACCCTGGGAGAGATGGGGGTAGAGGTTTTCCAGGTCCTCCTGGACTTCCAGGACGTAGAGGGATACAGGGGGAGAAGGGCTTGGATGGTCACCCAGGTGACATAGGAGACCCAGGACTACCTGGTTTTAAAGGTACTGTAATTCAGGACCTGAAGCATGGCTGGATTACTTGCAACTTGGACTTGTCAAAGTTTTCCACAGAAGGAGTGAAGGAAACAACAACCTTGATAATTATTAATTTGCACGGCCTTGAAGGAATTACTGCCCTTGTAATGTGCTTTCTAAATCAGAGTGACAAACATTTTATCTCAACTCTGTGATCTGTTCAGGTCCCAGTGGTTCCCCTGGCTTACCAGGCCCTTCACCTATTGGGAGTTTTAATGTTACCAAAGGTCTCCCAGGGTTTCCAGGAGGGATCGGACTACCAGGCAAACGGGGACCAACAGGCAATGCAGTGGACAGAGACACTTTAGTGTTATATTATACTGTAAATCAAACTCTGTGATAAAAACCTAACTTCAAAGTATTTTCTTATCTGTTTTGTCCCTTGCAGGCTCAAAAGGCACAAGGGGACTCCCAGGTGATTCAGGGCCCAATGGATGGCCTGGTCACCCAGGATTTAAGGGCAGCCCTGGTCATCCAGGAAGAGCTGGATTTCCAGGCCCTGCTGGGCGTCCTGGCTTCAAAGGATTCCTAGGTCCAAGGGGATATCCAGGGCATGTTGGAGATATGGTATAAAGTTAAACTTATTCACTGTAGTTATAGTTCAGATAATATTTCCTTTACCCTATATACCAAGGAATAATAGTAGCTGCTGCTTGAGTCACAATTTGTACAATCTCATGCCATGTACACACACTGTCAAAAAAAATCACACCGCAAAAATACCTGGAGCGCTATATCGTATGCCTTGATAACTTCTATACAGTCTACACTGCACCGCTTTTTTGGAAGAGAACACTCTTGTGACCCCAGGTAACATTCAGTAGGGTGACTGATTGCGGTTTCCCACAAGACAACTCATCTTATTATACAGCTTGATAAATTAGATGTTGTTACGCCTGCAGCAAATTACCTGAATCAACACCACTTAATATCGGATGTATGTTGGACAACTCAAAACTTGAAGACCTTGTAAGAGGCTTTACTTTACATACTGCAATTCATAGTATGTCAAACTTAGAGGTGATGTCAAATAGTTAAGTTTGGCAAGATTTGTTGATACCTGTTTCAGGGATATAACGGACCTGGGGGACATGTTGGTAATCCAGGTTCACCAGGATTCCCAGGGGCCAAAGGTGAGTCAAGAGGGAGATTGGATGTATGTAATCAATCAATACAATACAATTCAATTTAATCAAAACATTGCACTGTCTCTACAGTACGATAAGTCTGTCCAATCTTGTCCAAATCTGTTCAAGGTGAGCTTGGACAAGTTTTTGGACACCCAGGTCAACAAGGACCCAAAGGAATGCCAGGGGAGGGTGGACCCAGAGGTGAGCTTATGAAATGTCTCAAACAGAAGAATTGCTAGAAGATCATTTCAACTAATGAAGAGAAACTATAAACATGCTGGTTTGAAGTATAATGTGGACTATTTTCATGAACAAACTGAAGTGTTGTAGATGTTTATCCTTAACAAGCTAATTTGTTTCCTTTTTCACTCATCAGGTAGTGTTGAGTGTAAAATGTACTGTGATCTTTCTCTTTCTTCCAGCTCCTGATGGAGAACCAGGAGATCCAGGGGACCCAGGTCCCAGAGGAATCTCAGGTCAGCCCGGACAGCCAGGCATTGTTGGGGATCCAGGAAGACAGGGAGCATCAGGTAATGTGGAGTATAGTTCAGACAGACCAGATAACTGAAACCCAGTTGATGAATACTTTCAGACAGACGTCTGCAAGTAAACAGTTTCATGTACCAAGATTTGTTTGTTCTTGCATATGTCTTGGTTTTCACATGATAAGATTAGATACAACTATATTTATCCTGAGGCAAATTGTTGATGAAAATACTATAAGTTTAGCGTATTCATATCTTTAGTGTAAGTATACAAACTAATCTGTATAAGTCAGTTTATTTGTATAGCCCAATATCACATACAATGTCTCAAAGGCTGGGTTGAGCGCCGTTATGTTGGTTCTGTGCAGACCTCCCTGGCCCACGTGGCCAGCTAGGCCTTCCAGGTTTTCCAGGACTTCCAGGGGAATGTGGAAGTCAGGGACCAGAGGGTCCACCTGGCTCCAGTGGACCCCAAGGTATTGACCCGATGTCTAGTAATTCTCCCATCCCTTAACAGGAGGGTACAGTTGGCAGTAGCAGCCTAGCAATACTATTAATTTTGAAGTATTGTTTTACTTGGCCTGAGTGTGTCACAGGTATTTCTTACACAATAACTTAAAACACCTCCAGGGTGAAAATGATAATGAATGCTGCATTTGTGGTTACATATATAATATTTTTAAGTCACCATACTTAAAATTTAAACGTAAAATTAAGGATGATGTGTCGAAGGGAAAACTGCTGCATTGCAAGACACTCATTGAAATCATCTTATTTCTTATCTTATCTTATTTTAGGACTCCTTGGACCACCGGGTCTTGATGGACTGGATGGGCTTAGAGGACCGAAAGGGATGAAGGGAGCAAGTGGTAAGAGAGAAAACACATCTGTTTGTTTATTAACCTAAAGTGTGTCACTTATGCACTCTCATTTATCCCAAGGCATAGATATTCCTGGCCTTCCAGGTCCAGATGGTTATCATGGAGTCAAAGGTCACATGGGCCCCCCAGGACCTCTAGGAGTCATTTATTCTGGTCCCAAAGGCCCCAGGGGCCCACCTGGCTACACAGGTATTATGCCTATGAGCAATGATTCAGTTCATGTGATGTACCAACTGTAAACTATGATGTTGATGGACCATGAACATTGCAATGCAAATGCTCAAAACACCAAATGTTGATTTTAAGCAAGGTATCAATTAAAGGCTGAATACCAGTTTCAAATTACACTTCAGATACAGTTTCATACAAACATGCAATTTACAATTCAACAATTATTTACAGTACAATAGTATTTTGTTGGACTGCATTACACTCATGTGTTTTTATTTCTTTGCTCAGGTTCACCAGGAAAGCCTGGTGAACCTGGTCCTTCTGGAAGAGAATGCTACAAGCCTCAGGAAGGGCCCTATGGAGATGTTGGATATGAAGGGCCTCCAGGACCACCAGGTATGTGTGTATATGTCTGTTTATGTCGATCTGTGTTCCCTTAGCCAATTTTTCCATTTTTGTGATCATGTACTCTCTTTTTAAGGTCCACCCGGGGAACCTGGCTGGCCATGCAGTTCCATTCTCTCCAAGGGAGACCAAGGACCATTTGGCCTCCCTGGCTTACCAGGTCGTAAGGGATTAAAGGGCCTCCCGGGACGCCCTGGGTCTCCAGGCCACCCTTGTCCTAGAGGATCTAAAGGTACATTACAAAGCCACCATCAGTGTCACCCTAAATAAACACTCATATAAAGACATCACTGGTAGAAACCATTCTGCCAAACCAAAGGATGCTACAATGATATGATACTGTCATTCATTGCCTGATTTAGTTGTTTTTTGGATTCTTTTCAACTAAGATGTGCTGCGCTTTGACAGGTGAGAGAGGTCCCATCGGTCTTATGGGTCTTCCAGGATTACAAGGACAACAAGGTGTGCCTGGCCCAAGGGGTTGTAAAGGAGAAGCAGGTTTACCTGGGCATATGGGTGAGTGTATGGCATTGTATCTATCTTGAACAGTCCACAGTCACCGTAGAAACACATATGTATTGTTTTGAATGATGTGATATTTAATTACACAAATTAGGTTGACTCCTGTCAATAGATTAATAAACATGCTTCACATGCTGATTGACACATTTTTGCATTTCTTCAGGTGTCAAGGGTCTCCGTGGTGATTCCATCACAGAAACACCACTGCTGGGACCAATTGGACTCCATGGACCACTTGGTCACCAAGGACATGAAGGCTTCCATGGTGATGTGGGACCTCCTGGGACTCCAGGGTGTAAAGGCAAGAGACACTGACTGTCTCTTTAATTTTCTCATTTAATTTGTTGGGTTCTGTTGGGACTGATTACAGTGTCTAAATAATTATCATAAAATGATATAGTTCCTTCTATACATATACTGTATTAGTTCACATTTTTTATCCTCAGTTGTCCACATGGTTCTATACTGTATTTGTTTGTGTTTATGTTCCAGGAGAGAAGGGTCCTGTGGGGTCTAGCGGAACCCCAGGCTCACCAGGTCCTCCTGGCAGAAATGGTGCTGTCGGGGACCCAGGGGATGTCGGTCAGCGAGGATTTATTGGACCTCAAGGTTAGTCACCGGTGGTAGTCATTTGACCATTTCAAACGTGTTCCGTAGAAGAAACTAGGAACTGGAAGCTTAAACCAAGAGCAGCCGTCATAATGAACAGTCTGTTTGTTTGTCAAAAATGTTAAGCGCTCCAATTAATTACTATCTTTGCATATCTCCTATTCTCTCCTTTCTCTGCCATTCCCTTCATTACTCCACCCATTCAACCTTCAGGTTCGCCAGGTCCACCTGGTGAGGCAGGTGAGCCAGGCTATTTAGGCACACTGAACTCAGGCTTCTTGTTGGTTATCCACAGCCAGTCAGTTCAGGTGCCACAGTGTCCTGGAGGTAGCAGTCTTCTTTGGGTGGGCTACAGTCTAGTCTACCTAGAGGGTCAAGAAAAAGCTCACACACAAGACCTGGGTATGTCTGAATCGCATTAAAAGCACCACAAAGTGAAAATTCTTTGTTTTGACATTAAAAGGTGTACTTCATGAAAACTGTTTGTGTGGCAATAATGTCATATAATCATACCACATAATTATACAAATTTCGTCTTTCGTCTTTCCTCATTTCTCCTTTTCATTCTGTTACTGGTTCTGCTGTTGCCTCCTCTTCAGGTCAAGCTGGCTCCTGCTTGCCTGTATTCTCCACTATGCCTTTCTCCTATTGCAACACGGCTGCCTGCCACTACTCGAGTCGCAATGACAAATCCTACTGGCTCTCTACTACTGCCCCAATACCCATGATGCCCCTCACAGGCCAGGAAATTAAATCCCACATTAGCCGCTGTGTGGTGTGTGAGACAGTTTCCCCTGCAGTGGCTTTTCACAGCCAGGATTACAAAGCTCCCACATGCCCACCTGGCTGGAGAAGCCTCTGGACAGGGTACTCTTTCCTTCTGGTGAGAATGATAACTTGGTAGATAACTGGAATATTGATATGATGTATGTATGTTTTCAATCTAAAATCTGTTGCTTCCGTGTTCTCAGCACACAGGGGCAGGCGATGAGGGCGGTGGCCAGTCTCTGACCTCCTCTGGTAGCTGCCTTCAGAATTTCCGAACTCACCCCTTCATAGAGTGTCAGGGCTCACGTGGTGCCTGTCACTACTTTGCCAACCTCTACAGTTTCTGGTTGACCACTGTGAGCCAAGCAGAACAGTTTGTCACCCCATTGCCTGGAACCATCAAAGCAGCTGATAAGCAGCGACACAAGGCCAGTCAGTGTCACGTCTGCACAAGGGGTCTATAAGGGTCTTTACTGTACTTTTAGATGTACAGTAAGTTGTTACTTTTTTAAAAACCCTTTTCACACTGTTAATGTATAATTCAGAATGTCAGGTGTGCTTTCATTATATTGCGTGACATTTCTATTGCCTTTGCAACATATAGTGTCTCTTTTTATGACCACTTTTATGATGATGCATGACTTTTTTGTTGTTGTTCTGTTTCTTTGCTGTTTGATTTGTTCTGTTTCTACAGTTTGCTGCAGTAACATAGAAATATTTGTATCCTACCTGTGTAAATTTAGCTTGTTTTAATTAATAAATAAAATGAGTCATCAAGTGCAGTACTCATAACTTGCAGCTGAAAATATCTGACGTGCAAAACTCCTAGGGTAGTGGAAAATTAACAACGCAATTTTTCCATAGCAGGTTTATTTATTTATCTCAACAGATCCCAAGTGACAATCAAGAATACAATACTTTTTTCCTCAAGCATGTTTTTTCCTTTTCTTTTTTTAGTACAGAAAACAAGAGAACACTCAAGTGCAATAAGACAGAGGACTCTGACAGTGCGGTGCTCTCTCTACCTTTTCACAGTGCACGTTTATACACACAAAAAAAGATTGTACATCATCATTGTTACATTTCCAACCTCCACCCACCAACAACATGGATTGGGCAGACAAAGTGAATGTCTTAAAACAATCATTTGTAAAGAATCAACTTGCATACAGTGTAGCTTGTCACACACAAACACACACACACAGCTCTCTCCCTCACACACATACACATACAGGCAAAACATAGAATGACCTTTACAGCATGGGTTCTCATCATTAAGGGGCTACTGTAGTTGCACTCTGGGGGCTTTCTCATTTGTCAAACCCATACTCCTATATTTTTTGCAGACGGTGCATTACCTGTACAAAAGAGAACCAATTCATATGCTGTAAGAGGGAGGTTGAGGTAGAGGGAGAGAGCGGGGGGAGAAGGGCATGTATGTACCCAGCATGATTAAATGTGATGGAAAATGATGGGTAGTGCAGTTTTTCTTAATTCTACGAAGCCTCAAAGAATCTTCGGCCTTTGTGCAACCCCTGTGCCTTTGACTGGGTGGAGCTGTTACCATGTTATAGGTCCTTCTATGGATTGATCCCTAAAATGGTTGCCGATCAGCAGTCAATTGGTTTGGGAATATTGTCACAAACAATTTATGACCTATGACTGCAAGTCATACACAGTCAGCCTCCTAAGGCTAAACTCCGCAGCCAAATTAAAACTTACATGACACAGCTTGCTACTCATACATTTAAAAAATATATATAAGCATAATCTTGAAAGTTATTTCTTATAAGCAAGTGCATATGGCTATGATAATCTGCAGAAAAATTAAGAAATATTCTAAAAGCTTAGGCGGTGATTGTTTGGGCTGGTTATTGGCATCAACTATGTACACTGTGCCATGGTGTTTGCAGTGTGCATGGCAAAGTAAGCATGCTGGTATTTGCCAGCTGTTTCCACCAATCTTTTTTCAAAAACCAACTTTCCAAAGTGCAACCACACCTACATCTTGCTTTCATAGGCTTTGGCTGGTTTGGGGAATTATACCGTTTATAATGTTCAAATATATCACCTGTCCAACAAACCCTCATATTGTCTCTTAGAATACAGCACTCATGTTCCCAGTCTTTTCCAACATACTTTCTAACAGGTTTACCTATGAAATGATTCAGCTGTTTGAATCAATGACAGAGCTTCTTGATCTAACATACAAAGTGAAGCGCACACAGTTTCCTGTTTCTGTTCTAGGACTGGCTGTTACACATTCCAGCACATATTTGACTAGGTATGGTAGGCCTTGGAATCTAAAGCATGTTGACACAACTCCTCAATTTACAACAGTACAAATGTAAAGTATACTGTTTATAGACAGAACTGAATAGTCCATTCATTTTAGTGCTTTTGCGCACACAAAAATGTTATGCATAAGAAAATTATGCTACTACAGTACACATGTTAATAGATTATGTTTTCAAATGTAAATTAACAACAAAAAATAACATTAAACAAACATTTGAATCCATCTACATCTACTATACATAATTTAGATGATTTTTAATCCCCATCTGATTTAGAAAATATCTATTCATCAAATATCTACTCTACTAATTATATTACAAGAATCAAGTCACAGGAAATAGAAAAATATCAAATATCACCAGTGATAGTAAGAAAACATGACAACCTGAACAAGCAGAAATATTGCTATGGTAACCACCATTGTCTTTTGACATCAGTGAGATCATCCCCCAGTGCTCTCATTGGCTGTCCTGACCCCTCTGATGTGCAGGGACCAAACAGCTCAACCAAGGGGATCGAGGAAGTGGATAATTAGTATGTAGGTGGCAGGGAGGTGTAAGTGTGTGGTAACTGTCAGATGGCCGTGTCCCAGAATACAGTCTTCTGTGTAGGATACGGGGGAGGACGGATCTTTTTGGCCCCACCGTTTTTCCCCCATCCTGGAAGAACAGATGCGTTTTCTTGCTTGCACTGGTTCCGCCCCTTGTGCCGCTCCTCCTTTCTGTCCAGAGATCTCTGCAGGTGAGGATGTTTTCTGGAGCGGATCTCCGCGCAGAGGGTGCGTTTCCTCTCGATCTGTTCAAGCATGGTGGTGTCTCCACATATCCATGGCATCTGAGGCATCTGAGGGACAGAGCCAACGCATCCAGTGATGTGAATACAGTCTGAACATAGAGGCAGTTGTGCCTTTTGCTTTAAAAACATAAATGAAAACCAAAAACAACATACCTGACTTGGTGTATCTGCTGCTCTCCTTTGTGGTGTGCCCAGTGGAGATTGGTTGGCAGGCATGGTAGGTGAGCGGCCATACTTAGGTGCTGCTTTTAATTCTGCCAAGAAATAAAAAAATCACATATTTGATCAATTGTCATGAGCGTGAATGAATATTATTTATACAGACTGTTGCTCTGTAGCATCATATAACGTGTAACTCCAAGTCCTCACCATTTCCAGTTCCCAGTGTCTTTGGAGGGCTACCAGCAGGTCTCCCATGGTGAGTGGGTGTAGTTGTTGTTGCTGCGCAGCCGTTCCTCTCTTGTGCTTTTGATTGGTCCGTGCCGTAGTTTGCTCTGTCTCTGTTTTCTCTCCTGGGTGTGCCCTCTGATCTGTAGCCTCTTTCTTTGCCATCACACCTGAACTCCGTTGCAGTTGGACTCCTGCAGTTCTTAAGGTTGTAATGATATTGATCTGAGCCATTCATGTTTCTGTCTTTGCTGTCCCGCCTGACTTCGAGGCCGGTCCTGCCCACATCTTTACTTTCTTGCCTGGGTAACGGCGGGGGAGGAAACTCTCCTCCGTTGTGACAGCTCCGATCTCTGCCCTCATGCTTGGTTTCAGAGCTGTAGCCGGCCCTGTCCCTGCTGCTGACGCCTCTGGGTATTTCTTGTCTGGGTAGGATGTCAGGCGGTTGGTCTATTCTGATTTCATGTCTATGTTCAATGTCATTCCATGCTTTCTCTTTGCTATCCAGTCTTAGTATTAATTCTGGACGATGATCTTTGTTATCATGCCTGTTATCTGTGTGAGTTCTTGCTTTGTCCTTGTCTTTGCATTCTACTCGTGGTAGAAGCTCGGGTCTGTCTCTGCTCTCATGTTTTGAGTCCAAACCATTCCTGGATCTTTCTTTGCTGTCCTGCTTAGGTAAGAGTTCGGGTGGCTGATCCAGCAGTTTCTCTCTGCTTTCATGTCTACTGTCCACACCATTTCTGGCTCTTTCCTTACTATCTTGCCGAGGTAAGAGCTCAGGTGGCTGATCTAATAGTCTCTCACTGTCTTTACTGTCCTGCCTCAGTAAAGACTCAACTCCATGACCCACGCTCCTGTCTTTGCTGTCTCTCCTTGGCATCAGGTCACTGTTAATCCCTCTGTCTTTGGAGTCTCTTCTGATCATTGGAATGTGTTCTAAGGAATTGTAGCCCTTGTCTTTTGAGTCCCGTCTCCCAGAGATAGGCTCCACACTGCTGCATCCCTGGTCTCTACTGTCTCTACTGTCCCTACTGTTCCTGCGAACTGGTGGTGGGTCTATGCCATTACAACCACGGTCTTTACTGTTGCGTCTGTGGGACAGTGGCTCTACAATGCTGCACCCTCTGTCCTTTTCCCGGTCTCTCCGGTGAGAAGACTCTTTGCTGTGGCGTTCCTTGGACTCTCGCTTGGACTCCTTACTGTGACTGTGGCGTTCCTTGCCTTCACGTTTGGATTCACTTTGAGACTTGCTTTTGGACTCACCTGTAAAAGAACAGAACAAAGATGGATTCAGATAGACAGACATTAAGAGAAGTGTAGATGAGTGTTCTTCTTAATTATCTGATGTCACTGAATGTGGTGTAAAACATATACATTGAGTATTTGGCACTAGTGTGCTGTTAAGATGACTTAAGTCGCTAACACCAGAGAAGCAATCTGGGAGAAACAAGGCAGGCTGTATCCTTATGTGCTGCACTACTACCAAAAAAACACTAGATGGCACCCACTACGCACTTAAAAGGTTTTTCACCTCAAAAAATTCTGACATCTGACACAATTGACAGCGACAAATTTGGTCTCTGTTCCTAATGTCTTTATGAGCACTGCAGATTTTCTTTCTCTGAATAAATAGATTTTGCACTTAACTAATGCACACAGTGCCAGCAGTAAATCCTGATGGGTAAAGAATCGGGGTTTGTTCAAGAATATTCCATGCAATGTCTGCACAAATGAGAAATTAATGTGCATGATTGATTCCCACACAGCCTATTGCTTGTATAATGGACTTTAAAGCACCATTCATGGAGATACCACATCATTGTGTTATACGTGCTATTTTTGTTGGCATGCGTTTGTGTATGTGTAAGTGAGTGAATGTGGTGATTAACTGGTAAGTGGGTCATCAACAGGAGAGAGGGAGAACGAGAGGGGGGGGGGGGGGGGGGGGGGGGAGAGAGAGAGAGAGAGAGAGTCACAGCACTAAGTAAATTTATTACCCTTTATCATCCACTGATTAGATACAGTCAGTGTGTCGCACAAATACTGTACACACCAGAGAGAAAATGCAGATTGTCTCAGTTTCCAGTCATTCATCTTGTCCGTGAATATCAACGTCATATCAGCTACATATGTGATTACACATGTATATGCTGAAGAGAAAGGATTGGTGTATAGTTTTGAGTTAAGAGCCAATGATGTCATACCAGAAGCTTGCTTGTTAGTTCAGTTGTTCTAATTGACTGCGTTACCCACAGAGAGGGAGTTTGCATGTAAGAAAGGGGAATTTTTCCTGCTTCCAATGTTTCTATGCTGTGGTTGCTGAGACCTTTTAGTATGCATGGACGTGGAGACTTTTATTAGTTTGAGCCATGTCAAGATTATATACCCACTATGTGAGTCAATTTTGATTATACACCTCAGTTTTGAAGGTGGTAACAGCACCTCTGCATGTTGTGTCTCATGTTTGGTTCTCAGTCTATATGCAAAGTTTTCATCTTGTCTATGTCGTAGCTATCTGTGTTTAAGCATGATGTTTACATATTTAAAAGCAATGCTGCCTGGTGGCATAATGCCATGAGTATGTATGCATGTATGAGTCCTGCTGCTGCTTTGGTCCCTAATCCCCTCAGATTAAATCATATGATCTGTTCCAGACATAACTCACAGGGCCTGTATTAAACAATATGAAGTTGCAGAGACACAAACACTCTGCATGCTATTCACAGACTCCTAATTTAAACTATAACGATGACCACATGGATACTTTATCAGGCTGTGTATTTGCTCCAATATCTGCCAGTGCTGCAAAATGCTGACACCCATGCACACTGAAGCCTGCTCTTCTGCATCTCTTTAAAACTACTAAGACTTTGCAGCTCCTCTCTGGTGTACAGAAATGAAGAAGTGATGCAATGATAAACTGGGTAGTCCAGCAATCGCAGAGCAATGAATACATTCATGTGTCTTTTGCTTCACTACATTCAAAAGAGAAAAAACAAGTAGACTTACTCTCACCAGGCTCCTTAGATTTCCTGCCACTGGTGTTTTTCTTCAGCATATTCCTGCCTGTGGTGAACAGGTTGGTTAGTTCATCCAGTGGGCTGGTGGGTGTCCGTGAACGCCCGGTAGACACATTCTGCATAGAACCGTGGAGTCGTACCACACAGTCTTGAGGTGGCGAGCCTTTGCCGTGAGGAGTGGCTGAGGCACTCCTAGGCAGACCCCCAGGGAATGGCATAGGGGCGTCAAAGGGAGGTGTACGCATAAGGCTCAGTGGGGTGAGACAGCGACCCATGCTGACCGGTGAGGGGCAAGCAGAGTGACTCCGCTGATAGGAGGATGAGGAGGAGGATTTGTAGAGGGTGCAGGGTAGAGGAGGTGCAGAAGAACGGCCGGATACAGTGAGGGTCGGGGTGGCAGTGAGCTCCCTGCGGATGTGAGCCGAGGAGGGCGGCTCGGTGGAGGAGGTTGGGGATTTGCTGTAGGGTTGGTTCTCTAGCATGGGTAATTTGGTTACATCAAGAGGGGTGAGGGGAGACTCGTCTGAGTTGGGTGAGCACTGGGCGGGTGCTGGTGGGAATACCAGCAGAGGAGGCCGGTGGGTGAGCAAATTGGGAAATGGTGCAGGAATGTCACACAGGGGAATGTTACGAGGCGTGGAGCAGCGGCTGAGAGATTCAGGTTCATAGGGTGCTGGGGTGGGGCACGCAGAGCGACACCCCACCGGGTCAGTACGGTACTCCATATCATCCAGAGCCGGGTACTTCATCTCCTCATACACAGATTCTCCCGGTTCCTCGTCCTCGCTCCTCAAGGGTTCCCGCGTTCCCACGTCAACCCCACCCATCTCTATGTAGACGGGTTCATCTTCGCAGTCATCTGTAGGGCTGTCGTCGCTCTGCGGGGGCGAGCGATCCCAAGGGCAGGTGACGTGATGGAGGAGTTTGGAGGTGCAACCAACCGCGTGGCTCTTAATGTAGGACTCGTCAAAGGAAACGCTGAGCTGGGTGTTGGGGTTCCTCTTCGGTTTGGGTGGTGGCACCCTCTTACAGTCCTCACTGCATCCATGAGCTGCTCAAAAACACGAGAGAAGAGAAACATATATGGGATTTATGAATCGTTTTTGTCCTGTTGACTACTTTTCCATATATAAACAAACCAGATATCAGATCTACGGCAATTCTGCTCATCTGTGGGTCAGATGTAGGTCATTGTGTATTGCTGAGAGCTATATCTTGAGTCAGATATGTGGGAATAGTTGAGGCATATGCATGTTTCTAGGTCACGTATACAGCAGTATGTGAGTATAGTATCTGGGTCACACAGTGAGGAGGTTTTTTTATAATAGTGGTGACGTAGCATCGCAGCGTGAATCTCTTTAGATGTGGTGACGTGAATCTATAGTACAGTGCGAGTACAGTATATACAACTCTCACTGTAGGGTGCTTATAGTCGACGGTCCTCTATAGTACAGAGTTGAATATTTTTAGGACAGTGACGAGAAGAGTGTTCCTTTCTCTGATAATAAGCCTGGGATATGTAAGTGAAGTGGAGAGCTGGACCATGGCTGAAATCTTCAAACTGCAGATTTTGCACCTTTAATAATTCAGATAGCAGATGGCTCAGACACATGCATAGTAGTTCCTGTTACTGTATGACTCACCACCATCCCTACATGCATGCACATCTACACACGCCCCATGCACTGGCAGAAGGAAATGAAGACGGATGAGCACGTATGTACACAATTTCCACCACACATGTTCACAACCTGCGAAGCTGGAAATTTCAATAATATCAATTATTGATAATTACTGCTGTTATCATCTACAGCCATTAAACAGATAGATCACAGCCACTCACACATACACATCTACAGTATGGCAGGAGGTGTTTGAGAATCAAAATTAAATTTTATTGGCTGTTCAACTGTTTTTTTTTTACTTATCGCTCCTAATCAAAGTGTTGATAGAATATGTGGTGCAACCCAGATGTGTTCCTGGCATGGGTTTAATTGGGTTGATCGCACATCACATTTCTCCCTTTATGTGTACATGTATGTGTGTGTTTTATACTAACAGGCTTGATTGGTTGAACTTGCGGTCTCGTAGCGCTGATGCTGAATCCATCCCTCCAACCATCACTCCCTGTCTTTCCTCTTCTCATCCCTCTATTCCTCCCTCATCTCCCCCTCCCCCCCTACAGCGAATGCGTTTACCGCTCAAACCCCCCCACCCCACCCCACCCCTCACCCCTCACCTCCTGGGGAAAACAGAATCTAGGTCAATAGCTCCTCCTGAATGAATTCTACTCTGACAAGCTCCGCCTCTTCCCGCTACAGCGCCAGCTACAGAGCGCTCGGCCCTCCCCTCAGCCAGGGACACCCCCACACTCTCACTCTCATTGGCTCAGGCGCCTGAGACTTCAGCATCTCTGGAGCGTCATTGGCCAGAGCTGCTTTGTGATGTTGTGATTGGCTGGGCTGTAGGGGGTCTTGTTTCTGTGGGATGGTTGCCGTGGTGCCCAGGAAGATCTGTGTGCACACAGAGAGATCCCCACCAATCTGAGCCCGGCTGGGCGACACCCTAAACATCACATCAAGTGAAATGGAGTCGAACGTTTCTGCAGCCTCTAAATCTTTTTCCTCCTCCAGCCTCTCGTCTTTATGTCTAATATGCTGTAGAAATCTTTTCCGTTTTGCAGTCCTCTTTATTTCTTTTTATTCGGAGCTGTTCAGCGTCTGCATTGTGCATTTGTAAAATCAAAATCATGTAGTTTGTTGCGGCAAACATTCTCCGTTAAGTCCAGTCCTCTTCTTTGAGGCTTTACTGGGCACTTTCCTCGTAATCTCCATGGCCACATCCACATACTGTGTTTGTTTATGTTGCATCAGAAAACACACTGAACATTGCTTTAGGCTACCCCTACTGGATCTGGATCAAAAGACATCTTTTACTTTAAGTCTTGCCAATTCTAAACTAGGAGACAAATTGCTTGGCCTATATTGCTGATTTGCTTTGTTGTAACAGTAAATTGTAAGACACTAATGAGGCCTTCTTTATCTCCTCTGCTAAGTGTCTGTGTAGCTCTCACCTCCAAACAAACACACAGAGCACGTTCCCATATAAATTATAGTGGGACATTCAGTAGTGGAATCTGGGACAGTAGCATTCAGAGCTGGGAAACCTCCTCCAGCAAGAAGTAGAGCAAACATTCAGCAACATCTGATGATCTCGTTTAGAGGTCTGTAGCAGGCAGGATAACCTAGAATTTGTTTTTTTGGGGCGTTTCTGCCACATCTTGATGGAACATCTTCATGTTTTGCTGCACAAGCCATGTTGGACTCGTCACAGCATCCTTTCAAATGCATTCCCTTGTTTTTCTAATGCACTTATTGCAAAAGATGTAATGTCATGTACAATGTGGAGGAAATGGTGATGAAGGCACTGCAGAGAGCATCTATATATAGAGCAGCAGTTTGGTGTGACGTGCCATGACCACTCACCGTCACATCTGTCTCCACGGCAGGTGGACGTGGGACTCTGGTCCACCGCCTCAGACGACATGCTCAGCTTGGTGGCAGGGTCCCTCCTCGGCTTGGGTGGGGGCTGCTTCCTGGAGGTGGGGCTCCCGACCTCCTCCTCTCCTCCGCCGCCGCTCCCTCCACCGACAGAGTGGAGGGACTGAGAGCGCACAGAGAAGCCCGGTCCACAGGCGAGGCTCTGCGGGAGGGGCATGGCCATGCGTTCCTGGGGGTCCGGCATGGTAATGGAGCCCATACGTAAATGCTTCCCTTCTGTTGCTATGTCCTCGCCTGCCCTACAACAGAAAGGGAGGGAGAGAGGAAATACAAAATAACATATTGATATGAACGCTAAACGGGATGTGCAATACATTAAGACATTTACATTCTGAAATATAAAGCAAAGTTCATTAGCGAAATATACAGTATAACAACTTTGTCCAACTTTGAGTGTTGGCATGGAAGAAGGGAAGGCTATGTGTGTGTGTGTGTGTGTGTGTGTGTGTGTGTGTGTGTGTGTGTGTGTGTGTGTGTGTATGTGTGTGTGTGTGTGTATGTGTGCGTGTGTGTGTGTGTGTGTGTGTGTGTGTGTGTGTGTGTGTGTGTGTGTGGGGGGGGGGGGGGGGAGTGTCGCCGAGTTCAAGATGATAAATGTACAGCAAGGTTGTAATGCGTGCTTGATAGCTGTAGAAATGTTGACATATTGAGGATTTGTGTGTGTTTAAGTCTTCAAACATGTCAAACAGCTTCTATTTGCGTGTGTGGCTGGATGAGTCTTATGTGTGATTATGCGTGTGTGTGTGTCAGTGTGTGACTTTGCTGACTCTGACTCCCTCCCAACCAGCTGCTGAGCAGAAGGTGCTTGGCGGGGTGGGTTCATTGGTCAGGGGCTTAAGCTTGCCTAGCAACAGGGTACCCATAGAAACCAGACACAAAACTAGCTGCCGCGACACAACAATAATAAAGTGCACATGCACATGGTAGCACTTTAGCATGTGTACGCTCTGACATCAAAACATGATCGTGAATTTGATTTAAAAGATTTGAAAGTGAGTCTACCTGCAGCCATATTGCCAAAGTTATTCATGAATGGAAAAGAATATAAAGTTCATTATTTGAAAAATGTCTTAATAGAATTAGTAAATGTAACCCATCTATTGTATTCAGCATGGCAGTCTCTCTCTCTCTCTCTCTCTCTCTCTATCTATCTATCGCTCTCTATCTATCACTCTCTATCTCTCTCGCTCTCTCTCCCTCTCTCTCCCTCTCTCAGTCTCTCTCTCTCTCTCTCTATGTAGTACTCGTATGTTTTGTGTGTGCATGTGGGTTCGTCTGTGACTGCATGGAGAGTGTTTGTGTGGGTGTGACTAGAGGAGCAGTGACTGGGTTATTTATAGGATATTTGCCCAGTGATTGGCTAGAGGACAGACCACAGGTGCACTTGGACCAGTTGGAGTGACTTGTCGCCGGGCAGCTCTCTCACTTCTCCTGCAGTGACGCCGTGCCACAGGAAAGGAGACGTCACGCAAAACAACCTAACAACACGCTGTAGGAGACGCAGAGAGGAAAAATGTTTGCATAGAAGAGAGGAAGTGTGTCTGTGTGTTTGTGTCTTTATTTCTATGCGTAAAGGACTGAGCCAGAGAAGAAAATAGTGAGATGAAATGTGATGTGATGTGATGTGTGTGTGTGTGTGTGTAGCATTTCTCCCTCTGATGAAATACAATAAAAGAACACCCAAGTGAGACGGCAGCAGGCAGGAAGACCCGCCTCACTCAAACCTAACGCACTGATCTGATTGGCCGGTGGCTGTTCCAGCTGTCACCAGGCAGAACACATCTCCTGCATCTCACTTCACACTTAATCTCTCTAACAGGTCCCCCCCCCCCTCAAACACACACACTTAAACACATCTGCACTAACAAGCTCTTTCTCCATCATACATTCATACAGCACCGTTGTTATTCTTTTAAATCCTGTTTCAATATGATTCTAATTCCTCACCCCTGGCACACACACAAGCACATGCAAATTCTCCTCTGCAATTACACACACACACACACACACATGAATCTTCACACTAACTCTTACTCTCTCTCTTTCTCGGTTGTGGCAAAAAAGGGTCTTTTTGTCGACCTACATATACGGCCTCATGAAAAATCCAGTTATTCTTTAGACTCTCCCTCCAGTGACTTAGAATTAATATTTTAGCTTTTAGCAACAGCTGAGCGACACCGCAAGGATATCTGCTCCCCTCAGGCACCGCTCAGTCCTGGGACACGCTACTATAAAAGATGGACGCAGGGAGTTGCGATTCTTGCATGTAGCCACCTTAAGTCAGTTTTTATACTAGAAATAGCGTTGTGCAACGTATATCAGTTAAAATCATTCAATTCCTCAGAACGACAACACAACATCTCTGCTGTAAATCTGATGCACAACTACAACCCAACAGCTGCCTCATTACTTTCTACCGTATCAGACAACCTGGCAGAACACCACTGCTGCCTACATGCTTCTTGGATACCCTGATGGCGTTGGACACCATTTCCCATAAAGCCAAGCTGTTCTTTGCTTAGTTAGATCCTTCATTGGATCAATTGTTTGTCCATTAGGGTAAAATCAGTGTTTTGCTAAGAAGTGAGTTTTAATTAGTAATTAGTTGTAGCGCTCATGAGTAATGTAAGCCTTCATTATGGAAATTGTGTTAATATCTTAAAATGAGCTTGAAATCAACAACCCTTCACCCATTTGATGACTATTAACAATCAATCACAAATCGTACAATCTGTTCTGTTAGACATTATACTGACAGTTTATCACCACATCAGAACACCCTCCGCCTGTCTTTCTGCAGTGAGCCATAGTCATCCTCACTAAATGCAGCTTGACTTGATTTTTTTCTAATCTACTCCACAGCTGTAACAGTGTAACCACGTCTGCGCTCCAGTGGTGTCGTGGCTGCATCCGCTCTTGTAAACGCTCCACGTTCGGGTGGACGTGTTGATCTCTGAAGTCTTTCTTAACATCAAACTTCCTCAAGCGGTAAGAAATGAAGAATGAATTACAACTTTAATTGGAACTTCTGCACATATTTACATCCTCCACAAATCAGCATGAGTGGGTTGATGTAAATCAGAGCAGCATGAAAAACACGTCTAAACTCATTCACCTCTCTCATCACAGCACAGCCCACCCCCCTCGCTTCCTAAATCTAAAAGCTTCCCATCTCAGAAATGGAGCAGTGATGAACTCTACTCAAGGGCAAGTTCCAAATAAGTCTAAATGTGAATTTAATTATCCTCTATGGATCATTGTACGCACCATTCCACACTAGCAAAGCCAAAAAAATGGCAACCTGCCATTGCCACAGGGACCCTCTGGCCACTTGTCCCAGTTCCTAAAACCTCCTCCTCACGTAAACCCATTCTCTCTCATCTTTACAGGAGAGAATCCAACCTACTGTAGTAGTGTAGTAACATACTAGTGTAGTAGTGTAGTAGTGTGTAGTGTGTTGTGTCTGTAAATCCCCCTCTTACCTCCTTATGGCTTCCTCCTGTTTTCGCTTCTTGTCATTTTTCTCTTGCAGGGATGTCCTATTCCTCTCGTTCCTGGCATGGTCCAAGTTCTGCACTACTAGCCCGTTGTAGACACTCAGCCCGTTCTCCTCAACATACTGGAAAAAACGTAATGTTTCCTCCTCTTTGGAGCTCATCATTCTTCAAGTATATCCACAGCATTCTGAGGTGGAAACATAGCACAATTTTTTTAAATTGTAAATAATTATTAACTTCAAAGACTGACACAGAACAATCACAAGAGTAATACATGGAGTGGTGTCAGTGATTCAACTCATTCAACCTTCGTTTTTTCCAAGGTCAAATGATGAGATGAAAGCTGATGGTGCAAGATTGCATCAGCACTGTGAGCTGTTTTTTGTTGAGCGTGCGGCCTGTGGAGTGTTACATTGGTGCAAGCCAGTAACCACAACGGTAATTATTCACCCTGGGAGCATCTTATACACACACTTACAGATACACACACTATACACTCATGTACACACAAAAGCTCACATAATATGTCAATAGTCAATAGTCAAGAGACTCAACATCGAGCTGTGATTACTCATAAATCCATCAATCAAACGAGAGCTCTGGGGATAGAGAGGATTATTCGGTACTGATTCATGATCGATCGAGAGGACATGAACACACTGATAGCTTGTACATAATTTTGTGAATAAAGGTATAATGGATTAGAGCACTGATCATGATAGACGTCTTTAAATAAGGTCATGGCTATTTTTGGACACTCGCTTGGGGCTTGGAGTTTAATAGAGAGTTTATTCATTTTGTGTTTTGAACGTTCGCCGGCTGTAATTTTTGGCTTGAGTGTTTCTGATGAAATTATAAACAGGCTTTAATATTCAGATGTTGTTGTTGAGTCATCCCTGATACTGTAACAGAAGGTTACTGCTCGTATAATAACAGAGATGTTTCACAGAAGAATGACACATCTGCTATGGTGAAGCCCTTCTGTGATTCACTCCATCTGAATGGGAGTGTGTTTGCAGAGTATTTGGCAGCCAGTTTAGATCCAAACACACATCCGATCACATTGAGCTGATGACGATGTCGCCCGCTGTGCAAACATGTGCTTGCAAAAGTGTAACTGCCTGCCGTGGCATTGTACATACATGTGTGGCCGCCCGATGTGAATTTGGAGAGGCCAGTGATGGAACAGAGAGAGAGGGTGCATAATTTTATGTAGGTCAACGTTTGCAGATCAGCCTTAGACTCATGCTTGTTTACGTGCAAGAGCAAGCGTGTGTGTATGTGTGGAGAGGGGGAGGGGGTTGTGATAACTGTATGTCTGAATGTCTGTATTCATCTGTGTTTAGTGGAGGGAGGGGGGCTTGGTTTGGAGGGCAGCCAGATGGAGATTGCAGGGCAATCTGAGAGACCAGCTATTGTCTGGCCATCGTCGCCGTCTACCTGGTGTCTGTCTGTGAATAACTCTTGCAGGGGCTCCAGGACAGCAGGTTTATCTGCCCTGCTCCACTCCCTGCCTCACACTGCACCTCAGCACTACCTTGCACGAAAGGCTTTTACAGGGGCATCAGGAGGCGACCGATAAGAGCCGACAAACAAAATCATCACCTGAGCGCAGAGTTCAAACTAGGACACAGAAGCCCGTTGTCGACACGTCCCTGGTTGTTGTATTTTTCCCTTTTTTTTTTACATCACCCACTCTTATCACAGATGCACAGGCAGGGGTTGGAGATCCGCAACTGACTAGGGAATAAATCTTGCTTTTCTGTGGGGAAATGAGGTGCAGCAGTTAGTTGCATTAAGGGTGCCGCAATGTGAAGGCTCCACAGTTCAAACGCTGTGTGAGCTGAATTAAGCCTGCCTGCCTAATCCCTGTAAGCCTGCAGCAGCACTCCGCACTGGAATCTGCTTGTTTATCACCCTGCTTTTACCAAACCCAGCCTTTCACATTGGTTTGTCCTCTCATAACCCACTGATGTAAAATGCTGTTATCACTACCCCCGCTCCCCCCCACCCCCTCTCCCCCCTTATCTCTGTCAGTTCAGCTACACACTCATTTGGCCTGATTTCCTTCTTTTACTTTTTTCTTTTTCCCATTCTCTTCTCCTTTGTTGCTCTTTTACCCCTTCACTCGACATGTTCCCTTTTCCCCTCTTGCTCCCTTTACCCCAGCTGACATCGGGCTGCAACAGTTGGAACGCCAAGGTGCGTCGGGGGCATTGAAAGTAAATCAAAGTGGCACGCCATTACTGTTTCCAAGCAACAATGTCACAGGAGAAGGGCACCGTGGATATTCTAGAGACACAATGTCAAAACGATTGCTGGGCCAACAGTCTGGTGACAACATGTGTGCAATAGACACAGACACACACACACACACACACACACACACACACACACACACACACACACACACACACACACACACACACACACAAACACACACACACACACACACACTGGACAACATTTGATCAAGTAGCAAAAGTTAATCTATTTGCCCAGGCCCAATAGATATCTAAAGTCAACATTTGGAGGAAGTGTATGGGTCTATTGTGGACGTGTGTATGTGTGTGTGTGTGTGTGTGTGTGTGTGTGTGTGTGTGTAGCAATAGACCGTTTGCGTGCACTACACTGTGTATGACATGAGGGTGTATTGACACACATCTTTGTCCTTCCACATTTATGCAGTTATAATGTATACTTACAATGGGGCTGTGTCCCTGCTGGTTTGTTGACCGTCGCGTCTGCTGTCTTCACCCGGCGGGTCCAGTGCACACTAGTGAACTCTGACCTATGGATCACCGGGGCACTAATCCACTTAGATCCACATAGACTCCCATCCATTGTACGTCCAGCTGATTGGCTTGCTAAAAGGAGTCCCTGTAACCCAGGAGTCGGCCGGTGCCAGAGGGGAGTTGGAACATTGGACGCCGAGCCCAAAGCCCCCTCTCCTGGGTAGAAAGGGGAGATGTGACCCCTCCAGGCCAGATGGTGTTAAGCTCCAACCCAGGTACCAGCTTCACTGCTCCACACATCTGCACATGCTAGAGCCAGGAAAGAAAAAAAAAAGCACCGTAGCAACAGACCGCACCCGCATCTGCCAACATGACACACATACACACTAACACACTCTCACACACTGTTACATCAAACTACCCTTGCATATGCAAACAGGGCTCTCACCCATTCATTCAAGTAAAAAAAAAACTGTTTTCCCAAACGTAGCTCTACTTTGCTTCAAGCTGTCCAAATGCGCAAAAATGTCTCTGAAGTGTCACACAGGTGACAGGAATCCTCATCCACAGTCCTCAGCAGAGTGGTGTATGTGTGTTTCCAGGTATGGCATCCCCCCCCTTCGCTCTCCCTCTGCACGGGTTGTCCTATGCACCTGGTCTGTGCTTGAGCAGATGACACCAGGGCTTCTGAACTGTAGATCACAACAAAAAAAGAGCACACCCACTGCCCGCTGTAGCCGCCTGACTCTGAGCAAATCTCCTGCCTTCCCCTCACTAGAGCATCATCCCGCCTCTCTCTCTCTCTCTCTCTCTCTCTCTCTCTCTCTCTCTGCCCTCCACTCACAGTTGATGTGTGTTTTTAAATCCTCTTTTCCATCCACATTTCTCTCTTTTTTGTTTCTGTTTTTGCAAATCTCATTCCTGCTTTCCTCTCTCCTTCCCAATGTAACTGGAGCCGGAATGTGTTTTTTTTCTCCTCGTTCAGCACCACGGAGAGCTCTCTCTCTCTCACCTCACTCTCTCTATCTCTCTCTCTCTCTCTCTCTCTCTCTCTCTCTCTCTATCTCTCTCGCTCGCTCGCTCTCTCTCTTTCTCTCTTTCTCTCTCTCTCTCTCTCTCTCTCTCTCTCTCTCGTGCGCGTGCTCTCTTGCTCTCTCTGGGTTAGTGGATGAGATCAGAGGGCGAGGGGGTAGTGGTAGTGGTGGTGGCTGTTTGAGTGGGTGGGCACACTCAGAGGGGCCAAGTGAAGAAATGGGAGAGGGTGGGTGGGTGAGGGGGTGGTGGTGCTGAGTGGGAGGAGTCAGCGAGTTGCCAGGGTGTGACCTCATTAGGCTCAACCTCCTCTTCCCCCAGCAACCCAGCGCCCCCCTCCCGCAAGCCCCCGCCGCCCCGCCTCCTCTCGCTCTCTCGTAAACAAGGCAACGACATAAAAAACACTTGCTACATTTGTGGTGCTCTCCAGTGCATTCAAAAACAATGCAGATTAAAACAAAAGAGAGCCCAAAAGACACACAGCCAAAGGTGCTTTGCAATTGGCTCGCATAGACACACACACGCACACATGCACGCACGCACGCACACACGCACACATACTTTCTCAAGCAACATTAAAATATGTTTGCATATACAAACAAAGTGAGCAGTAGATACCAGATGACCAGATGAAGGCAGGAGGCAGAGTTGAGCTTGAGTTGTTGTTGTTTATCGGGGGGGGGGGGGGGCTGTTTGGCTGTCTGGGGGCCTGCTATTGGTTACAACGCCGCTGTCAGTTGTTTATATGCTGGGAGTGCTTGGTACATGGTGCAGCAGCACAGCGGCTGGGGGCTGGGGGTGGTAGTCGGTTGTGGTGGTGGTGGTGGGGGGATGGGTTCGCTCGAGGTGGATTATGCCGCCGACACAAAAGGAATTAGGGAGCAGAGATCTGTTGTTTTCATCAAACCTTTCTCTCCATTTCTCGGCAATCCCCCCTCCCTCTCCCCCTCTCTCTAACAGTCCTTCTGTCTTGCACTTAGGCAAGGAAATAAGAACACTGAGGTGATCCAAAAGTCTGTTTACACAAACATGCCATGGCCAGTTCAGATAAGGGGATAATGGGACTGGTCCAAAAAATTAAGCAAGCCAAAAAGAGCAACAGTGCAGCACCAGCAGAGTCTAGTGGGTTTAGGGTCAAGCCACTGTGCTGGATTCATACCAGAAACCATTACGGAGGGGCCATCTGATTTGCAGCAAGAAGAGGTTAAATTAGACTAATCAGTGTTGCTCTGCACCGAGGTCTTCTCATAACAGACCTCCACGTGCCATAAATGACCAGCTGCTATGATCTCATTGACATAAAATCCTGTGTCAGAAGGTAGTCACCCCCCATTTTTGGCCCATTGTGAGGGACGTGGTCGACTGGTCACGCACAAAGCAAGTCACTTGATCCAGACAGACTCAGCACAAGAGCACATGCACATGCACAAACACACACAAACACACACACAAAGCCCTTGTCTGACCTCTGTGTAAGACCTGTGTGTAAATCTCAAAAGAAGCATTTAGATCCTATCAGAGTTCACTGAACACAGACAGTGACAGACTCTGCTGGGGTGAATGGGTTAAACCAATTTTTCCACCTAGACTCACCATAATACTTTGTTTGGTGAACAGTGCGGCAAGGGGAGAATAATCATGATACTATAGCTTTAGATATTGCACAATTTACATTAATTTACAGAATTCAAAATTATATACGGACTAAAATACATGCAAATGAGCGTATCTGACTGAATAATGTTATATGCTATGGACTCAATCTTCCTACTCTCTACCCTGAGGCTGATCAATAAATACATCAACACATCTGAACGTCAATTTTATGGGTAGATAATATCCACTTGTTGGTTAGTAAACTACAACATCTTGTCAGCCATCCATCACTGCAATGCAACTGGAGGTCAAAGGTCAAATATTTCATGAATACAGAACAATCTGCCCCAGAGCTCCGTCTGTCTGTCTGTCTGTCTGTCTTTCTGTCTGTCTGTCTGTCTGTCCAACTCTTCATCTGTTTAGCATTGATATTCAGTTCAATCATGCATGTAATGTCTCATTGATTCACTGCTGTAACAGGCTAATGAGGAGTCTATAAAAACCATTACAACAATCAATTTAACACATAGACAAAACACAGCCGGTTTAGCAGAGCGGGGACTCTGCTTTCCATCATTTATGTGCAGTTTACCCATTGTTGCTGTTGTGTTTCAGTGTGTGTGTGTGTGGGAGGGGTGGGGGGGAACGGTGAGCGATGAGCGGTGGCATTGAGCCCAAAATGTTTGAAGCTTATGATACGACTTATTTCATGTTATGCAGATTAGGACGAGGGAGGTAGTTGCAGGACAGAGAGTGAGCCAGTGGCACCAAGATGTCAGACTCTCATTAAAAATTCAGTATCATTTACTTCCACTTCTGCACATTTCCACAGGAGAAATAGAGCATAAGCTTCCAGCTTTGACCAGTAAATGTGCTGACGTCTGACCACTGTGAGTTTCGTATACCTACTGTACATCCATGCATACATACATGTAAACCTATTCTACTCTTCTCTGTAAGCCCGGTGACCTATTTACTTGTTTCTGCATACAATATTCCATTTTTGAAAAGATGTCTATCCAATATCTTATCCCCAAGTTCCTTTGTATACAGCTGCACAGCATGATCTCATGTTCTACTTTTTGAAGCTTCTCAACACTTATTCATCAGTACTTCCTCCCTCCAGAGACTTCAAGCAGAGACATGTCTCTGATGTCCCTCTTCATTTCCCGCTGTTCCACCACAAAAGAGAAGTGAAAATAGGAAGACTGAACCTGAAGTGTGTAATCTCTTAAACAGGCTTCAATCGTGGGTGGTTTAACTGCCTGTAAGCCCCTAAAATCCCTAGGACTGATGGGCTAAAGGCATCATAGATTTTCTTTCGACAACTGGACCCAGATACAGATATCGCCACCTCTGCAGTCAGTTGACCTTTGATAGTCCAAGTCAAAGGATTGTTTGATAAAAGCACGATCTGTGAGAGACATGAAGTGATTGGCAGGTTGTGTATGATGTTTTCTGTTGGTTGATGGTTGATATTGCTCTCTGATCATCAGCTGATGCTGTGTAAACAGACTTTTATAGCGTCTTTGAATATGCTAGAGGTGACTGATGAATCACTGCTGTCATTAAAGCAAATTTAATGTAATGTTCATTTTCTGTTCACTTTATTTGATTTAGAAGAGCAGGACATTGCTTCCTTTGCAGTTTACTTTAATGGCACTTCAATTTGCAGAAGCAATCTATTCTCAGGATTCCAAAGTAGCATGTGTTTGCAAATGTAAATTATTGGCGCCATCTGCTGACCAAATCTATAAACGGCAACGAATACAAATCCCACAAGCCTCGCCGGAACCAACAGTTTTAAGGAGCCGTTACCGTAATTAATGAAAAAGGAGCAATATAGATTATATACAAGGATTGTTGTCTTTGTATTTTGCATCGAGGCTTGCTTTGTGTGATACATGGTTTTGCATTACCGCTAATGATCGAGGAACCAGTATCAGACAGGGACTAAGTCTAAACCCAGTTTAAAACTTGATTGATTGTTACCCTTGAGGCATATACCGTATATGTCTGTTTGGTAAGAATGGAGCATCATTTGAGAACCACAGTATATTAACACTTGAATTATAGACACGTTTGGCCTGACAGGTCATTTAAGGACAGATGTTAGTCACAGTTATGTCATTTCAATAACAAAACCCAGGAAGTCATTACAAAATGCTTGCTTACTAGAATTGCACAGTATATTTCTTCTGTAAACTGATTTGGAGGATTCATTTGGTACCTCATATATGTGTGAGTTTAATGTAATACACCATCATAAAGCTCACAATAGCTATATCAATTATTGATGCTAGAGGAAAATATTAAATATTACTGGCTACACACTAAAAAAAAGAAAATTATTGGCGACTACGTCCTGTTATAATCTGTAATGCTGTCCTTGTCCAGGTGAGGGCAGTATTTAACACGAGATTTGCTTATGCAAGCATGTCATCCAATAATCAGCAATAGCATAACAACATAACATATATATATATATAAATATATATATATAAATATGTTTACGTATATAAATAAATATAGCCTTATACAACATTACACACATATGCGTATAAGACTTGAGGGGTGTTATATGAATTATCCCTCAAACATCCCCTGAATGCAATTTTGTGGAGTTCTCTTTTAGCTTTGTCTCAATCATTTTAATCAGAGTTCAGCAAGTAGTAAAAGACAGGGTATGTGCATGCATTAGTGTAATGCAAGTAGGGTATCAATACCCATTGCTTCTGGGTGTCAGGGGGCCACGGCACAAACACACTGGATCCAAATGCACGACTCCAAGACGAGGTTCAAATAACAGAAATATCCTTTACTCTTGATAAACGAGGCTTGACAAAAATATGCACGAGGCCAAAAACTACACTTGACGTGATACTTGGACTTGACACTCAACTTAACATGACTTTACAAGACATTTCAAGACAAACTCGCCCCGGACAAGGGGAGACATGGACTACTTCTACATGTGGTAATGAGACACAGGTGACAACAATCAAGGGCGGGGCAGACGATCACAAGACATTTGTGATGGTACTTAACATAACGTGAGACAAGGATGAGATATTAAACACTGAACATGAACTTAACTATAACATGGCTATGATTTAAGGACATGACAAACACTGAACATGAACTAAACTATAACATGGCGAGACATGACACTAGGACACAACTAAGGGCCTGACTTGGTTGCCTGGGCGAGAATGTATGATGTCAGATGCCCGAAACACCTACTGACCCCATTAATCACTGATAGCACATACATAGGATGTACTTTGCATTACATGCATGTGTATACATGTAATGCAAGTAGGATATGAATATACAGAAGTATCTAATTCGCCTTGAACAGCCCCCCCTCACCCTCTGAGCTCCAATCAGGTATTGTAATTTCTTATTTGTTTTTTCTCAATCCCACTCCACTGCAATTTAAATGTGTTTGTCACATTTGAGTTGTCTTAGAAATGTATTAAATGTAACTATAATGTAAAAGTTTAACATTGTGTTTAAGAGGTATTGGCAAATCAGGTAAGGGGAATTACTTTTTGCCCTTATTTTCTTAAATTCAATTGACCCAGTTAACCTGCAGTGAATTGCGTGCTTGTGTCTCTGCATTCCCAGGTGAGCTACATTTTTGAGAAGATGTAAAAAAAGAGGACTGGAGTAGAATGGACTGTCGGTACTAGTAGTATGAGATGTATAACAGGAGTTTTGGCAATGAGAGTGAAACAGTGCTTAACACCAGTCACTAGGACAAAGAATATTGTTCCCAGTCACTGGGAGCAATATTAGAATATGAAAATATTGTGCTTTTGATGTTGTACCAGATTTTTACCGACAGATGGCAGCAAAGTAAACATAACGAACAGGCTCGACACGCTCCTATAGCAGTGAAGTCGTGCTTGTCCTTAGGGTTACACATACTTTTGCAGCCACCCCACAAACATATTTCCCCATTCCTTAGTGAGACAAACTGTCACCACCTCTATGTAGGATTTGAAATTAGTTATTTTTGACGCCAGAAAAATGAAGAAAAGCCACAGTATATACCAAACTATTTCATAACAGCGGAAATTGATTCCATAAAAGTGGAATTCTTGGAGATGAGGCGGATTTAAAATTGATCCGAAGATAATAACCTCAGTGCTCGTCAGGGTTCATTTGTGAGCACTAACATACGATAAGTTAACGCACAGAGAGCTGCAGGCTAAAATACTAACATAAAGCTAATATCACAGCGCGCAGTTTGGAAGTGGCAGGTTTACACAAATCTTTATGAGGTCACTGACACTCTAAGTCCCCCTGTAGTGATTTTATCGTGCCTTTTCAGTTGGGGTGACTCGGGGAGGGGAGGGGGGGGGGGGGGGGGGGGGGGGGGGGTGACTCGGCTGAGGTAAACAGGGAGGGAGGGGGAGAGCGCAGAGGCACGCAGCGCGAAGTGTTAAGTGTGGGGCAGACGGCACTCTCTCTCTCCCTCTCTCTCTCCACAGAGGAACACACTTCTGCTGCGAGGCGCTCACACTCATCCCCAAACAATAATGTGAAAATCAAGACGGAAACGTTTTTGTCAGATGTTTGAACTCCTCGTCGCTTCCATCGCACTTCTCCGGTGTCGTCACACACAGCACCCCTACTCACACAGCTTCCAGCCGGTGTTACAGTCGGGCTATACATCCACAAGGGCGCTCGGTGTGAGATGCGGCAATGTCCCGAGGAATATGCCCACGCGTGAACTTCTGCGGATCCTTGTGGATTTTGTCCGCGCTTGTGTTCGCGCTCAGTGTGACCAGAGTGGCCGCGTACAGCTGTCATGAGGTGAGGACCGCGTTCCAGCTGCGGCAGGTCGGACCGCTGCACCGCGTCCCGGAGACGCCGGGCACAGGTGAGTCTCTTGCCGGGCGCGCACGCACAGCACCTCGGGCACACAGCGTATATAGATCCAGAACACATAGAACAGAACATTCCTTTCAACTTTTAGCTGTTGTAGATTTCTGCCTGAGACTGAAAAGTGCTACTTTAATGACTGTTCGTGTTTCCAGTTGAGTGTGTACTCCTGTCAAAATCACACGTGGTTCAGCACACACACGCACGCACGCGGGCACGCACGCACACAGGCGATGTTAAGACTCCTGCAAGCCTCAGAAAAGCAATAACACAATCAAATGACAGCAATAATTTGTAATGGGTGCGACAGAGAGAGAGAGAGAGAGAGAGAGAGAGAGAGAGAGAGAGAGAGAGATAGCAGATATTGATTTGTGTCCTCAGTGGTGTCATGTTTCTGCTGTTATTAGTCAGAATACGACTTAGAGGAGATAAACATTTTTTTGAATGTGTCTGAGTGTGTGGTATAAGTATGATGCAATGTATTGGTTATGTTGTGTTTTATCCCAAGCTTACTTTCTCATAAATTATTCAAGGCACTGCCAAGTCTGAAATGATCTGTCATGAAGTATGCCTTCAATTTACACCATTTCTCTGAACTTGCAGTTCATTCTTGACACCATATCAACTTATCTGTGTGCTATTTTACATTCAGCAGACTCGGACGGTTTTGTTTTGAAAAACATCTATCATTAAATCTCGAGGTTTCCAGTTCTTGAATCTCTCCCAGATTGGCTGTTTCAGGTGCCAACCAGCTGGTTGCCGTACAAGCGAGCTGTTTGAAGAGATGAAGTAATTATTTTGCTGATTTTAATTGGTCAGAAAAGCCACACGAGCCAGTGCTGACATGGTGTTTATGAGCTTTAACAAGTGGGGCATTTTGTATGTTTTCATCTCTGTGGATAGAGAGTCAGTCTGTAGATCGATCTGAACAGGTCAAACTCTACCAGCACAGTCAAATGCTGCTCGCCAAGCTTTAAAGACAGAACATGAGCACCTAAAAGAGAAGATTGTTCAGAGGGCAACTTCTCCCACTTTGATTTCCCAATTTATGTCAGATTTTTGTTTGTGAGGTTTGAAAACAGCTTCAAATTGCGTTGAAGGTTTTGTGGAATGCGACCCCCCCTCCTCCTCCGTACACTGAGGGAAAGTTATTTTGCTGGCATAAACATTGGTTCCAAATCGGTTTCTGGAGGCAAAACACATTTTTGAGTCGGTTAGGCCTCAGAACAACTATGCTAGTTACAGTTATGTCTTCTGACTGGAGCGGTGATGAGAAGTGAACCACTTTCTGAAAAGACTCCGATTTCCTGTCTTGTGCGGACATCAGCGTCCTCGCATAGTTTAACATGGACACCAGTCGGTCGCAACTTTGAGTGTCACGCCGTCCGCGCCTGCGTGCCTTCCAGGGGGAAAAGAGCAATAGATAGCTGAGTGGGAAACATACCTCGAGGTGCATCCAAACCACTTGATATGTTTGTTTAGCAGGGTGTCACCACTAGCAACAGAGAATGTGAGTTTCATGGCAAGCAGTATTTGAGGGTAAGCTCTGCGAGACAGCCAAAGGTCCTCGGTCTGTTGCGAGGATGTCAGCAGCCTGAATGGAAGCTGCATGACTGGGTTGTAAAGTCAGCAACACATCGGCACAAACTCTATATCACAAATGTCAGTCTGACACACAGAGACACACACTGTAACATACAGAAAGGGTGGAAACGACAACTTTGCTGTCACTTCATTCTGATGCAAACTTTCTTCCCTCAGTAATCATATTGTAGAGTGAAGGACACATTGCTTATACAATAGAATGTGAAGAGAACCACATATCTTTACAGAAGCCTCTGTATTATCGGCTAATGAAATGTACTGAAATTGATGAAAAAGGTCAAAGTGATTCTGGATTAATATACATATGATTTGACTTTTTTTTATAGTTATCCACGAGAAGTTGTTTTGAGATCTTTTCTTCAAAGCCCCCAGCCGGTGGATGACAGGGTGGGTGGTGTCAGAGCGGGAGATTTGGCGTATACGTGTGTGTGTGTACACAATTATATTACTCCGCTTGGCTTTTCAGATCAAATGCCAAGGAAAGCAACTCTTGAAATTTGAAGTGGCAAAACTTCAGCTCTTTTCACAGTCCGGTGTTTGTTTTAGGATACAGTGCTGCGTTTCATTCATGTGTGGTGAGCTGATTTGCTCACTAAGCGCCAAGAGTGTGCCAGTAGGGATCTTAAAAGCCGGCCAAGTGGGATCCTACATAACATCAATGACACTTCTACCATATGTACGTTTTCTTAGATATTGATTTGCTTTTGCCTTTTTTAACAATTCAACTGTTTGTAGTGAGAAATCAGCAGGGATGACATTGTTTACATCACAGTGGAATCAATGAGCTGCTCTGAAATCACCATGCAGTATTTAATCAATATGGGTCTGAATTAAATTGTTCCATACCAAAATGCCGTATTTGCTTCCCAGACTCTTGATGCCAGACTCCCCGGGTCTCAGTCATTGAGTTACCGTATCTCACTGCCAAATTCAGCATCAGTGACATGAAGTTGCTTATCCCCGTATTATTTTGTGAAAGTTATGGCCACTCTGCCTGTGTGGTACACAGCCAAATGCTCCATACTGAGATTGCCGCCGGGTGCTGAAATGGCCCTTTAGAGATCCATCACTTAGAGAGGAGACGGCAAGTGCAGTGCATAAACACACTGGCGGTTCGTTTTGTTTGTTGGATAAGATCCTGACATATAATCCTCCTTTTTTACAGCTCAGCTCAATGAGTTTGAGGAGGGCTTATCACTTTATGCTCTCTTTTGCAACTTATGTTTTAAATTGTTCTTCAGCTTTTCTTGTTTGCTACTTTATGACTTATAATACAGTACATTTTATTAGTTACAGTATTCCGACGTGCCTCATTCAGTTACAAACCAGACCTTCACTAACCACTCTTATTTACTGGGTCATTAACAGCTCCTTTCACGTGAGAGAGAACTTGTTTTATACCTTTAATACAAAGCGAGCAGGCTCATGTGTTAATAGCGAGGGAATGGGAACACGGTGTGTTATCACACGTCATCACATCCTTAACCAGTTACAGCATCAAACGCCTTGGCAAACTCTCAAAGCTCAGCACACTCTTTGATTGGCTGGAGTTATTTTGAATCTCTTTTTAACTCGGCCTTTCTCACCGAGAGCAGCACACACGCGCACGCACACACACACACACACACACACACACACACACACACACACACACACACACACACACACACACACACACACACACACACACACACACACACACAGCTCCTGCTCCGTCCTCATTTCGTAGAGCGTTCGTGTTCTCTTTATAGGCCATCTCACAAGCACTTCATTCAGACCGGTGTTGTAAAGTTTACATCGGCACATCTTTACTGAGTTTAAAGCTCTCAACGCCACAATATCTTCACTGGGTAACAAAACACAATGCAGATCAGTCATTGACAAGCACCTTACCTGTCCTTGGCAGAGAGTAATCGGCTGTTTACAGGAATGTTTTGGAGCTTTTTGACAATTTTGAGCCAGATATTGAATTTGTTGATGTATACAGATATCATCACCACATGTACGTATGTATGTATGTATGTCACAATACTCATTCAACAGGATAAATTGCTTTTGGTGTATTTTTACCATTAGTATTAGATCAGTATCACCACACAGCACATTTGCATGATAAATCTGCAGGGTAATTATAGCAGAAGTCTGGCATCATATTAGCAGCAATAAAGAAGAAAGACAGAATGTTGGAGGAGTGTTGGTTTGAGTTATGCAGAGCACATCCTGAGTGCCCTCTACTTACTTTATGAGTCTGCCTCTATATAAGCTCTTTTTTGGGATGTGCGTATTGTGGTTTGGTTAAATGTGTGTTAACGTGCTCTTCTAAACACACAGACGCGCCTGTTTCTACCACAGCCAGCAGACTGCCCAGCATACAATCCAGCTCTCGACAAAGATTTTTTAAGATTTAAGATTTAAGATACTTTATTAATAGTCATTTTGCATGCAATTCACAGCAAATCGCATGCAATTGAAATTTATCTTGCACCCCCTCATATCACACACACACGCATCACAGAGGGGGTGCAGGGCAGCCATCATACAGCGCCCATGGAGCAGTGTTAGGGGTTCGGTGCCTTGCTCAAGGGCACCTCGGCAGTGCCCTGGAGGCAAACTGGCAACTCCCCAGCTGTCAGTCCACTTTCTTGTTCCATACGGGACTCGAACCGGCGACCCTCCGGTTCCCAAGCTGAATCCCCTATGGACTGAGCCACTGCCGCCCCAGTGATGAAAATGATGCTCGCGCTACAAACAAACGCTTAGTCACCATCGCGTCCTCGTCTCATCTGGCTGCCACCCTCCCTCCCTCCCCTCCCCCCACCATCATCTAAGCCCCACCATCGCCCTCTGGTGTGGTTTCGGCCTCCGTGCCAATCACTCGAGGCAACTTCCAGCGTGGGGTCTGGGAAAGCAAAACATTCCAGTTGTGATTCAAAGTTGTCCAAAAATGCAGGTATGTGGGAAAGCACCTTTGAGACGTGTTTTCATTCAACACGGTCCATCCCAAGCACAGCAAGTCGGTATAGAGTAAATATCCTGTAGGTTCAGCGGATCAGACCGCTTCAAAGCGGCCCGGCTTCCTGAGGCAGGGAGAAGGGCAATGGCATTAATTGGCTTCTTTTTCAACAAAGTTATTCTTGTTCTCGAAAAATATCAAAACAGCGGCATCACGAAACCGCAAACCTCCCAGTCATCAACACTTTCGAAATGAAAACACCATTTACATTCCATATTGAAGAGACGTGAGCTGCATATTAATCGGGAAATAAGTGGCATAGTTTATGTGTGAATGTTTGAATAAGGTGGTGAATTTACCTCTCAGCTCCATCACTGTACTGCTGTAGAGAAAACGCAGAAGAAGAAGTAGCCAGCCAATCAAATCCTGGTATAGTTTCTGTATTTGAACTCGCACAATGAAGTGAAGTGAGGCGTTGGGTTTATTGTGACTAACAAGGCGAGACCCCGAGTCGCAGCTTCAACACAGCAAATTACCCAAGAGGCATTTACCACCTGAGGCTGATTAAAGGAATTAGGATCTAGAATTGACATCCAGTCTGGAGAATGTTTACTCATCCAGAATGGATAACACACACATTGGTCATTAGGAAGCACCCTTGGGCCTCATTAACGCCCCGCTTAAGAACACAATCTGTATCTGGTTACCTTCTGCATGATGACATCTGATGTTGAGACTTGCATTTAAAATGTTACTTTATTCTTTAGATTCTTAAAGTCTTAACATCTGTGTGCATGGATGTGCCGCCATATGCAACCCCCTGATTCAAAGTAAACATGTCCCAGCTGCATGGAGTGTGTTTACACCTGGATGCCACGTGAATGAGGTCTAATCTCTCTTCTGTGTTACATTAACATGTTTTTGCTTGTCAGTGTAACATATCTGGCTGCAGACTGCATTTAATACAAGGTGTAAATGAGGCAGAGTCTGTATTAACTGTATATATAGAATATGCTTTAACCCATGGACTAACGTGTCAGGTATTAATAGGTGAGAGTTTCTCTTAAATACAAAAAGAAACACATCCTCTAATATATATATATAAAGATATATTTATATATATAAAGTTGAAAATAACCACTTCAATTTCAATCTAATCTAAATTTAGATTGTATGTTGTATATAATGTTAAATATTTTCAGCAATAAAAAACAGACTCAACAATTTGTTTGCTGTTGCACAGACGAGTTCTAATAATTCCATGCGGTGCTCTGGAATATTCGTGACACAGACGATCTGTCCTGACTGCTGTGGTGGCTTTAGCAGCCAAAGTCTTTCGGAGTATCACTTACTCCATGCATCTACTCGCAAGGGACGGAGAGGCCAAGCTGGATTCCACTGTGAGTCCCCTGGATATTAGTTTCATATCATAGATAACACACAAACACAAAGGAGAAGAAGAGCCAACCAATAGGGGCCGGGGTCAGCGACAGAAGGCGTAGGGGGGGGACGGCTACCAAATGTGGTAAAATGACAACCCTTGAAAAATGGATTCAATTAAAAGTAAGGCGTATTTGATGAGCAGAACATGTTCTCCAGGGGAAGTACAAAGGGACATAGTCACTATTCTGCCGAGAACGGGAACGGAAGGGTGTATTTTTCATCGAAACGGGAAAGTGCAGGGCTGATGTCATTGTTATGGATGACATGATGTCTGAAGAATGAGCGCACCAACAACAACTGCTGTGATTGGTTTATTGGAGACCGATCGGTTTGTGTGAGCGTGTGATAAGACATTCCACTGTCACTGTTGTTTGTGGAGCCAAAAAAACAATAAATCCTCAAAAACCTAAATAAAATTTTGTGAGTTTACATCTTGTAATAACAATACGATACATTTTTAAGGTTTTGATTACAGTAAGAGTATACAGATGGTATATAGGATGTTGATGTTGCTGGACTTCCTGGCGTCACTGCGGTCATAAATGCGACATTAACTGCACTCTCAAAGGATCAAAATGTGTTTATCAACCGACATAAATATCATCTTCCATCAACACATAATCAGATGGTGAAAGCAGGTATATACTTAACATCGTTGTCAAGGGTCCAGACTGAACTCATGACTCCCTGATCCTCCGGTGGCTGAGACATCGTGTCCCGACAGGACGACTCTTGGTGTCATCCAAGTGCTGAACAGCAGCTGATCATTCACAAGCTCAGTTTTCCTCCTACAGCATAGTTGTATTTTATGATTCATTTCGAGACACGTACTGGACCTGTATCAAGGCTCATCAATCATGACACTAATATCCAAAAGTATTAAGGTCAACCTGTCAATTCTCTCACCTGTTGTGTTGTTGCTGAAAGTGCTTTGTGAAGTTACTTTCTCACCGTCTCGCAGAAACGGTGTCAACAAATTAAAAAAAAAGTGAACATACAACAGAGATGGAGATAATGAGCTGGTAGGGGGCAGGGCGGCCAGTTTATGACCTCACTGGTCTGGCTCAGCGATGGGAACACATGGAGCCTCGCTGGGTAATTAAGAGACACCGAGGCCTCGCTAGGATATGCCAGGCAAATGGGAGAGAGGGGGCAGAAAGGGAAAGAGGGATTGAGAATGCAACCCTATTGTGTTTCATGGAGGGATTTGGACAGTGAGGCACTGGTCTTGCGGTCTATCCTAAGGCCATGCTTTAGACTCCGGTTACACCACCTGCCTCCACCCAGCCACTCCAACCCCAGTAAAATGAGTTATCATATCAGACTTCTGGAACATAAAAATGCCCCGATGCATGAAAGCAAATGTGTGTGACAGAGACGCGGGACAGGGTGGACCCTGTTCGGGAATCTTGCTGATGTAATAGTGCCTGATTGAGCTTTACTTTGGATCATATTAGTTGGACTTAGGTCATTGCCTTTATGTGGTTGTTATGAACTGGAGTATTATTACTGCCCACTTCTTGGGCTGACTTCATACGGGCAGCTGTGTGTGTGTCAATGCCTGTGTGTGTGTTTTCGTTAAGTGCAAGTGACAGTATTTGTATGTCTTCACTGCACATTGGTAACTGGAGTGTGTGAGCGTGTGTCTTTATGGCAAAACATACACTATATCTCAATGACATATTGTTGACATGCTTTTAATTGTATGTGCCAAAGATATTCAAACTTTTAGTGCAGACAGTATTTATAGCAGGAAATGTGGATGGATTCTTGTTGGTCTACTTTCTCACCCACCCACGGTGCCTCTTACTGTCTCCCTATGGATTTATGAGCGGTCTCTGTGTGTGCATACTCAAGGCACATAGCACCGCACAGCATAGCACAGATCTGCTTTTGCTTTACTATTTCTTTGTAGTATAATATTCACATATAATAATTACATTTCCTGTAATACACTGAAAAAACAATGCTTTGAATAAACTGTGTCCGTGTGTGTGTGTGTGTCCCTCTTTCTCTCTCAGATGTGGACCTGTTGGTTTGCAAGCACCAAGGTCCATCCTGCTGCACGCGGAAGATGGAGGAGAGCTACCAGTTGGCCGTTAAACGAGAAACCCTTCAGAACATTCGCTCCTACAGTTTCGAGTTGGAGTACCTCATCTCTGGCCATGCCGATGCCTTCCAGGGTAAGACACAGGGGACAACATGGGGACAGACCGGGGGACAGCTTTGTGGCAAACAGGACTGGGTCATTGGTGATGATGGATGAGGAGAGAAAGTGCTTGGAGAGATGTCGACTGCATTAAACGGCGATCGCTGCATGGGGCCGTTTAACTGCGCCGACCTCAGCCATAGTTACTGCAAATATTTAATTTGAAATAAAAAGCTGACCTGTAACCGAACTCGCAGGCTTTTTCCAGTCCAAATTCACTCATTCACTGTTGAAAAGCTACATAACGTTGTATTTCTTGCCTGGCTAGGGTGTTTATTTGTCTAGTATTCGAAGAAAAAAAAGGTTATTTCTCAATTCTCCGGGGTCACGGTAGCTGGCGTGCAGGCTGGGAGCGTAACTCAGAAAGTGGGCATGGCTCCACTCCCCCCCGACCCCCCCCCTTCTTCTTCTGCGGGTTTGGCAGTAACGGAGCCGTAGCGAGGGGATCACTGAGTGTGGACGGGGAAAAGGGGAGGTACAGAGGCGTGCTGCGCTCTTCTCCTGACCCGCAGTTTGGACAACAACACTGTGTTACCTGAACCCTTCAAGGCAGCTTTTTGGAGAGTGAAATAATCCAGGCCGCCGCCATATTTTATTGATTGTGATGTACGTTTGCTAGCTGGGGTCAGTTTATATGTCTGACTGGCTGCCAGGGAGCTTTGTACTACGCCCAGCCGAATCAAGCAAAGCAGTGTTTCACCCCCAAGTTTATCCCGCCTGTTCCACTCGCCGTTGTGATGTCATGCGAGTTTCAACATTTGGAAACAGACAATTTATTTCCCCCCACATTGTTGGAGAGATGCTTCCAGTGTTTTTCGGGTGTTGCAGGAATTTGCGCACTATGCAATTACTGTAGTTTTATAAGGCAAAACACTCCCTAGACTTCACGTTGGCTAAGTTTAGTTTTATGGATGGATGTAAGGAAGATGCTGATGCGGTCATGTGAAAGCGTCATGTGTTACTCGTAAGCGAATGCTGATGTAGAAAATGAAGTTTGTTGGGGAGTAATGGAGATCGTTTTCAGGCATAAATGTGATGGAAAATATTACAGTCGTGTTTAGCTTTTAAACGTCAGCTTGGAATGGAACATGTGAAAAATATCTCATTGTCAAACAGTGTTACTCTCCCTAGATTAACCATATTTGCTACTGGCAGTAAACCCCTCTTACATTCTCATTTTTGCAGTATTTTCCATCTTATATCACTGTTATGGCTTCCGTTGCTGGCATGTCACAGAAATAAAAGTCAAATCATTCCCGTCGTCTCCCTGTTATTGGTAATTCTAATCATCATTAAGATCTTTTCGTCATTACCTCATGTCTGTGCGCGTCTAGAGAATGAAGATCAGATGTTCCAGATATCCAGAAAAGGCCAAGATGGAAAGAAAACAATGTCATAACATGAGAAAACCGAAGTGTGATGCTGCCGAAAATGATGATGTCAACGGCCCTCAGGTTTGCACAGCCTTCTATGGACAAGCTTTGTCTGTCTGAGACTCCTGGAGTGGAATGTGACATAGCAAAGTGTCTCATATATGGCGTGCAGTAATGAGATTTTGACTTAGTGTGTTTGCGATAGTGGAACATGGTGCATATTTAACCTTCTGTTGTCCCTCACAGAGCCTCTAACTGAATGCAGGCTATCAGCTCTGGCCTTCTTATGCCGTCTCCATTCTTTCCACAATCTCCCAAACAGCTCTCTACCTGCCCATCCCCCATCCCTACACTGTAAATCCTCCCAAATAACGATAGCCCAAACCTTATCTCCCCCCCTTATATGTGCTTTGCTGGAATCCGCTGCACTGTTTTTTTCCGTTAGTCTGTAGCTTCCTTTGTTTCGACCCGGGAATCGCTCCCGCTGATTGGCGAGGTTTAATCAAAAGGACATGTGTATGTGTGTGTGTGCCTGTGTGTGTTTGTGTTGGCCTGCCTTTGTTTTGACAGCCCAGAAGTCCCTACTGTGCTTTGTCATGTGTGGGAGTCGTCATGTCACCGCCTGACCCCGTAAACACAGAGCACATTTATCACTCATAAGGGGCCTCTTGATGTTTGATACTGTCATAGGATTAACATTTTCAAGATTGGATATCTTTTGCCTGAAGATAGTTCCGTCTCTCTGTTCTTGCCTGTGGCTGCCGCGCCTTACGTCCCGCAGACAGGTTGTAACCTCTTATGTAACAACCTCCTTAGTATCTCTTCTTCTCTGGCAGTGTCCGTGTTGTTCTTCCTTTCTTCCTTCCAGCCGCAGTGAATCATACACCCGATCCAGCCAGCCACGTCCCTGTCTCTGTCTCCGTCCTCTTGTCTTCTGTTCCATGCAATAGTTGATGGGTAATGAGTGTTGGGGCCTGATGGTGGGGAGGTGTCACCCACAGCTTAGAGCTGCCATCAAGGGCTTTGCCAGTTAGCCTGCTTTAGCCCGTCTGATCTGTAGAGAATCATCCTGGATGCTCCTCTGTTTGCACTTTGACGTAAAGTTTAACAGATGGATGAGCCGACAGAATATGTTTGTTTCTGTGTGTGTGTGTCCTCATAATTATAATGATTTCCATCATTCATTTTGTTCAGGCAGCGCAATTAGGGTGTGTGTGTGACTGAAAAGACAGGTGGGAATGATCAGCAAGAGTGTAACCATCGTTCACACTGCTAGGCAGCAGATGTCATGAAAATGCTGACACTTTTGATCCGCAGTGTCACCGATATGAGGTAGACTTGGCCCACAGCTAAAGGGCATGACATCAATGTGTGTGTGTGAGAGTGAGTGTAATGTGGGTGGTTGGTACATGTGCATGTTGTCATTGTGCGTGTGTGTGTGTATGTGTGTATACAGGCATGGGAGCATGAAGTGTTTACAACTCTTGCTTGTCTCTATGACCACTTCAGGGCTCAAGCTGTCCTCACAAGAGATGACAAATGCGTCCAGGAGACACGTTACTCCTCGACGAGATGCTGCCGCACTCTGTCGCCAATTAAAGGACATTGCAGTGAAAACTCTAGCTGTCCTTTCATCAAAGACGCTAGAGGAACACTTAGACAGGGCAGCGGAAGGAAACAGAGAGAGGCCTTGGCAAGGACAGCAGCTTTTCTCATTGAGGCGACATAATTAGCTGATCCTTGTCTCATCGACCAAGAACTCTCCAGGCCCCCCCCCCTCTCCCGTGTCCTGGGAGAGACACATTTGTGCACGAGAGTATGAAAGGGAGACAAAGTGATAGAAAGTACAGCCTAAGACGAGGGGATACAAGGGGGGCCTCACTTGTTAATGGCACGGTGAAGAATTGGCCGCGGAGGGGAGTGTGGCATTTGAAAAGCCTCGGTTGTCTGGTCGGTCGGTGCGTCGTCCCCCCGGGAGCGTTCGTCCTCCTCGGGCTTTCACAGACCGCTGGGTATAACCCGCCGTAATTGTCTCCCTGCCTGCCCCCTTGAGAATTTCTGGCCTCTCTGATTGCCCGTTTGGGGACATAGATCTGTCTGATCCATGTCTGTTGCTCTTTCCACCCCCCGCCCCTCCCTCATGTGACTCTCTCCCCTTTCCCGTCTAGGTACAGAGACGCACAGACAAAGATGTCTGGCCTAATGCGTTATTGTTTATAAGCCGTCCCCCACCAGATGAAACCTTCCTTGGAATTCCAGGAGTGAGACCTCACTGCTTCCCCCTCTGTGGCTGTCAGGTTCATCCTGGGTGGTTTCGCTCAACCGTCCTATTTAAAGACAAGTGTCTCATTAAATGCGGGTGATTTATACGTGTTTGGGTGCACAACATTTGCGCGTGCATGTGAGAGGGATGATGAATCACTGGAGCCACTGTGCTCTGTCCTCCTCCTCACCTCAGACACGGGTCTTCCTATCTTCATCGCAATTTATGCATTTGTCTGGATGTTGTCTCCGTCTCTCACATTGTCTGTCCTTTTTCACATCACTCCTTTTTTTCACACGCCTCGTCGCCACTTATTTTCCTCTGCAGATGTTTTGACAGACTGGGTTATTGCTCTAGAGGCTGACGCTTGGACTCATGATGAAATTGCGCTCTAGCCATGAGCTCATGCTCAAATTAGGGACGATATCCGGAATTCATCCTTACATGTCTCATTCAATCATCTAGGGTGGAGTTGGAAATGTGTTTGTGCGTGTTGCATTGGAGCAAGCACTGTGTGTGTGTGTGTGTGTGGCGTATGCATGTTTGTGTTTCAACTATCTCATCTTCTGAGCAGACATGACACACACACACAAGGGCAGGACGCGTTCCCCTCTGAGCTTGTGGGACGCTCAAGGCTCTCTGGAGAACGGAGGGAAAGAACAAAGGAGGAGAGAGGGGGAGAGCTCAACGCCTCTCCCAGTCATAAAGTCACGTTCAAACCCTTGCTAATTACCTCTGCTTTTCATCTGCATGGCTCACCTCTGCATGCACGTGTGAGAACCCAACAGAGGGGAGGGGGAGGGGGGGGGGGGGGGAGGGGGGAGTTAGCCTAGAAAAGATAAGATGGAGGGAGGACTGATGGTGAAGGAGAACTTTGAGTCAAAGGGTGCAGGTCTGTGTGTGTATATTTAAATATCCATTCAACAGGTTCTTGTCCTACTGCTACTGCGTCCTTCTCTCTCTCCCTCTCTGTGTGTGTGTGTGTGTGTGTGCGCGCTCTGCGGCCCTACTTTCGTCAGCATTAGAGGCTTAACAAGAACATGGGCAAGGTGGGCGCCGTGCCAACAGCTTGCTTACTGGCAACGCATCGCCGCAGGGAACCCTTCCGCCTGACAGATAGCCCCTCTCCCCAATAAACAAAACCATAAAACAAAGTTCTCCCCCCGTCTCCTCCGTCACTATTCCAGCGTCTCCTCTCGCCGTTTCCCATCGTTACTCCGCTCTCCGCCAAACGCCCTCCGTCTCCCCTCACCAACCATGCACGCTCCCCGACGTTGTATTCAGGGCCCGAACAAACACGAGTTCTGTGTGGATTAGCGTGTGGCCAGTGTCCACAGCCATAATTTGACATTACAAAGAATGAGATGGAATGGAGAGGAAAAGAAAGAAATGTCTCTTCATTGTGCGCCAACAGCAACTCCTCTCACACGTACTGTTTTATCTTACAAATGCTATTTTTTTGACACCGGCCTTATAGCCCTAGCCTCAACAAACACTCATTGTTGTAGACTAAGCTCAATCAGTCTCACTTCTGCAGCATGAGCACAATAAGCTTGATGTAACAGGAATTTTCTCCGTAATCAGACAAAGCCATGTCTCCTGAGGCCTGTTCTCCGTCCAAGAGAATTTGGCTTTTCTGGAGCACATTCTGTCTGGCTGACTGATGGGATTTGTAAAGCTGCTGATTGGTCCGGCCTGTGCTCCCTTTGTGTGTCCAGTCTGACTCTGCTGCACCCGTTATTCCCCAACTGATTATACGAGCTAATAAATGTGAAGGTGCAAGTGTGTGTGTGTGTGTGTGTGCGTGCGTGTGTGTGTGTGTGTGGGGGGATATGGATATGCCTGTGTAGCAGCCGGCAGTCGAAAATCCTCATTGGGAAATGTCTGATAAATGAAAGGAGCGGAGAGGCTGTGTAATAATTCCCCCTTTTGTGTAATTTTCACACACATACTTTGCCTCAGTCTAATGACAGGAACAAAATGCGATCCTTAAGGGAAAGGGTGGTGGAGTTGGACCAAAATAATGTCATGCAGCAGGAAATGAAGGAATACTGGCGAGGGAAAAAAGGGGGGGCGACAAGGCAGACTGGCCAGACATGCGACATTTAAGAGAGCTCCTTCTCCTGCAAGAGCCAGAGGAAGGTAAGGGAGGTGAGGAGGGGGAGGAAGGTGAGTGGGTGCGTCTCAGCCTCCAGAGGGTCACCGTCGTCACTTTCACTCCCTTAATGATTTAATACATATGCAGCTTGATGTACTTGTCTGTGTGGAGTGACTCACACCGCTGCGTTAGCCCAAAGTAGGCTGGAGTTTTGGCCCTCTTCCTCCCATCTTTTCCCATAAGGTCCTCTCCCTTTTGACGCCCTGTGTTGGACACCGCTCCCCTCTGCTGCCTCTCCTTCCTCCTCCTCCTCCTCCTCCTTGTCTCCACGGCTCCTAACACGCCATTAAAGAGTCCCGATGGGTGGCTTCATGTATCTGCAAAGCTCCTTTGGTCATTCATCTGTCGTGTGAAAGGAGACGGAGACAGAGAGGGAGACGGAGACGGAGGAGGAGGTGGAGGAGGGGGACAGGGGAGGGGGAGGAGGATGAGAGAAATGGACAGACGAAATAATAAGAGCAATTTTCTTTTTGTTGCTCTCTTCCATTTTGTGGATTTGAGCTTAATCCAATATGGATTGTGATAAATGCTCTCTGCCAGAATGAACAGCGGATCATGGTTTTTCTCTTAAATCAACCACAACACAGCCTGGCAAACTCTGGATACTGTGTTTGGTTCCAATGATAATGACGGGAATTTTTAATTCACGCAAGCTTTCAACCTTCTTGATGTGTAATTAGTGTTTTGTTTATTTTTTATGTGTCAATTTTAATGACACATTTATAAGGATTAGGCCCAGAATAATAATTATTGTTGGCCTGTAATTGAAACAGACCTTTGCTTTTTTTCATAATGAAGCTGAAAAATGAAAACACCTGTTGAGAAATGTGGAAAATCCGACATTAAACTGCCTTTCATCTCAGATTCCTTCACACTTCAGAGTCCACTGCGGGCTCTGTTTCATGTTAATCTTACACTCGCCCTAAATGTTTCCTCTCTGCCTTCTCTGAAATCTGGAATCTGGAGTCCGGTCTCTCTCAAGGCTTCATCAGTTTCCACTTATACTGTATGGAGTATCACCATTACAAGGCTTTTTCTGTTTATCACAAACCGCGAGCTGCCGTCAGCGTGGCCGGCCAAAGCCTCACGTCTGTCAGATTTGCTTTTTAATGCTCCGATCCGCTCAAGTCTGAGGAAAACCAGAGCGATTAAAGCAGCACCACTGGCCTCTCAGAAGCATCTCTCTCGAAAACACAGATTTAAGTCATATACTGTGTATAAATGCTACCAAGTACAGTAAGTGCCACTGTATCAGGAGAGATGTTGTGATTTATACGTCAGTAAACAGCAGACTGATGGGGTCACAGTAGTCTCGTGGCCTCTTTGATGCCCGGGGCCAGAGGTGCTGTCCATCAGTCTGTCAGCGGTCTGCAACCCCCCCCCTCTGCCGGCCCTCCACATCTCCCCTTTATGGTATGAGCCATTTGAACAGCCCTGCTCCTCTACCGGCCCCCTCACCCTCCGCCCCTGCGCTCTTGTCTCCTCTGTCCCCGTCCTCCCTCTCTCTCTCTCTCTCTCTCTGCTCCACTCATTCCCCTGCCTTCGATCATGTTTCCCATTTGGCCCGAGCACCCCCACCAACCCCTCTCCAAGTCCCTTACTCTACCCTTCCCCTCCTCCTCCTCCTCCTCTCCACCACCGCAGCTACCGCCCCGCGCACCCCGAATGCCCCGTGGTATCTGTGGAATTGTTTATGTTTGAGAGGTTTGATATAGCTGGGCTGCCATCTTAACTCCTGGAATGCTGATGGAGAGATGAGGGGGCTTGTTCTCCCCCCCCTCCTTCTCATTCTCAGCCTCCTCCCATCCTCTTTCTCAAGCTCATTATCCCACCTGTTGGCCCCCTGATAGGGCACAAATCGGGATTTAGGGCAGGGGGTAGATGGAGGGGGAGGAGGAGAAGGAGGAAGAGTGTGTTTCCACATTTGCAGCAGGTCAGGTTTGAGTAAATGGCCTGTCTGTGCCTGTCAGACAAATCAGAGTCATGCTCCCACTTTAGACTTCAGATATGTATGTTTTCCCATATAAGTATGATGAATCATCAACCTGACTCATTGGTTTATTAATAGCGTATTACCATTAAACTGTTTGCTGAAAGGTTAGAGGCTTGGAGATTGTATGACATTGCACCTCTCTCCTGTAACCTAAGACTGCCGGCGCTGGGTGGGTGACGGCCGTATGTACAGTATTTCTACTAATTAAAACAAGGATGTGTAATCTACACACATGTCACTATGTCGCATATCTGTGCGGTGACCCTTCTGAAACCCAAGCCTGTGACGGGATTAAAATGTTTTGCCTGAGAAGATGGTTGGTCGGGACTGATCGCCAAGATAGGAATGGCCCACAGCTCCATGGTATGAGAACAGTGTCTCCTACCTCATTATCACAATATTACCGCATCTCCAAGCATGCACGCACACACACACACACACACACACACACACACACACACACACATACACATGCACACACGTGTTCAGATACTTAAAAAGACAAGCGTGCTGGCTCGCTCTCAAGCTTGCACACATTTAAAGATGCAGTCTCACTTATGACACAGACAGAAAACTCTAGACTTAGAAATATAAAAGTTTAGCGGTCACACATTTTCAATTATTGAAAGGTTATTCCCGTTTTAATCTGCCGCAGGGATCAATAAAGTGTCTTAAATTGAAATCACAGCGCACCACTTCTAAAATATATGGAATACATCTTGAATCCGCTGGTAAATGTGAGCTTGTATTTGTCAGTGGTGTGGTAGAGATGAGAGCTATTAGATTTAAACGCATTCATGTGTGAGAATAAGTCCCATGTGTAAGATGAGACAATTTGTCTCTATGGTGATTTGATTGATCCGATACTTTTCTGACCCTGACAGCTGCAGAGCTTTACTAAGACACACTGCAGCTTTTTAAGGCACAAGTCTGCTGGCTCAATGTCAGTTTAAGTGGCAAAACCTCAGCAATAGATTCAGTCGCTTTGCTGTCATTGAAAGCTTCCTGGCAACCTGATGATACTAAATCCTATCAGTCAGGATGGAACTGAAAGGAAAAGTTCAAGATCACTTGAATAATATTACATTTATGTCATCAACTGATTCTGAATCTGGAATAAAGATAGAAACAAACACACTTTTACTAAAACTAACTGCAGATATTCCTCATTGTGCTGAGTATTATCGCTGTTAAGTATAAATGATGACTTAGTAAGTTTGTGGACATACCAAGTCAGCCTGTGCCAGTCTGGCAGGTGTCACATGTCTGTTCTGGCTCTGTGACAGTACAGCTCAGGCTCACACACACACACACACACACACACACACACATACACACACACAGAACGAACAAAAACACACCTTGCTCTTAATGTGGAAGTGGGAGGAAAAGTGCTTTACAGTTGTGGCTGAAATCATAAAGCCCCTCTTCATATTTGTCTCGCTATTGTGGCAGCATCACCACGGTGACACTTGGGCTATAATGGTGCCAGTAAAACACTGGGTTGCCATGCAGAATGTTAAGTGGAAATAGCTCCTTATGATTAAAACCCTGTGATCTCAGAGAGGGAGAACTTGGCTCAGCAGGCTTGGAAAGAGGCTGTATAATATCCCATCACAGAGTCATAAATACAAATTCAAACGAGCCTCGGCCGCTGTGAGACAAAGGCCTCCTCTGCCGCCGCTGCTCAGTGGTGTTTTATCCCTTGAATACCTTGTTTACTCCATGCAGAAAGCATGGCAGATTTAGCCTCTCAGGACCACAGACAAAGCAGGCCTGTTCATTTGGGTCGCTACAGCAAGCTTGGCAATTATGTGTTTTGAATTTCAGTGTGTTCAGTAAGGACTTCCTTGCAAATTAAAGATAATGGCTCCATGCAAAAAAGCCTCTGTCCACCCAGACTTCATTTCTCAAGAGGCTCACTGGTGGGAGACAATGACATGGTAATGAGAGCCACCCACAACTGTGTGTGTGTGAGTGTGTGAATGCTGTTGAGAGTGTGGTCAAGATCCAGATTCAGAGTCGGTGGTCAGACAGGATAATCAAAGCCAATCGACTGTCATGCAACGGTAGTTAAGACATAAAAAGCAAAATCGTTGTTGGTTTCTTGTTTTTTGTTCTCACCCTGTTTTCCAGTGCTGGAAAGTGCAGAGAAAAAACCCACGACCAATGCCTTTAATTCATCACAGGGTTAGAAACCGGATCCAGAGCGGAGGAGGAACAAGACGAGTTGATGCAAAACAGTGAGAAACAGATGTGTGAAAGAGAGCAAACGACAGATCCAGTTTGTGGTTTGTCATAAGGAGGATTCAGAGGTAGAAAGGTGGCCCCGGTTCTCCAGGTTCTGTATATTCAGGGAGATACGTGTTTGCACTAATAGCCATGGAGAGACAGGGAAGCGTTCTGGGGCCAAGGGGCCAACTGGATCCAGATGTGCGTGCATGTTCACTAGGTGGAGTCTGCTTGTACAGTAGTTGCTCTAGCTTGTTCAGAAGTTCAGTTGCTTCTTTTTATTGCATTTTTTTCTGGCCTCGCTCCACTTTCCTATCCCTCCGTTTCTCCCCCTTGATCTCCATCTGTCACCGTGACGCTCGTCTGCCCTAATAAAAAACTATTTCACCAAAACGTTACTTCATGGGTTGAAACGATCGTCTGACAAGCGCTAGATGTCTGCCACTGTTGATTATCTGTTGAATACAAGAACATTTACGTCTTGCCTTAAGAAAACTTAGATTTTCTGGTGTTTCAAACTGTGGTTCGAGTGCTAACAGCGGTACTTGAAGCGCACCCTGGTGGACGCCAAGCTCATTTATAATAATAATCTCATAAATAAAACATATATGGAAAGTCTGTTTTTGGGTGCAAATTATTTCATTTTTTATTGAGAAAGAACTTTTCTATACAGCACAGAAAGTTTGAAAACCACTGCTCTGACATTTATTAGATTTTTCTTATTTAGCACAGACCTGTAATGTACACTTAACTCTACGAACAGCCGAGCCAGGGCTTCAGCAGAGAACCAGACAGACTATAAACTGTGCTGTTTCTGAGCATGATAATTTTATAATAACAATATGTGTTGCTGCGTAACCCAAGCCTATGGGTACGTTGTGTGGTGTGAACGTCCTGTGGATACTGAGCCTTGAGGCCTGGCTGGAAGGCATGCGGGCAGAGACACGGCGGGTTCAGGAGACAGTGCAGAGAAAGTGAAACTGTAGCTTAACAAAATTCTTCATGCCAGTCTGATGCTATTTTTGCTCATTCTTGTTTTTCTCCCAGTGTCGCCCTTTGCTTTAATAATACCTTCCAGTACCGTTAATTCTGGTATTGGTGTGTTTTCTGTGAGTATGTGTGTGTGTGTGTGTGTGAGAGAGCTGGTGTGTCCTGGTGCAGCGTAAATGAGTCGTGCCTTTCACTGGCCAGTGGGGAGTCCCCGTGTGTCACAGACAGCGGTCATATTAGTGCAGCTGTTGGGAAGACATGGCTGTTGTTATCCTTCTGTCTGTGTACTGGGAGGGGCCAGACACACACACACACACACACACACACACACACACACACACACGCACACACACACACACACACGCGCACACACACACACACACACACCCACACACACACACACACAAATGCACTTAAATTCCATATGATCACTCTACAAACAGTGGGAAATAATTGGGATTGATAGATCCGTCAGTGTTTGCCAAGAATAAAAGAAAAAAAAACAATCAATCAATTCGTTACCGTATGTAGTAATGTGTTTTCAGTTTATGTGTGTGTGTGTGTGTGTGTGTGTGTGTGTGTGTGCATATGAGCGAGCGTGGGCGTGTGTGCCGTTGGTTTGGCACACTCCTCTCCTTTCTCGATTTCTGTACAGTTGCCACTGTTCCTCTATGTCCTGGCATGCTTTTGGGCTGACATCACAGGCCACAGGAGAGTGCCATGTCCAGGACACACACACACACACACACACACAGAGGGAGAGAGAGAGAGAGAGAGAGAGGGAGAAGGAGAGGGAGAGGGAGAGAGAGGCAGAAAGATGGTGATGGGCAATGGAGAGGGAGGAATCAACAGATGAGTTGGCTTCATTGTCCCTCAGCAAGAGTGGAAAGTTTGAGTCTTTCTATATATTTGACCTAATGTTCTCCGACTTTTGTAGCAATAAAAGGTTACATTCAAACAATATAAGTTTTGATGTGATATTGGACTGATACTAATGGCAAGAAAGGAGAGGAAATGAATCTTTTTCAGCTCTTGCATTCTTCCTCGTCCTCTCATCTGTGTGTGTATCAAAGGATGGTTTATCAGACATGGCTAAACTATACTTTTGAATTCCAGAGCCTGTTTCTCTTTGCTGTGTGGAAATCTCCTCAACATAAACTATACTTGCTAGGTTTATGACTTCCCAATGATATTCAATGATATTAGAGGGAAATATGACACCGGTTTCTCTGTTTTGCTCTCTTAACAGACACGTTCCAGAACCTAATAACCTTCTCACAAGGCCACCTGAGTTCTCTGTTGGAGGGAACTTACTCTTCCTTGTCCCACAATGCACTACCCCACGTCAATGAACTCTTCTCCTCCCTCTCCCTTTACCTCCGGGGAGCCAACGTCTCCGTGGAGGTGGCAGTCAACCGCTTTTTCAACAAGCTCTTCCCGCTCGTCTACACGCGGCTCATCAATCCGGGTATCGAAGGAAGCATGATGGAGGGCAGCGAAATGGCCGACTGCATCCGCATGATTCGGCAGGACGTCAACCCCTTCGGGCCCCATACCGCCGCCATGGCTCAGGAGCTGGCCGGGTCACTTGACGCCGGTAGGCAACTTAGCCTGGCCCTGGACAAAGGTCTGGAGGTAATGAATGCCACCGAACACGTGAGCCTGAGCAGAGAGTGCATGAAGAGCCTGGTGAAGATGGTGTTCTGCTCCCACTGCAGGGGCTTGACGCTGATCAAGCCTTGCGTGGGCTACTGTCTCAATGTGATGCGAGGCTGCTTGGCCAGCGTGGCCGAGCTAGATCAGCCATGGAGGAGGTACACCGGCCTGTTGGAGCAGTTGACCCACGCCATGGCCGGCCACCACAGCCTGGAGCTGGCCCTGCTGGGGGTCAGGGGTCACGTCAATGAGGCCCTGCTCTACGCACAGCTCCACGGGCCCCTCATCACAGCTACAGTAAGCACAAGCACGCACACACACACACACACACACACACACACACACACACACACACACACACACACACACACACACAGACAGACACAGACCAGCAGCAGTGATTTAAAAGCATTCTTTCATGCAAACATTTTGACAACTGTAATATAGTGATTTGATGTGTTTTTGCTGGCTTCTTGTGGCTTTTCCGTTATTTTTTCCACCAACGCAACACAAGGTACTCGGCACGCTGCATTACTGTATTGCAGACTGTAGAAATTATTCAGAGAAAAATGATGTTTGTATTCATAAAACAAGTCCAACATTCTCCAGAGAAGTGCAGGCCGAGGCTACGAAAGTACGGTCATTATCCAAAATGGCAAGGAAACTGAAAATCACCAATGTTGTTTAACTTCTGGACTGTGGGGGAATATTATCAATTCCTTATTGACTACAATGAAAATGAGAAGAGTAGCGGATAAAATGGGGATTGGGTGTACTTGCATGCTATGAGTACTACCATATGCCTCACGTTATGTATGGTTATAAGCTGGATATTCACCACATGAAGACAGTTTCATGAATGACTGCCAGGACCTTAAAGCTGTGTATACTGTACAGGACTAAAGAGAAAAAATTCTGCTTTTGTTTAAACAATTTATTTTCAATGTATACCCTTTATTTACCCAACAAGTGTTATGGTTAAGGGAATTGTGTGTAATTGTGCTCCACCAAGATGCTGATTTTTTGACTTTCAAACTAAAGAGCGGCGTCTCAGTAGGTGTGAGCCAGACTGAGTCATGGCACAGAGGAGCAGAAGATCATTATTGGAGATTTAACAAACCTGCGTGCGTTTCCTTCTCCTCTTCGAAGGGGAAGGAGCCACTCACGCTCTGCTCTGTCCAGTGCACACGTGCTCATTTCTTGTCGAAGGAGCCTAGATGAGCGCTTTTTAAATATCTCCCCTCGGAAAAGAACTGGAGAGGTTTGTACATCACGACTCCACCACATTTAGTTATTCCCTTTGCTAAGTGGGTGGCTGGTTATGGCTTCCCTGTATCCTGTGAGAGTTTCTCCTTCTTTCTCTCTGTCAGTAATCCCGATCTCTCCTTCTCTGTGTCTGTGTCTACTTGAGGTGCTCAGCTGAACAGAAACCCTCTGTGATTATCCAAACTACCTTGAAATCAGACCACAGAATGGCAAAAAAAAAGAATCCCTAAAATGCTGATAGGCCTCTGTGGGTGGGGGAGGGAAGGCTGTTTCCAAATAATCTGTAATGGTACCAGTGGCGGACAACTGCAATGTAGACTGGAACCGTTCCCAGAACTGGGCTTGGACTGTAAAGACAGAACTGGAGAGGCCACAATATGCAAAGTGTCTGTGGATTGAATTTTGGAAATGCCCATGGATGACTGAATACGAAGCTCAGTCTGCCAATTCACAGATTTAAGATGTGACTACAGTGTAAGTGAACGTCCAACCAGAGCCTGCAGTGGTGTGATAGTATCATCTGTGACTTGTTGGGTTGTTGGAGGAAACTGGTAGTTCATCCTTCTACATCGCGTGCTTTTGCTGCAGTTTGTAGTCTGTAGTCTGACAACGCAATATATAAATGAAATTGGGGTGAATTGTCTGTAGGTGTTTTCTGGGGCGGTGGTGAGTGTGTATGAAATGCAGCGGAGGCGATCGCATACTCAGCAGTGAAACAGCAGCATAGGCAAAGTAAGAGAGAGCCGTGCATATCAGCTGAAACAGATGGATGGATATTGGTTGGCCATTATGTAAAATATAAGTACTTCACTGCTAATGACCGTAAGTTTAAAAAATCATTCTAATCAGTTCTGAAATTTTGGGGAAAACACATCATAGACTGATTCTGACATATTTGGCCCCACAGCAAGCACACACGCACACACACACACACACACACACACACACACACACACACACACACACACACACACACAGGCGTCGAAGCATAGACATCAACAGACACGCACACACTCAGACATGAAAAGGGTCGGTTGCCAGGCTTGAACACTGACGGATTACAACTATGCAGAGAGCGAGCCGAGTTTGTATTTTCTGTGTGTGTGTGTGTGTGTATGTGTATACTATAAGTTTGTATGCCTGTTTGGTATTCACGGGGGTGCAGGACCGAGCGGGGAGCCCGGCACAGCGACAAGTGGGCCGGACCAGAGAGGGTTCCTGCTAGGCCATACAAACCAGACCCAGCCGGCTGGAAGGGGAAAAAAAAGAGAAACAGGCCAGGAGAATTGTGGCCTAAACAAACACACACACACACACACACACACACACACACACACACACACACACACACACACACACACACACACACACACACACACAGTGGTGACTCTCATACAGTGCTTGCTCACACACACGCACACAGGAAATATATATCAGTACAGTCAGGAGCCGTTGTGTCATGGGTAACTAGAACCTATGGCCTTTTTAATCACAGGTAAGTTTTTATGACGCCTCAGTGGCCCATCAAGGAAAGCTGTTAAGTCTCCAACGCACGACTACCGTCTCTGCACCAGCACGACTCACTAACTCTCCAACTCTCCAACTGTCCTTCATGCTCTTATTTTCCTATATTTTCCATACTTAGACACGTGCTAATACTTGACTTTAGCTGCTTTTTTTTCTCTCTCTTACGCTCAGTGTCAGAAGTGAAGCGCAGAGCACCACGGCGCTGTGTTTTTTTTGTCGAGTCAGAGTATTATATGGAGTTGTTATTAAAGGAATTATTGTGACTGTGTGGTTTTGGACTGGGATGTTACCCCCAAAACCATGCTGTGGTCTCTCTCTCTCTCTCTCTCTCTCTCTCTCTCTCTCTCTCTCTCTCTCGCTGTACGCTGCAGACTACACAAAGTCTCTCCTATAGGTTTGAGCACATCACAGGGTAGAGCCTCGAACCACAACAGGTACACACACGTATGATTACACACGTGTACAGGTATCAGGTTTTAGAAGTCCACACGCGTGGCCCCACCTTACTTTGATGATACTAGCGGTGGGGGGAGCTCGAGCGGACGCCCGAGACTGAAAGGCGACTATTGACGGTAATGTGGGGCAGCGGCGGGATAGATTCTGGTTTAACACATTCCTGCTCTTACTGGGACGGAGCATGAACACGGGTCAAAGGGAAGTGGTTATGGTTATGGATATTGGAGGTGGCTAGGCGGCTGGATTATGTCGAGTAGCCACAATTAGGAGAAAATTGGAAAATATCCAGAAAAAAAAGTAGCTGCTCTTACTAGGCCCCCGTGTAAAAGGTGGCTCCAGTGCTTGGTGGAGGTTTTCCCCCTTCTCTCAATGCCGCTCTGTTGAATTTATCGCAGCGTTCCTCCCTCTAGAATCAGCTGTGCTCCAGGGCCTAGGGTCTGCTGTTTATTGACATGGTTGTAATAATGATACGGCTCATATGACCTAGAGGGGGACCTAACAACTTCTGCTGCAGAGAATTAGGAGGTTTCAGGACACAGAGGGGCACGCGCTCACTCACTCAGTCACACACTCACACACTCACTCAGTCACTGCGGGAAGCTCAGATTGCTCCGTATTCCAGCCTATAAGAAAACAGCAACGGCGGTCCAGATTAGGGCCGTTTATACGCAGGTCTACCTTATCCGCTTGTTGGTTTTACCCCAGCTTCTCATTACAGTCTTATGGAGGAATGCTAATAGCAGCCTGGGCCTTTAGATAATGGAAACAAGGGCCAGTGGGATGACTGGAAGGGTTCCATTCACCATGGCGGCACCTCAGTAGGCTGCCGCGGCTTACATTGCGAGCACTGTTTCTCTTTCTCCAGCCCACAATCAAATGAAAGAACCTCAGTGGTGTGAAAACAAACTTTGTTCTTATCACATCTTTGACACAAAACTCTTTGTCCCATTCTCTGCCGTCTCGTATTCCCATGTCCTCAACACAAGAAGACATTTTATATCTTGGTCAGCAATTGAAGTTATTTGTAAAAATATTTGATGTGTTGTAATGCAGATGCTGACAACTCTAAAGCTCAATCAGAATCAGGATCCTGTTTGTGCTATGGCTCAAGAATCTTTTAGTGACAAAAATGCACATTTGGTGGGATGATGCATCTGGCAGGTTCTCCCGTCAATACAGAAGACCTGTGGAGTTCTGTTAGTGACCATCTGGTTCTTGTCACCTCTCTGACGTCGCTCAGATCTGCTGGGGTTTGAGCTCATGGAAGTGTTTTGATAGTTTCGATGATTTCACATGCGGCTGTGATTCGTGGCAAACCAGTGGAGAGTTCTCTGCCATACCACCAGGGGCCATATAAGATATATAAAATCAAATGCACAACTTATAATAGCCAGAATAATAACAAAAAGTGGAAGTAGAATAAAGGAGGGGAGGTGATGCTGGGTTTTTCAATCTGGCGTTATCTAAAAGGAGACCACTGGACACCATTTTCGAGAAGATTAGCCATAATGGTCAGAGTTTCATCTGCAGTATATGGTTTGTGTAAGTGATGTTTCTGGTAACAGCATTGCAGCTCATGGCCAGTCTATATGGTTACCCCATTTTGCTGTTGTGTGCCCTTGGCACTTGGTCTAATCCTTGAGCTGGCTGGCTCAGCAGTCCATTAGCTAATGATGGTGGGTGCAGCCTCTCCTTTCCTCAGCAAAATTCACACATCTTTTCCTCTACTCTACTTTTCTCTTCCCTCTCTATCTCTCTTGGTGCTTGCCTCGTTTGAATATGCCGATGACCACGCCGCAGAAATCCCCCAGTTTTGCTCCTTTGAATATTAATGCTGTGGTAACTGTGAGCAATAATAGCGGCCGTGGTGATTGATTGCTGTGTCATTTACTTTAAGTCCGAACATAGAGCAGTCGTCCACAGTGTATTATTCTTTTATATGACCCATGACTTGGATTTATGGAATCATATAATTTCAGAAATCATGTCATTTCTCAGATATGTAGCTGATTATGAGTTGATGAAATGTTCATAGCATGGAGACTAAATATTGTGGTGGTGCAGCACATTCATTCCGACCCTGACGTCTGCTCCTCAGCTGAACTGTTTCAGCCAGAATTGAAAATGATGGACGAGAGAGATGACAAGAAAAAGAAATGACACTGTTAGTCTTCTCTCGTTTGCTCTGGAATCTGCTGCACCCGTCATAGTGTTTCCATTTGCATTATGAACTTCAACACTAATCCACCTTAATTGCACCAGACCGAGCCTCTGAGAGTGATTGATGATCGGGCCCTTTTGAACATTCAATGATTCATGTGCTAAAGAGGCTGCACAGTAACAAAATGATGAATACCACCACACACACACCACTGTGTCATCCGCTGGAATAAATGTGATTAACTGGAAGCGTTATAATATCCCAGATACAGTTCTTGTTGTTTTCTTTCAATGTGTAACACTTTCGTCTATGGTCTTTTTTTACTGTTTTGTAAGCTCTCCTCTCTCCCCCTCCGCTCCTGTCTGTCACTCTATAAATAGCCTCCCAGCCCTCTCTATCTCAATCTTGACACCCTGCAGCAACCTCACCTGTTGCCTTACATGCCCGCCGGTCAAGTGTTTGATCACCTTTAAACCACCTTCGAAATATTTTCACACAGCTGTGACTTCAACCACAAACGCCTTCTGCATCTCTGTTGCAGTTGCTGCTTCATTGGAGGGCCTCACTTGGACATGTGGACTTCTGAAATTTTCTATCCGCAAGCTTATTTTCTTTGCTTGTGTGCATGTATTCCAGCATATGTCAGACAGAGACACATTGAACTCACTTGACCTCCATCTGTCTATTTCTCTACCCTGTTTTCCTTTGTTTATGTGGTATGAAACCCATTCCATTCAGACGTCTTGCCACATTTTCTCTCTCTTTAATTCTCCTAAATGTGTTTACAAAGATTTGTTCGGAGGACAACTCCAAAGTAACACCCATATTTACAAGGGTAAACCAAAAGCCTCTCATATTTAGATCATCTGCAAATGATTTAATCAGAGTAAACAGTTTGGAGGGAGAAACTCAATGTTCTCTTCTGACTTGGAACGTCAAGGACTTATCGCCATGATATGTGAGGGACAGACTCTCTCTCTTTAATTAACGCTGACATCATTTGGACAGGAGAGGAAGATGGGGGTTGGGATAGTGGGAACAAGGACAGAGAGACAGATAGTCTGTAATGTAAAGTGCATAGTGAGAAAATCGAAGACAAACTCATTCAGAGAGGAGGAATGAAGAGAGACCTCAAATGGATTAATTAGAGGAAAGAGGGCAAGAGAAGAAGAGTTATGCTGTTAATCAAGCTTTCACTGTCACTCAAGGCCTTCTGGGAGAGAACACACACAGAGGTTGATAGTAGTTCAGGGGACATTTTATAGATTTAATTAATTGCTTAATTAATGATTGATCAATAGTCATCAGGCATGTCCCAAACAACAGAGAATGTAAAAGAGACAAATCATTCCATTATTCTCATTAGTCGTAAATGGTCTTAAACCCCTTGGCTTGTCCCTGCAGTAAGAGTTGAGTACGTTTTGTTGAGTTATGTGTCTCTTACACGACGAGTTCTACCAAATGTGCCATAATTTTAAGTATTTAAATAGATTCAATGATCCACAAGACAGCTGCAATAAGAACAAAACGCTCTCCTCACATTGATTTTGGGCTAAAACTGTCTTCTGTTTTTAAACACACATGCCCAGTTATTGCAATTTACTACTACTATGTCTCTCAAGCCTGTTGTTATAAATAAAAATCTGATCTGTCAATGTATGTAACCTAATTTATGTTCACTTTGCCTTTACACCATACAAGAAGCACTTAGGCTACCGTTGTAATTCTGGGTTGACTTCTCTTTGAGCCCTTTGGGTTCTGTTAAGCTCCACACCTCAACGCTGACATCTGTCTGTATGTGTGGTTGAACATAAAACACAGCCCAGCAGGGCTGTTGGGGGAGAAGAGAGAGTTTCTTATTCTCTTAACCCACCCAACTTTTCCCAGATGGTCCAGGGTTTGAACTGGCAAGTTTCCAGCAACTAAGCAGCTTCTTTAACCTCAAGGCCACTACCACATCACTACTACTCCTGTGAAATTGAAGTAGTCATTTTAATGCATAAATAAAGGAGAAAAAAAGTATCTATCTGGCTGGACCTTTGCTGTATATGCGTATTGTTATTTTTGGATGGCAACATAGGGTGACAACATCGTGTTGCATACAGTATCCACAGTGTTACATGTAATATCCAGTGTTGATCCTGGAATAAGGTAATTTCTGGCATTATAGATGAAGCAGATGTACCTGCTCAGAGAGACTATTTACCTAATAAATTGAACCTGAAACTTTGAAAGTCCTAAATTGTGATGTTTGCTTTGAATTAAAACCTGTAACCCAAGAGTGCTGTCCGAGTCCAACTTGGCCGATCGTACTGTAATTTGTAATGATTTCAATCCTCACCCTATTGTAGTCAGACAAATTAGAGTCCAACCGGGCCTGAAACAGAGCAGAGAGTTTTGAATCCAAACCTGACAAAGATGTTGAACGGACTGGAAGTGGACCAGTAGGCAACCAGAGAAAACAAGACATTCTTACAACAGCGTCTGTTTCATCATAATCGGACCGAATTGCCTGATTCTTATTACGTTTGCAGTGAACAAACCCAGTAGGTTGGTTTTCTTACACTATTCCAAACAACTTCCATTGACAACACATTTGATTTTCTTTTTGACAGAACCAGAATCGGGGTCAGACAGGTCCCATCAGGTTTTGGAAAGTAATTTCAATGGTCTAGCACCCACTTGCTATGATACACTTAAATAAGATTCCAATCCTCATTCACTACATTAAACACAGGATGCATCAGATGCTTACCTGTGGAGGATGTAACAGCAGACCGCCAGACAACATTCCTCTCCTGGCCCTGTCAGACCACAAGAAGGTGTTTGCTGTGGGCTAAGAAGCATCAGCACTGGACTGTTAGTGACTGGAAAAAGGAAGTCTGGTTTGGATTTTAGCTGCACCACAAGGACTCAGGGTGTGGTGTAAACAACTGACCCATCAAGCATGGCTACAGCTACACACACTAGGTTTAGAGGCTTAGAGGTATCCAAGTGGTATACACTGGGCCCATTAATACCTTAGCGCATACCTTAACATTAACATGACCTTGAACTCCTGCACATGTGGCCATCCTGAAATGGCTCAAAGTCCACTCAGGTAGATAATCCTCTGATGTACGCTGTGACGAACTCTAATGCAACATCTCAGATCAGAAAGGATCTTCAGATTTATCATTAAGACGCTAAAAGTGGCCATTATCAGGCCTAATGGTGGTCTTAAAGAGCACTGAACAGAAGTTTCCATCTCTCTGGGCGCTGAGAGTCAGTCAGTACATTTACAATCTACACCAGAAGAGCACTGTCGGCTCTTTTGATCGCTCACTGCCACAGAGTGAAACGTAATTGTATTGCCTTCTAGTGGAAATTGATTATTCCATGGTTACAGGAGAAACTTGGGAGAAATTAAGTTTGTGTACATCCCATAACTCAGGCGGCTGAATGTGGTCAGATAATGGATGTAAGCAGTGGGCCCAGGAGGATATGAATGAAGACAGAGGCGGTTTCCAGCTCTGTGCTTCAGCGGTTTGTAATTCTTTGAAACTGATGTCCGTAAAGGTCATTAAAGCCAAGAAATATGCAAGTATGATAAACGAAAACAGTCATTATGTCCTGGTTAGGAATCGGGTGTTGTTTGAGTCCAGGTCAGGAACTGATGATACTATAACAGATCCTTACCATCAACTTCTTTTCTTCTATTTCAACACACTTGGTCACACTGAAAGAAAGAAAGTGTACATTTGTGCAGTCAGTGCCAATGTCAGAGCTCTGACAGTGACTTGGGCTGTTTGGCAAGTTCAAAAAGTTAAAAAGTGAATGGCAGTGTACAAACAGTGTGTGTGTTTGTTTGTGTGCTTGCTCGCGTTCATGCCATTAAGCACAAAAGCTCGAGACGCGCTATTCATCCCACAGTCCGGCGTGCATGGGGTGAGAGGGGGCTGAGAACGTTTCCTTGGCTTCGCTGGCTAATCCCTCGATAAATAAACTGGGAAGACGAGCCACCACAGCTATCTGTAAGACAATACTCCCGAGAGGAGGGATGGCCCAGGGCCGGACCAGCACGCAGCTGATCCTCTCGCTCTTTACTTATCTTTAGATTTACTCGCCTCGGTATTCTGTTAAAAATCAATTATTCATGTATGTTTGACACTATAAGTAGAGTCTTGCTGCTTGTGAAAATAGCGACCTGTTCCTTCACACAGCAGCAGTAGAAATCTAATTTAATTGGTAGTCTGATGTACATAGATAACATGCCTTGTGTTTTTCTAGTCTTCCCATGTGGGCTTGTGTATCTCACCCTTCCGCCCCTTCTATTAGCCTCCATCTTCAGGCAATCATACAAGGAATGCCCCACACGGAATAGCTGGAATTGTAAAGGTATAACAAGGAACAACAGGTGGTCGAGCGCATACACACGCACACGCACACAACCGCACACATGCGCTGGGCGTAAATGGGATTTCCATTCTCACGCCATCATCAGGTCAAGAGATAATTGATTTATCGCCGTGTTCTGGGCCCTGTCATTATTCAAGCTGTCATCTGATTGGCCCTCAGGATTATGTGGTCGTGAGATTCAGCCCATGAGTGAATGTCTCCATTCCTCACAAGGATCTGTAACCCAGATAGTGTTTATTTTCCCTTTTGAGGACCTTGTGTTTTGTTTACGCTGTTGTGTGTTTAGTTAGGCATATGACTGACTTTTTGCCAATGTTATTGTTTTGATATGTAGGCCTTTTGCCAATCTCTTCGTGCGTGTTCAAAATGAGGACATTTTTATCCTGCTCTTTGCGGCTTTGTTGTACAAATGAGGGGATTGCACAAACAGAACTGTGGGTGACCTCTTCTCCATGTTCATATTTTACAAAGATGTTTACATGTCTTTGTGTTAGAGAGCAGCATTGTGCGACAGGCGAGAAATGGTGTTGGGATTTAGAAGTTAAATCTGCCACTTTGAAAAGCCTGAAATCCTGCTTTAATCTCCTGATGCTTTCTGCTGCAGACGCACCATAAAACAACTCGTTTCTTTTTCTTTCTCTTCATTTGTCTTGAATTGGAAATATGAATGACCTTCATGACCTTCTGTCTAATATGAAGTGTTTGGGCTTTTGAGAGCTACAAAGTTGCCTATCGGGACAAACAAAGATTCAAAGACCAATACTTTGTATCCTGCTGTATCAGTATTTGGCAACATTTCCACAATCTTGAAGAGATTAAATCTTAACAGAACATTACAATACCGCTGCGGCTTTTATTATTACATAGCGGCCATCAAAATTATAAAACTTCCCCCTTTCATAATACTAGGTTAGAAAATTACTCTGTTGACAGCATTTGCAGCATGTGACAGTGAAAGCATGCATAGCTGGCAAAAGACTGAAAAACTTGGGATCTCTTATTTTCCTTAATTTGGGGCAGAATTCTCTCACAGGAAGAATAAATCACACACAGTATGAATAAATGTACTGTATTAACCTCACCATGTTCTGCTTTTTGTCTTATTCCAAGATTTGTAGTTATAAATCTGGGGTTTGCCTTCTTAAAACCAGTAATATGTGTGTGCGGCAATTCTGTGGTTCTCTGCAGAATGTTGCCAGCAGTGTATCTTCATGAATCATAATTTGTGTGCATACGTGTTTTCTGTCTAGGTTTAGTTATAGTTACATATGAAGGAGGAGTGTATTGATATTCTGTTGCTACAAACAACAAAAACAAAGAAACTATTTGGCCGTATGCTGGAAATCATTGTTTGCCATCTTTCTTTGTTTTATATAGTCACGCTTTTTTCAAGTCAAACATTTACAAGCATTCTAATAAACGTCGAATGTGTCATGTTGTGTCGACAGCATGCAAATGATTTACACATTAATTGCGCTCAGAAGCAGTGCTGCGCGTGCAGCTGTTGGCTTTGTGTGTCGATGGGCTCAGAGCACAAAGCAGTTGCTTTGCTCGATCTTTTCTCCCTGCCACAGTGAAGTGTGTGTGTGTGTGTGTGTGGCATGTTTGCATGTGAGCATGTGTCTCTGTGCATGTGCGGTTGTGTGCCGCTCAAACACATGTGAGCGTGTTTTATGGGTCTAGAGGGAGTTAAGGTTAATGCAATAAAACAACCATCCCCGTGCCCAGCGTCTGCCTCCAGAGGGAAGTTAAGCACAGAATAAGAAGGGGGAGAGAGAGAGTGCAGAGTGAAGTGCAGGCTGAAGGATGGCGAGGAAAGATGCTTGGGTGGTGAGACGTTAGAAGATTGAGAACAGAAGTCACAGACATTTCTGTGCACAAAGCAATGCTGAGATTGTTGTGCCGTTGCTCAGGAATAGCTGGCTGCTATGTGGAAACCTCCATTTAAAGTCCATTTATAGGGCACACGTATGAGTGATCTGCCTCACCCTTAAAGGGAAAGTCTATATATATCTGTCTGGCACACAGACCCCAACTAAGACATGTTTTGTAACCGTTAACGCATATTTCACCTGCTTCCAGGATTACTCAACTCACATCTTTGTAACATCTGACACGCCCCCGCACAAAACCATTCACACCCGCATGACTACCAATTCCTTGCCTTATGGAGAAGCTGCATGTGTTTATTTTTATGCATTCCATTGTTTAGGGTCCATCAAATCCCTCCCTAAACACCTGCATTGTTGAGGCGTTGCATCTAGCGGCACGACAAAAACGCAAGGTATTGCTTTGGTGTTACCACTTGGGAGGTCTTGGGCTGATCTCCAGTGACTCTTATTGGATGCAGAAGGCGAGGTCCTTCTCTGATCATTCTTCTCACCATAAACTTGTTTTGCTCCAGCTGCCCTCCTCTAAAACAAACGCACTGCCTGTTACTCATTTAGAGATCTGTGGGCAAGTGGAACAAACAGAAATCACAATAAAACAGTCAGCAGTTTTAATAGTTCTAATAACAGTACTGACGGTGTATGCTTAGTGACATTTTGCAGGTGTAAATTTGAAAAATCTGAAAAACAAAATTAGGGTTTGTTTGCTAAGCTTGATACCAGTCTACTTTAGACAGAACTTTCCAATTTAATGTATTCAAATGAGTTTAACCTTGAGTTACAGCATCTACAAAGAAAAACATTACTCTACTTTCATACACTTTCTACTTTAAATTGTCTAAATGAGCTTTACTTTGTGTTTTCTTCAATTAGGTTCAAACAGAGAAGCTTGATTCATTCTTGATTCCTCTAAATAAATCACCAGTGGATTAATGGTGCTTCTAAATAACATGTAGGGGTGTCTGAGGCTCTATCTTGCACAATGGAGTGAGTCATCCTTATGCACAAAGCAAAGCGCACATACACACACATTGATCACTATGAGTTACTCAGTCCAGCGAGTGCCATTCAGTTTGTATCCCTGGATAATTGAGGACTACTTAATAACACAGCCAGAGGCTTTTAAGCCAATGAGATGTCATTGATTTTGCGTCTTGCTTTGAAACATGTGCCTCTTTATTCTCATGAGCTCCGCTGTCTCCCTCTCTCCTATGTCGGCTTTAATAGCTCACTGGAGATACACTCTTTGCCAACTGTACGCATATGTATTCACCTCTGCAAGCCAGTGGAATTTTCTACATTTACTGTCAGCCCCACTGGCAATAACTCACTCATGACACCATTTTCTTTCATCACATCACATACACCATCTTGCCGTGTCCTTTTGCTGTACCTCTCCATTCTAGAATTCCTTTCATCCAGACATTGTTGCACTGGCGTCTGGGAATGTCTTGCTCTAAAACGATGTCGCCCTAAAAAAAGTTTAACATTTGTCATTTATTACGTCATTTATTACTTTTATTTGCATTTAATTTCATTCATTTCGTATTCAAGCACATAACCAGTATGTATGTATGTATGTATGTATGTATGTATGCACTCAAGTATGCTGAGGCCACCCTGCTTGCCTCCACCCTTTTGTTTTGTGTTTTCCCAGCATAACAGGTGTGTGTTCTTGCACTTTGCTCCTAACAGGTGGACAAGGTGTGTGGCCTGTCTACTAGAGAACCTACTAGCATGCAGCCTACAAGCCAAGAGGTCATAACCTCTACTGTGATATCACCTACTCATCTTCCGTCTGCTCAACCTTCCCAACATCTACCGGAGCAGTTGCTGGGACAGCTCGCTCACTTGAAGAGGTAAAGCCATGGACAGCAATCAGATTAAAATCACATTGTTATAATCATTCAAATAGAACTAAAACAGCTACAGTAACATGCGCATTTTCGCTCAATTATGTGCAATGTGGAAATGCTAGTTTGTTTGCTGATTTAATTTGTTAAACTACATTGTGCACACTGGTCAGATGCAGAATGACATGTAATTATATAACTTTCTAGTCCGCGAGCGTAAAGTAAATTACATGAACACTGATTAACACTGACTTTTAAATGACAACCTGAGATACAGGCCGACTTCTCTTTATGCTGCCACCTAGTTCCTTCTTTTAAATAGTTATTTGGACACATCAAAGACATACACACGCACACGCGCACACACACACACACACACACACACACAAACACACACACACACACACACACACACACACACACGCAAAGAATAAATGTAGTTCCTGGCAGCAAGGACCATGCCCTCCACCTGGCCTCTGAGGCAGCCGTCCCATGCCCACAGCAGCTGGCAGTGATGTGCCAGGGGAGGGGAGTGGGTGGGGGTAAAATTAATCTTGATGGACCAACAATTTCCTGTTTACCCAGACAGCCATACCACCAACTCTGATCCCCTGCCTGCCGCAGCTTAAATAGTACCACAGTCACACACACACACACACGCACACACACGCACGCACACACGCACACACACACACGCGCACACACACACACACACACACACACATTTGCAGTGTTGCCTTCCTGACCTTGTCCCAAACCATGAATGGCTGCAGTGATGCCAGCCTCGCTGACAGGTCTGCCCTGGCACTACCAGCGTCATTCATGGTAACATAACCCGGCTCCCCACTCGCTGCCATCGCGGGTGCAGGCCACTTCAGAGATTGGCAGCACCCGGCGCAGTAAATGGAGAGGATTCTGTTGCTGCAAAGTATGGAACACGATAGGGTAGAACAACACGGACCATTTACATTTCTCTTTAATGGGATGTAAAATAGGAACTGAGATATTTACCGAGAATTTCTTCACCTTCCTTGAGAACATGTGTTTGCACACGTGCAGATGGTTGCTTGTTTGTCTGTTGACTGACTCAACGTTTATTTTACATTTCTGTTTTAACTGTCGGTGTGTAAAGGGGAGTCATTGTGATTGTGGTTGTTGTTTTGCCCGTGTGGCCTGGACTCTGCATGTGCATGATTCATCCCTCTCTTCCAGGTGTCAACTGACCGTCTCCTCTCCCTCCTCTCCACATGTCTTGTCATGCAATCCTATTGTTTTTTTTCCTCTTTCCTCTCAACCCCCCCTTCATGTCCCCGCATCTACCTTGCTTGCAACAATCTCTCCCCTTGGACAACAACTCCCGTCATCCCCAGCTCCTTCCCCCTGAAACCCTCCAAGAACAATAAAAATAGCAGTCTGAGAAACATCTCTAGGTAAGCATGAACCCAGAGGCCTCTCTCTCTCTCTCTCTCTCTCTCTCTCTCTCTCTCTCTCTCTCTTTCTCTCTCTCTCACTCTCTCTCTCTTACTGTTACTCTCACGCTTACTCTTACTCTAACTCTAACTCTTACTCTCTCTCACTCACTCTCACACTCACTCCCCCTCCCACTCACTCCCTCTAACACTCCCCTCTCTCTCTCTCTTTTCTCTCTCTCTCTCTCTCTCTCTCTCTCTCTCTCTCTCTCTCTCTCTTACTTTTACTCTCATGCTTACTCTTACCCTAACTCTAACTCTAACTCTTACTCTCTCTCACTGACTCTCACACTCACGCCCCCCTCTCTCCCTCTCACTCACTCTCACACTCCCCTCTCTCTCTCTTGTCTCTCTCTCTCTCTCTCTCTCTCTCTCTCTCTCTCTCTCTCTCTCTCTCTCTCTCTCTCTCTCCCTGTCTCTCTCCTCTGTGTCAGTCTATCTGCACCATTGGCATCATCTCACATTGTGTTGGATAGATTTTAGTGTTTGTGAGTGATGGAGTTGTGCGACTGCTCCGACTGATTCAGCACATAATCCTTCACGACCTTTTATATCAGAGCTGCGCTATTTCATGGGTGGCAACAATGTGTTGCCAATCAACATTTAAATCCCATTGTTTTGCTCAAGACAACGCTGTGCATATCGATGACATCTGTTTGCAGCTTCCCCACACCGCTTAATTGGTAAAAATGTGCTGACTCAGTGAAGTGGTCAGATTAGAAAAAAGCCATCACCATCATTATCATTCGGAACACATTATAATATTTATCACATGCATGCACTGTTGAATGGAATGCAGATACTGTTTGCAGATACTGTTTGCTCATATGTTTGCAGATACTGTGTGTCTTACTGTAACGTATACCCACCAATCTAAGCACAGAAGTAGAAGCGTGTGGTAACATAGACCACATTTACACAATGGATGTGGTTTGAGCGCTTTAAACCACAATGAAACACACAAGTTTTGTGTTTTCTAGCATGGGTCATGATTCATTTTATGTGCCCGTTCTGCTCCCATCCTCCCTACATGTCTCTTTCTCCTCAGGGAGTTCCTGATGTACCTGCAGCGTTACAAGTCCTTCTTCGCCGCCTTGCCAGAGATGCTGTGTGAAGGAGAGAACGTGGTGGACGACTCCACATGCTGGAGTGGAGACGATGTGGTGGAGAGGTAAGAGGACTGAAAGGCTAAAGGGAAATTAACGATTCCTTGCCAATGAAACTTTAAAAGAAGCTGAATGTAGTGGGAAGGAAAGGAGAAATGACAAAGAGAGGCGATAAACACTATGGAGATCACATTCAAAATGCTTGTTTGTGTTGTGGTAAATTGTGACGCAAAGATTTCTGACCTTGCGCTTTGCGGAAAATTGCTGGAAAGGCCACTATACAGTTGTTTTGAATTTCGGAAACTAAAAGATGCTGTTGCTGTTGAATTCTGTGTCGTAAGATTTTCATTATGATGCCAGGAAAACCTTTTTTTAATCCTCTTGAGACATACTGCAGATTTATAGCCCCCAAATATTCCTGTCTGCTTTTTAAGATGCAATTCATACAGTATCCGACTTGTACTTCATAGAACAATGTTGGGAATGCAGTTTTTTCGCCCCCGGTTAGGAAAGTTATCTTGCTTAACTACTTTGCCTTGGGCAGTTATTGTGTAGACACACAGATTTGCTGGAAGAAGAGTTTGTAGATTCAAAAACTATTCCAGATGGAACTAATGGTTATTTTAATGCATCTTCTCAAACAGCCTGCCGTGACAATTCAATGGGGGATTAAATACTTTATAAGTTTAGAATATGTTTGGATTTGTGGAAAACTGACTGTGTTTGTGTACGTGTGTGTGTGTGTGTACGTGTGTGTGTGTGTGTGTGTGTGTGTGTTGGTGTGAATTTCAGGCTGCGAGTCAGTGAAGCTTGCTGTTTTTAAACAATGTGGAAATGAGGAAGTAATTGTAAATTCATCTCCATCCTGAGCAAAATGTTGACAGTTTCCATATAGTGTGTGTGTGTGTGGTTTGAGCAAGAGTTGCCCTCTGGACCGCTCTCTCTCTCCCTCTCTCTCTCTCTCTCTCTCTCTCCCTCTCTCTCTCTCTCTCCTCCTGTCTTCTCTTCTTTTTCTTTCTTTCTTTTATTTATGAGGTTTTCTTTCTCTGCTGTTATTGCTGTGACCTTAAAACCTTTTCTTCGTGATCATGTGCCTAACTCTCCCAGTCTACTACTTTCTCTTTGAGTTTGACTCTTGTGTTTGTGTGTGTGTGTGTGTGTGTGTGTGTTTGTGTGTGTGTTTGTGTGTGTGTTTCCCCCGTGGATCAGCTTCTTACACACTCTAGAAAAATCAATAGAAAAAACCACTCCACAATTAAGACAAGTTTAACATCTCCTGCGCCTCTAAGCAGGCTTCCATCACCATGGCAACTTCCTGCGCAGTGCCAGTGTTGGCATTGAGCTCCTGTTCTTCATTCTGCCATACGTTAGACATCACAACACATCGGGCACATAAACACACACTCTTGTTACTAAAAAGAGCATTTTAGCTTTCCTCAGTGGAGGGCAGAAGGTTTTTGTCAGAGCCTTTGATGGGACCATGAGACAGCGTACACAACCCCATTATTGTTTTAGTTTGTCTCTTCTGTTCTGTTCTGTTCTGTTCTGTTCTGTTCTGTTCTCTTTACTTAACTTAACTTCTCTTCTCTTCTCTTCTCTTCACTTTACTTTACTTTACTTTACTTCTCTTCTCTTCTCTTCTCTTCTCTTCTCTTCTCTTCTCTTCTCTTCTCTTCTCTTCTCTTCTCTTCTCTTCTCTTCTCTTCTCTTCTGTCATTCATCAGGGCTTGTGACTGTGTGACAGCATGCATAGCAGGTGGCCAATGTCTAGGGGCTGCATCCACGATCAGGAACATATGAGAATGGAGAGATGGAACCATTTACCAGTTTTAGAGACACGTATTCACTTCTTCTTCACTTTCTCTGACAGCCAAACCACCAACTCTCTCAACTTCTCACTTCATGTGCGGCAGTGAAGTGAAAGTGTCATTTTTACAGCCAATGGCACTTGTTTTCAACCATTGTGCTAATGAGCTTTAACTGCATGTTATCACACACTCCCCGCTGAGAGCCTGGTCAATGCGTGTTCTTGGGTTGATTAAGAAAATGGCACCCCACCGAGACATTTGGCACCTGCTTAGGTTTACAAACTGCTTAGGTTAGTGACTGGCTGTTGAGCAAACTCTCTTCCATCGTAGCAGACTGGGAAGGAGAGAGGGAGAGAGCGAGAGAAGGAAAGAGGACATGGCATTAAACGGGTTGCCATTTTGGTGCCATTGTGCACCCTGTGTCTCCCTTTGCCCCTGATGATGGAAGCAGGGTGGAGGAATTGGGGGGAGGGGGACCTTGGCAGGATAAAGGCCCATTGTGGAGGCTGGAGACTGGGGCACAGCCCTGCCGTGGGGACCCCCAAAGCCTGGAGAGGGAACAAAGACCCTCCTATGAGCGTGCATGGGAACAACTCGGACATTGCTGCCACTGCAACAGTCACTGCCCGGACCCTGCTTGGGAACGCCGCACGAGTAGCAGTGAAGAAGGAGTGGAGGATAGAGAGAGAGAGAGAGAGAGAGAGAGAGAGAGAGAGAGAGAGAGAGAGAGAAAGGACATGATGGGAAAGTGTGTGAAGAAGAGATGCAGTAAATAAATACATAGAGGAAGTATATTAGTAAGACATGTCAAGCTGCTGATTTCCCCACAATGCCTCTGACATCACACACACACACACACACACACACACACACACACACACACACACACACTCACCCACACACCCACACACAGACATACACTATTATATCAGTCGACACTCTATCCATATGCTATTCAACAGCTGGAGGGGATATTCATGGGACATACTTGTACAGTGTTCAGACAAGGAGACACACATCCGCGTGTGGACCACGCACACACACACTTCAAAGCACATCAAAGTCAGCAGGGATTGAAATTCCTTTACCTCTCTTACTCAGCATCTGATGATAGGTGGGGGTTCACAAATGTGAGTCAAAACACCAAAAGTGTCCTGGCATGTGTTCAAACGTCCGCCATCGTTTACATCATCAAGTGTGAATACTTTGCTCCATCTCTCCCAGACGGATAAGATCAACCAAAACTAAAGCATTGCTTCATTCTGTTTGACAAGTAACTGCACGTATATTGTTGTAGCGTTATTGCTAATCTAAACAGTAGGTTGACGTCTGTCCTCACTCAAATTATTGTTAATAATTGTAGCTGTGGCGATGGACAAGATCAGGATTGAACTTTGGCGTCTGTGTCGGGAGGCCCTGCTCGGATTTGGCCCTACTTGTTCGTACGAAGTGAACCTGGAAGGTGGCGGCGCTCAGATTTTTTTACTGGATCGCATAAGGAAACAGGAAAACAATAACTGGAAAGGAGCCCAGAGGTGTGGCTGGGATGAAGTGATGAATGGAGTAGTCTTCCTCGCTGAATTCCAGCTAGGATCTGCGTACATGTGTTAGGATTAGAAGGAGACGGGCTCTGGCATTTCATCAGCATTTTTGGATCTAGAAACACTTACGGGATTCATTTTGTACTCACTTACACAGTGCAGACAGGCGCTGTGTGTGTGATTCAGTAGGGAAAAAATGAAACTATCCTCTCCAGCCAAGCAAGTGTGCTGATTGGACGGCTCGCTTCCTTTCCCTGACCTTTTTTAAGAGAGATTGTTTCGATCAATATTAATTTAAAGTTTTTTTTTAAGTTTATTCATTCTGAATGATTCAACATTGAACCCCGGTGGTGGAAGAATGTGTCAGTGGGGTCAAAAGTTGTTGTGACAGTGTCAGATTGCCATGGATGAGATCTAAAAATGAGAGGGCGTGTGACTGAGTTTGTGAGTGTATCCACATGTGGGTGTGTGTGTGTGCGCACGTGTATCCACTTTAAGAACAAAGAGCTGATAACTCATCGCCATATTTGAGGGATTATTTCCAGCAATTTGGGTGAGCACAGGGTGACGGGCTACAGACAATACAGCAGTGTGAGCGCCGCTGAACGCCTTGCATTTTTATAAGGTTATCACAATCCATTTGTTTATCATTTTGACATCTGGAATCCATTCCGACGTTACAGGGAGAAGCAGGGAGAGTGCTGCGCTGGGCAAAGGCCTCTCACCCCCTCACTCCCGCTCTCTCTCGCTCTCTCTCTCTCTCTCTCTCTCTCTCTCTCTCTCTCTCTCTCTCTATCTCCCTCTCCTAGGCTTCTTCCAATCCCATCATGTCGTATTTTTTACTTCCCTGCTGGCTCTCTGTGCAGGTCTCCCGCGTCAGGAGAACTCAGGTTTGAAAAAATGCAATGGAATTGGATAATGGAATGCATAGCAGAGGGGACAGTAAATTAATTAGCCTATGCAGACGGAGGACCGTTGTGGCTCTGAGCCTGTGTATGTGTGTGTGGCCAAGGGCTTGTGTCATGGCAGCATACCTTCCTGCATACCAGAGTACAGCAGAGGTCAGTTTAGTCTCTTCAGCAGTGTCTCAGCAGCAGCAGCATGAGAACATATCAGCACATCCTACACAGCGAAGAGCTCTGGAAAGTAACTTATACTCCCTCCTCTCCTGTACGACTCTTTACCCTCTTCACCCCTGCCATTTGGACCGACTCCTCCGACAAACTGCTCAGTCCTTCCTCTGTCTCTCCATCAGCCCCTCTCTTCTTCTTTTCCTCTTCAGATCTAATTCTGTAGCCCATCCCTTTCCCATAACCCTGGGCTGCTGCGTGGGACCTCACCGTGACCCCACTTTGCATTGCTTACACTCCTGACTCAGCCATCGGGCCTACGTCTTTCCATTGTATGTGTGTGTACTGGCGAGTTTGTGTCTTGCGAGGGAGACAAGCAGAGCGGAGGGAGAGAGAGGGGCGATCGTATTGCAGCAACTGTATGTTATTTATTCTCTCTGCTGAAATGCTTAGATAGTGGGAGGTTTGAGTGTGTTATCTATGAAAAGGGCCTCCATGCATTCACTTAGCAGGGGTGTAGTATAATGTCTCTGAGTGTGTGTTTATGCATTTCAGAGTTGTATGGTGTGCACGCTGTGTGTTTGTGAAATTTCCTTCCAAGCCCATTCAGTCTCACTGTCATCACTTTTATAGATGGGGACATAGTTTCACGGCCTCTCCCTTCTGTTGTGTGCCCAGTTGGTTGAGTGGGCTGAACTAATATAATTAAAATGCCACAGTAGACGGGGATGTTTTACTGGAGCGGTTCCTACTGGGTGAGGTAGACATTGTGTACTCGCTGCCCTCTGTGTTTGCCCACTGGCGAGGCATCAGATTTATAACAAGACAGGAGAAATGGAGGAATAGACACGCCAAGGGGGGGGAGGGGCAGGGGGAGAGAAACCGGAGATGTGGGAAAATAATGAAATGGATGGAAGGAAAGATGAAGACAAGAAAGACTGTTGGATGGATGGATGAAGGGGAAAAAAAAGAGGGATGTAGGTTAGTGGCATCAGGAAGCAGTGGCTTTTGGAAGAGCCCTGCTTCTTTGTGGCTTTAATTGCCTGTATGAGCCAGTTTGAAGTCCTCAATGGTGGCGTGTCTGGGTGCCAGCCAGTATGTCACTGCGCCCCCCGCCCCCCTCTGTGTGTGTGTGTGTGTGTGTTTGTAAAAACCCTCTCAAGCATCTCTTCCTCTCATGTTTGGGACACACATGGACTCACTGCCCGAGTGGACAAAGCACCAAAAGCCTTCAAAAATGCCTCCTTGATCTCCAAGAACCACAGATTATAGACACTTTTCTCTCACACACAAAAACGAAGAAGAAGTTATTACATGTAGCACAGAACATTTGTAGACGAGTCCTCCAGGAAGACACTCGAGAGGCAAATTTTTCTCTTGTCATAACATAGCTCTTGAGAATCACAGCTCACAAATGGAGCGCTTGTTGTTTCTGAGGCTGCGCTGATGCTTATCGTGCCGCTCAAATATTAGAGGCACGTCGGTGAACTTTGTAGAGAACAACTAGTCATTTCTCGGTAATCTATCAAAGGAAAATAAATTATATGAGCATAACTTTATAATTTGACATTCTTGCGATTATATGGCATATGCTGTAAGACTCAGATGCCCTATTTTTGCTTTAATTGTCAAACAAATTAAACTCAGTTGGAGCAGTACCAGCAACATCAAACTTTATTGTGAAAGTTTCTCTTCAACAGAATCTCTTACTCTCATAACTGACTTAAGTAAGACACACATTTGCTGCAGGTTAACAGATTAAAAGATCTGCACTTCACAGATTTGACTGTTACCATATCACTCACACACTTACACACTCTTAACACTCACTGCCTTTGTTGTGCATTTCAACACAGTTCAAAGGGAGAGAAAATCCGCTTTCAAAACCTCTGCTTTGATCCAAACACGCTGCATGTGGCCATATGGACACGGGATTACGGCTTTATTGACCATCACACTATTTCTGTGTGCCCAATGGTGTCACGCACTGCACACACAGCGAGCACATAACACATCCACAACATGCTCCCATCTGACACGTTCAGAGCTGAACCCCTCTCTCTACCGTGACTATTTATAGGGACACTGTTATCCTTTTCCTGGGGGATGCTGCAGGGTATGCGGACGTCAGTTGGAGCCGTCATGACTGAGTGTAGATGTTTTAGCACGAGTTGGTGTTTGACGTGCTGAAATTCACGGTGATACAAAGTGAGGCTGAGCCGGAGGCCTGTAATGAGCGTTGGCAACAGTCCAGGTTGAGTTGTAGTGTCAATGTGTGTTCAACTCCAGCATTTCCAGTGTGGTATTTGCCATCTGGGTGAGAATCTTTACTGGACGTTTGGTTTGACTGCAACAAGTTTTCGCTTTAGTCCACAGTTGTTGTCCACTCGTGCAGCGGACGAATACGAGAGTACGCGATTATAATGAATGACAGGAAGGTGATGGGGAGAGGGAATGCCAACAAACCCGGCTGAGTCCAATACAACAAAAGTACAGTACACTACTGTTGAGGGTGTTGTGTGTGCCTGTAACGCGTGCTCTGTGTGTGTATGCGGTAACCTGAGACCGCAGGGAAAACGTTCCTAGAATTCCGGGTGGGCTTGGTGTCGCAGCTCGCTCGCTGCAAGCCCCCTGAGTGGTACTGGGAATGCAGGCCTCTGCACGGCACGGAAGAGCCAAAAAAATCAAGGGAAAGTCCCCCCCCACCCCGAACCCCCACCCCCTATCTTCATGCATATACACACACACTTTACCCAGCTGCCAAATCCACACATTCCCAAATAACTGATCAATTAAGGACTCTCAAAGTTTTGTTTCAGAATATATTGCGAATGTAATGACTTGGAGAGATAGTGAATGTTTAATTTGAATCTCACGATTACAAGTTGGGGGCAGTCTAGTAGAAACCCTGTCAATGGAACACGCTGCGTGCTTCATCTCATGATAAACACAAACACATCACTCTCTATCACTCTCTGGGAATTATTAATCATTATGTTCTCAAATCCCTCCATGTTTCTCACCAACCAAAGAGGTATTGGAATTGAAATAAGCCACTGATTAGAGTTTCAATACAGGACGTCACCTGGCAATTAATCACTACATGCGCCCACCAATTTGCAAAATCAAAACACGCACACCAAATAAATAGATAAATGAAAGAGGTATGGAAAGAACAACAAGTTATGTGGCAGTGATTCTGAGCTCTGAGGGGGAAAACACCCTCTGCTCTTCACCCAAACCTGGACTTCTCATGTTCTCCACACTGCTGATAGACAGACAGGCCTGATTGGGACAAATGTGGTAGTTATGGCCTGGATTTCTGCCAGAAAATCCTTTTTGGTGGTAAAATTTCCAATGCCACCATCTGCCTGACTTCATTTCAATGATACATCTTAACCTTTGCCCTTCTTCTCCCTGCCTAGCGTCCAGTCACTCTTACTCCTTGACCTCAATGGCAGTTTGCACAATATTGCGATGTGTCACCCTGGGAGTGTGTGTTATTTGGGTGTCAGATTGCTGTAGTTAGAGCTGCAACTCGATCTCTCTAATCTACAATATGCTCTCAATGTCCGTTTTACCAAGTGTCAGGGGACTATTTCTGTGTGTGTGTGTGTTGGAGTGGGTATACCTATCTTATGATTACACACAAGGCGTAATAGACGTTTCACATGGTGTGTGTGTGTGTGTGTGTGTGTGTTCGTGACAGAAGATGGGTGTGAAACAGTATAGTTTTGCTCCCTTGTGCCCTCAACAGCAGCTGAGAGATTCTGATCCATGACCCTCTCAGTCAATACCCTCGTAAGCTCTCTCTGCTGTGCGTGTGTGGGAGTGAGTGTGTGTGTGTTTCCTTTAGACCATTTACCCCTTAAATTGCATGTGTGAATTAAAATTAGACTGCACTGAGTGTTCTTTGCTTACATACGCAGCATATACAGTCCCAAACCAGTGACGGTAAGTTCTCTCCCTTGTCTGTTTGTCTGTGTTTATAACATACTTTGTATAAATTCAGTAATTCTTACACTGCACATTTGGCCGGTGCAGAAAAGTAGAATGGTTTCAACCCCTGACTGGCCTGCTGTTTACACTGGAGCTGTCATCTTAAGCACCAGATCATGACATTCTGGCCTGGATCAGTCACCCAGACAGACAGACAAACAGGTGGTTGAACCACACCAGAGGATCATGGTCCATATGTCTGCACTCCAGGGCATAGTTTCACCCTCCTGGCTTCCATACACCAACCACCCCCAAGTCCTCTAAACCCTCCTCGGCATGTGGCTGAAAGAAGGAATAGATTCATCTCGCCAGGTCTTTCTTTCTTTCTTTCTTTCTTTCTTTCTTTCTTTCTTTCTTTCTTTCTTTCTTTCTTTCTTTCTTTCTCTCACACTTCATGCCTGTAAAGTAAAAGAGTTGTCAGTGTGGCCTAGGTGAAGTCTAATTTGTTTAATGCTGCCACCTATTGGGCAGTTAACGTCATTGAACACAGTGCCGGGCTGACAGGCGTACACAGGATGAGTTTATTGTTTGTGAACATGTTTGAAAAATGTGTGGAATCCATGGATGGGAATTTGAAAAAAACAGCCAATAGGTCGAAGAACAGAAATTAATAAATGTGATTTAAATTTTGCTCACATGTTTGTCTTCAAACCTGGAGCAATGCACCTGGAGAGCCCTGCATACCTGGTCTGACATGAGACACATACCAAAAAGATGTCAAAACACCCACACAGCCCGCAAAAGAGGCCTTATCAGCCGAGATAAGTAAAAACGCCTGTGTGGGTGTTCAATGGGCGCTCAGGGCCTTTAAATTGTTTTTGGATTAATATTCAGGGCAGCTGTGTGGGGTAATTGAATTCAGCTTCACACCAGGCTCACTGTCAGGACCAATTATTGTAAAAATGGCACAAATAGAAACAACATTCCCTGTTAACTTGTGACATTTTTCATAGTGAAGACATACCTGTGTAATTAGACCCCCACTATTCTAATAAGGTGTTGTATGCGTGTGTGTGTGCAAAAAATACATAGAAAAATGTGTCCAAGTACACTTAGCTGCACAAAAGAGTTCTGTTTTTGTTTATGATGCTTGCTTGCATGTGCACATGTGGGCAAAGCAGATGTGCCACAGTCGCTTGATCCAGGCTAATGGAGCTCTGTGGCGTTTGTTTCCCAGGAGCCTGTGTGGTCTGCTGCCTCTTCCTGGACTCTGTCTATTGGTGTATTGGAGCAGAGCTGGGGACAGTTCATTCTGGGAATGTTATTAAAGGAAACCACCAGCCAATTCCAGCTTTAATCTGTCCTGCTGCCACCAGAGTATAAAAGCTTTCAAGTGGAGCCACACTGCATCTTTCCATCCTTGTCATACTGTGTTCTGAAGCATAGAGTGGATTGCATTATGCTGTATTGCATTTTCGCTGAAATAGAATATAGTATTAATAGGAATAGGAATAGAGTGAATGACTACAAATATGAGAATCAAAACACAGAACTACAGGAAAGCGTGATTACTTTACTTTAACTTATACAGCTTATTCTTCCACTCCTCGCCTCAGAATGACCCGATGCTCTAACAGGAGATACTAAATCCTTCAGTACATACAATTGGCCACATGGATGCAGTGTGGTCACATATTTTGCTAAACTGGCAAACAACAGACACAGCTGTGTAAAAATAATAATGTAATATATGTCATATTTTGTATTTTATTCATCAGTATGAGAGAACATCTTAGACCTTAAACATGAGGTCAACTTTGTGTGCAGAGCCAAGTAGTGGGTGTAGTTTAAATGTTGTATCTTGTGGCTTCTTGGCCATAAGAGAATGAGTACATACATTATATCCTGCCCCAGTTTCTTCTTCGCAATGCGAATGTCAGGATTGGTTAACATATTTACAGGGACAAGTTCAAGTGTGAGTGAAAGCGAATGTAAGAAAAAACAAGAGCGGGAGAGCTATTTATTGCCTGGAGTGAGTCACTTACACCAAATTAATTCAGCTCTTTGCAGTTGCTATGCTTGTTAGATAAATCGATACTTGTTCATTTGCCTGGAGTACCATCGAAATGAAAAATCTGGCATGCTCGGGTGTGTGTGGGCTAGTAATGGGCTAATGATGAGACCTGATCCATACTAGATATTGTAGACATCACCTAGCCAGAGGACAGAAATAGGAATAGATGGGTAGATTAGATCTAATGATCGGCACTAAACACTTCCTGTGCACAAAGTAATCACAGTATTGTAAATCTCTGAAAGTGCATGTGCCTACTAAGTGAATCATTGGGCCTTGTCGTGGATCATTTTTCCTTTTTCTGTTGTTTCTGTGTCGACCAACTTCTTCTCTTGGCCCTCCTTGTTGTTCAGTGTCTTTCTTCAGGGTTTTGGTCCAGAGAGCACAGCCAGACGGGACTGAGCTCAGGCTGAACCCAGAATATGGCATCACCCTTGAGTTGTCCCACAATGCTTATTTATAGAATAGGACAAGGAAGACATCTTTCAAGTTTAAGATGTTAGGCCAGGTGTTTCTATGGAAATTACTCAAGTACTGATACCTGTGCAGTAACAACAAGTCCTAGTGGCTGAGATTCAGCATTTGGACATGAGCAGCTTGGAAATCCCAATTCTTAAGAGAATTCCAACCTGCTATTAGCAGTGGGCCGCATCACCACGCAACCATGGTCTACTGGTGCAGGGGAACGGGGGTCAGCTTTCATCTTCACCCACCCACCAATCTGATAAGATACACCCAGCTGGCTGCCAGAGGGACATCTGCTGACTACACAAACAAGCAGTCGGGCTTCTTTCTTTTCCCCAACAACACAAGGTCCTGGTCAGTCACAAGAAAGAGAATGGGTACAATAGAAATAAGTAAATAAATGAGAAATGATGGGGGAAAAAAGCTCAAATGAAATGATTTGTGCAAGATGGATAGATCTGGATATCCAGATTCCACAGTGGTTGTGGTAATAAATGATTACATTAATAATTGAAGATAAACCCGAGAATGAATATTGACCGGATACTTGACCCGACCCAATAGAGACCCTGGATGTGTATCTGATAGTATCAAAAGGATTCAAAACAAACTTATGAAGGGGAACCATTCATCAGTGGATTTAACGCATGTGGGGGTCTGGTGTTCACTGGGTAATAGCCATGAGTAATTTGATCCATTGGAACTCCAACCATATAGCTGTTACAGTGCTACCACACAATAAACCAGCCTGGTTTTAGCAGGATCACCATGGGACCTCTTAAGAAGTGGTAAAGCAGTTGAGACCCACATAGGGGTGTGTAATTCCAACCCAACCGCACAGCCATAAACAGCTATACTGTATTTCACTGCTCCGCAGTGCCACAAAGACAGATATACGTCCAGTTTGGCCAGGTGTCTTGCCTCAGGTGAGGCTCGCCAAAGCTAAACAAAAACCGTAAGGCCTCATTAATGTAAAGCTGCCGGACTAAGATGTTTTATGTTGGCTGGAATGACATAACCCTGCAGTTAAAAACAGCCTGAGGACACTTTATTGTAGAGCCTCATTATAAATGGTCAAAAGACCTGTCCTAAGCAGCCATGTAATCACTCTAGCTAGCAAACCATTATCGTAAAAGCCACAGAAGAGTTTCGGATATTTTACAACTAATAATAATATAATAATAATAGGCTGTACAAAGAGTCATTTCTTGATTAATTTGCTTCCTATGCACCAACAAAATACTCCAAATATACTAAAAATTACTGCTAATCACGGAGACTGAAATGGGGTCTTACACAGCAGCGAGAGATACTGTTACAACTTCAAATTGCTCTCAAACTGCTTTCTAACTCACTCGAAAATGAGAATCATGAGAGTGCCTCGATGTCACTTCAGGGCTTTGTTTGATTCAGCCGTTGAATCCTCCAGACAGAGTTGTTGATCTTTTTTTGATGTAACTACTAAGTCTGTACCACTATTTATACTTCAGACTCTAGCTGCCTCTACCTACGTACGTGCATGTGCCTCGATGCAATCACCTCCCCGGCTTGGAAGGAGCATTGCAGGGGGCCCACTTGACTAAAAATGGAAAAAATAAATAGCTTGCAGTTCTTTGAAAACACATTCAATGTCTCAGCATTCAGCAACCAATCATTAATTTTCTTCAGTGTATCAAACAGCTGAGAGCAAAAACCTAACACAACACTGGCGTCCATTACTTCCTCGTTTCTCGGGGACAAGTTTCACTTCCAAATCCCCAAGCAGATATAGGTATAGATATAGGAAAGAAAGACGGTAAGATGAAGATGGCCGTGTCACCGCAGCTACTGATGACACTCTACAACTTTCCAACTTCAATAATGACAAGAGGGTTACAAGAGAGATGAGTTTAGGGTGTGTGGAGGTGTCTCAAGACCTCATCTGACAGCCGAGTAGACTTTGACAAATAATTTAGAAAATCCTAACTGAAGGAGGAGCACAGAGGGGAAGGAGGCAAACAGAGCGTAGAATGAAAAAAGACGCCCCAGTTGGAGCTCGCCTGCCCTGCACACAACCTCTCTGGAGCTCTAGTGCTTGTGCTTTATACGATCTTAGCGTTTGCAACGAAATAACGTTGCCTTGAAGCACAGCAGACTGCATAATGTCGGCATTTTCGGGGCACGAACAGTAGCCGCCGCAGAAATTGTGTTTTTGCTTAAATTAGTATGTAGTGAGTTGTGTAAAATATTCATCATTGGGAACGAGGTCGGTAGAAATTCAGAGGAATTATGGGCAGCGTCTAAGTGTGTTTATGTGTGTGTATATATGCCAGCATGCGTTTGTGGGCACAGGCTTGAACAACGTTTATGTGTGTGTGCACGTTCATGGTTACTCAGACAGCATGTGCACATATCTCATGTTGATGAAATGTTTGCCGAGTGGCTTTTTTGACCACTCGCCTGTTCGAGTGTGTTGTGTTAGTACAGTGCACGTCTGCTAAGCTCAGTGTGTGAGAACAGTCTGGCCTTTTCCGAACAAAACCTCCTGTTCAAAGTATTTAACATGTTCGGGACCTGCTCATAAACTTCGCTGCCTGCTACAAAAAACACTGCAGGTCCACTGCTCCAATAAACAGGAATATAAAACTGTAATGCCTGATTTTATGGTGCTATACGTTTTGCACAGGCCAATATATATACATACAAAACTTATGAAGCATTTGTGCTGTACAGAATTGTTCTGAGTCTGCAAAGAAAATGTACCCGCTGTAGCAACACATACTACAGTTTGAGAACCACTGATCACTGAACATACACACAAGGAAGTTAAGCCCTACAAAAAGGCAACAGGTTGCTGTGTGTGTGTTTGGTGTATGCAGTCAAGACTTTGGAAAGCCTTTGGAAAGCACAGTGGATATAACTTCACCTGTATGTGTATGGGCACAGGAGATACAGACTGACAGAAGAGTAAGAGAAGTAATAGGGAAAAGCAGAGATACAAATAGGGTTGCCCTTTTTCATTTATTTTGGAGAAGCCCACTTGATGGCATCCACAAACAGATGCGGCAGTGCAGTTTCCAATTTTTTCAGCCGGGCTTTCTCATATACAGAACAGTCTGTTACTGGCCTGTTATTCATGGAACACACGTGTGTGTTCTTAAAATGTGCAGACCAAGAGTTATGTTGACCTGTAGCAGCTGTCCCTGCTGCCTGAAGACCCTCGTGCTTGGGTTATTGCACAGTGTACATAGCATAAAAAACAGCGCATAGCGAGAGTCACCTCAGCAGAAGAGGGAAGCTTTGTGACAATGTCATAGTGAAGTCAGAGAGAACACAACAAGCTCCGTGTAGAGCGATCACAGGACCAAAACCTGGATGTTTCATTCCAAGGAAAGCAGCGAGCTGAGATTAATCACGATGAACCAACAATTTCCTGTTTACCCTGACAGCAATAGCACACATGCACACACACACTGTCGTACACACACACTAATTTACTTCCAGTCGTCACTCTGATATCTTACACTTCAATCCTTTTCAGTTTGTGCTAGTTGGCCTTGTGGAAATCAATTTCCATTCCGATATAAGGCTCCATATTATGGCTAAACAGACCAAGCATTGGTCCTGTGTTGGTGATGTAATCATGTGTTTGTTTGTGTATGTGTTTCACTCAATAATGCCCTGTGAAATGCTCTGTCCCCCATCCCCCGCACACACACACACACACACACACACACACACACACACACACGTATGCATGCATGTCACAAAGAATTCAGAAGCACAGTCGATATTGGTCTAAACGCTGCGGTTATTAGTTGTCTCACATTTTAACGGTGCAGGTGGCCTGAAATGTCACACTGTGATTGTAATGGCTTCTTGCTGAAAGGCTCAATCACACACACACACACACAGACACACGCGCGCACACACACACACACACACACACACACACACACACACACACACACACACACACACAAACACACACACACACACACAGAGAGAGTGAGAGAGAAAGATTATACAGGTATTTCTCCAGCCTCCAGTCAAGGGACCTGTCTTCAAGGTGATCTTTGATCTTGACAGGACTAAACTCTCACTGCACCATGTGGGGTCTGCCAAGGATGCGTTCAGGGTCTCACCTGCTGCCACAAGGAAATGTGCAGTAGTTTAGAACACATGTTTCAATAACTATAACGATGATACTCATATATTCTTATTTAAATCAAAGATATTCAATGATTGCTTCCCACAAAAGCCATTTTTTTTGGGATATTTTAATGAATTTCTCCGTCTTCTCTGTCTTTCATCCCATGCGGATGTTTTGTTGTTTGTGTTATATTATTGACTGTTTCTGTTTGCTTTCTGTTGAAGAAGACGTGTCTATGCGTGTGCAGGTCAACATAATTTGTTTGAAAAATCTATAATTTCATCAACTCATCTTTCCCTTTTCCCTCTCTTTTTAACTTCTCTACCACTCCACCTGTGATAGATATGTTTTTACTTTAGCTGTGTTATATTTTCTCTTTACTTTCAGATGTACAAAGACTAATTGGATGGAAATGTAATTAGATAGAGATGTAATTACTGGTTGAGTGAATTTATCTTATCAACTCTTGGAATTTTACCAAATTGCCTTCAGTGCAAAGCATCAACCGCACTAATTAACACAGCAAAAGGAAAAATAAACTGTGTACTACTCTGTACTTAAGATTCTTGGCAGAAAACGGCACGCCTGAAGCGAGAAACCTTGGTTTTCTTTAAAATAATGATCGGGATTTTGAAGCCTGTATCGAAAATATTACCAAACTGCCTATAATCAACTCGCTGAAACATACGAGTGATTAATCTCAGTGTGTCTGAGGCTTTGGGTTGCCAAGCAATACAAAAAATGTGATTAAATTATTGGGACAATTACACCTCAATAAGCCTTGATGTAAAAAACAATTATTGTTATTATCATGGTGCCGTGATTGAAGTTGAGACCAGTTGTAAGAGGAAAACAAAGAGCTGTAAGGGCAAATGCAACTATGACCTGTGTGTATGGTCAAAGAAACACACGCACACGCGCACGCACACACGCACACCCGCACACACGCACACACACGCTACGTAATTGAGTCTCTGGCAAGTGTTGTGGGCTCATTAAGCCCTCGAGCCAGAGCTCTCAGTTCAGTCAAAAACTGAGTGCAGATGAAAGACGGCCAGGATCGACTTTACCTCGGGCAAACTTTGATAGATGTGCACCCCCACCCCACCCTACCACGCACTCTGCGAACCTTCTCCACTCCCATAATCAAATGTTTACACGTGCTTGCAAATTTTTCATCCACACAATATCACAGTTTTGTTTACAAGTTACAAACACAAACACAAACACACATGAGCAGACGCCAAAATTTACATGTTTTCCCTGCCCTCACTACAAACCTTGGAGATATTAAAATCTAGTATTTTTCCATTACAACCCATGGGTTTCTGGCAAGTGTTTCCCACATTAAGCCAATTCTGAGTTAACATGAGGGATTCGAGGTCACTGCTGGCAGAGGGAGAGAGGAGAACGCACAAAGCCGCCTTTAGCAAACGACTTCAAGGGGGCATTCACATGGGTATGAGTTCACTCTACACAAGGAGTCAGAGAGCCATGAATCAGAAATGTTATACGTGTAGGTCGTCATTTAAGTGTGTAATACAGATTGTTGGGGTTAAGTGTGTGAGAGCAAGGCCCTGTTGACCTCACCAACTCTTCATCCATGCAAAAGAGAGACAGTTGCTTGGTTGTGTAGCCTTCTTGTAGAATCTTCGGCGCTGTTTTTTGTGTCAATGTCTGTTTTGTTTTGGTGGGACACAGAGAGGATCGGGGGAGTGGAATACCAGTAGCTGGGCAGTGGCACATTTATTTTTGGGATATTTGCGCTCGTCTCTGTCTATCAAGGTAATCAGCTTTGTGACAGCCTGCTGTCTCAGCTGTCATAACCTGTGATGTATTATCAAACACACCCTGCAGTGCAACATTCCGGATCTAACACAAATGCATCTTGACAACCCCCTATCAGTAACCCCCCCCCCCCCCCCCCCCCCCCCCCCCCTCCATCTGATGAGATTAGTTCTGCACCGATACTGCTCTTCTCTATTCACTCTCTCTCTCACACACACACACACACACACACACACACACACACACACACACACACACACACACACACACACACACACACACACATACATACTCTCAATAACACACAGGGCCTCAACCCCTGCAGGGGAGGTGTTTCTTTATTCAATTCATCATTATGTCACAGGGAGGAAGTTGAAAGTCCAAAAGCAATCGATTGTTTCCTTCATGACGAGACGAGATAGAGAGCCGCTGGTGCAATAAAGAGCTTCATTTGTCGACAAGCAGACAGTCAAAGTGCCAAAGTGAAACGAGCGGAATTTAAGAAGGTAGAGGCAATGAAATTAAGCGGAGGGAAAGTCATGCGTAGAGACAGAGGGTAAGGTGAAGAGAAATGGGTGCATTTTTATGGGCCCGCTGTATCGCGCTGTTTCAGCAAGACGAGGGAGCACGGACCTTATCGAGACATTGCTCAGATCACAGGCCAGAGATTCAGCACTTTTATGATTGCTTCCGCTCATATTCACGTGGAAATACACAAATTTGTGCAGGCGCAGCCACACACCAATACGCATACACACAAACACCTCCTTACAACAATCTCACTGATGCCATCCGTAATCACATTAGTGCCTCTCGCTGTCTGCTGAACACTTAAAAGGAAAGCATCTTTTGAGTAGTTGCCAGCATGTCCCTCATTTCCATTGCTCTTAGATCCCTCACATGAAAGATTTATAACAATATAAAACAACTTTCAAACGATTTTTGATACCATTGTAGGACAAATTATTTAATAATATAATCTGATGTCATGGGGTGATGCACCAGACTGTAAACACTATACGGAGCTTAAAGACAAAGCTCTCAATGTAATAAGTGGTAGATGTTGCAGACATGACGTATTACCATAAGGTTATGAATACAAGTGGCCAGAATGTTACAAAGAGTCAACTTTATTAAGGACATGGAGTTGATATCTAGAGGTCAGAGTAGAACTAGTTTCCAGTGAAGTTTCCAATTTCCAATTTGGTTTGGGCATCTGAAGAGATTGCCCCAGGATGGCTCTCTGTGGAGGTGATCCAGGTGCATGTCACTTGGAGGCGACCCCTGGGCAGGAACTACACATTCCATTTGGGCCGGAAAAAACCTCTGAATCCTCTCTGAAGATGTTTTAGGCAGCGGTGGCTGGGGGGAGGGTTGTCACACCACTTGGCTTATTCTGCTGCCATTTCAACCAAGACTGAAATTTGAAAATGGGATGGATGGATGGAACTTTAACTATTCAGTCATTAATTTCCGCATGCAGGGCTTTCTGGTCTTTGGTCCGGTCTTGGTCCGTTTCAAATCTATACTTACACAATCGTGGCCCAATGACTGGGTGATGATGAATTGAAAAATGAACTTGAAGGAGTTTGCGGTTGTCATTACTGTGAATGCAGACATCCTAACTGTGCTCATATTATGATCATCATCAACTCAATACTGGCCACTATTTTCACTAATGACATGTTTCCCTCCCTTACAGCTATACTGGCAGAGTGGTCGGAAATGGTCTTCATGCCCAGAGGCAAAATCCAGAGGTCAAAGTTCGCAGTCCAAACCCTGTCCTGGCTGAGGTCAAGGAGAGGTTAGAGCACTTCAACCAGGTACGATTGTCACTGCACAGCATACGAGGACATTCCCCCATTTACTGTATACACAAAATACAAAACTTACTTTTGTTGAAGTTATTATTTCTTTCCCCTGATTATTCATCTGTTTGTCCCTTATCAATCAGCAGCATTACAGGCATTTCAGGGTTAAATTGTATTGTATCTCAAATACACACTGACTCGTTTGTTTCATTATGCTCATGTAACACACAGCACATCATACACTGCTGAGCGCAAAGTGTCACAGTGGGTAGAATGATTACATGGGAAAACAAACATTTACTTGATGGTTTATTTTTAACTATAAAAATATCAGATGATTTGGGAGTTTCAAAACATTTCAGGCACATTTGATGTTTTGTTTGGATTTGTTTAGATGAAACAATTGCATTAATTGAATTATCATGTAACCAACAGTGTTTAGATAGGAAATAACAAAGCTGAAAAGACTTTACACTTCATGTGAACCATAACATAATAACAGGAAGTGCTGCCATTTTTCTTCTATGTTGGAAAAACTATGCAGAAAATCAAAGATAAAAGACAACGATAGAAGCTGGAAGGGAGACGTGGAGAAATGAATAACTGAATAGAAAAAAGGGAAAGATGAGAGGCGGGAGCAAAAGGTCAAGAATGAATGACAGATAAGCAGAGATGACACCAGCAGCTTCAAAGTGACACTGTTTGTCATGTAGATGGGGTTTAGGGCTGAAAGGGGCCGGGAAGAAAAAGGCCATTTCACAAAGTCCCTAGAGGCCATTTGAGGAGACAAACGGACCAGGATTCAGTTCCCCTCAGCCTGTCTGCCCTTTTGTTGCCCTGAAAATTATGCCTACAGAAAAACACCAGCAATCTCTCACTTTCTATCCCTATATTCCCCTATTTTACACTATTTTCTGGTTCCTTTCACTGCCTTTTCGATTGCTGATGTTATCCTCCTCCTTGATCTCTCAGCCCTTTTCTCATTTGTGCCTCCATTCCTCTAATGTCATTCTTCCAGATATTTGTTCATTTTCCTCCTAACTTCTTCTCATTCATACACCTCCGCACCTTCATCTCCCTCCTTCCTCTCCCTCCATCACCCATTTTCTTCAGTTTGCACGTATCGTATATCTGGCTTGTCCCATATATCTCTCCTATAGCCTGTCCACATGTCTGCCCCTGACAGCTCAAGATCATTTCTGTCAGACCAAAACATCCCATTGTGCACGACGGCTCCCAAGTAGCCCCGTTGTCACGGCAACGCCATAGTCGAGTCGACCGTTGACATTTACAGGGTTGAAAAGCCTTGAGTCTCGACCAGGTGTCATAGTTTGGCTGAGCTGGTGTGATGTCAGGTAGCCCATAGGAGAGTGTCACACTGCATAATGTGACACAGTTTCCAAGTTACACAAGTGAAAAAAATAGAAGTGCAACAATACCCTGTGTCTTGTTGTTTATACATACGTTTTTACTCAAAAACCATGTAAGCATCAACATGTTAACCCCCAGAAATGCCGAAATGTTTGCTCATGCTCTTTGACAGGTTTAAAGGTTTCCCCAAATTTTGCTCCATACTCAATGTTGATGTTTTAAAAGGTGGTTCTAACTATGTTGACAGCTTGGAACAGCAACAGAGCTCTGAGTGGGTTGGACGCTATAGCAACATCTGTGAATGTAAATATGCAGTGTGTGTATCTGTAAGCTGTGGTTCTTGAGGTTTATACTGGTATTTTAGCTTCTTATTTGATATAGTATAAAACAAAAACAAAGATTATGACTTTTAAACTGACGAGTCATTAATATTCAAGTTTCATGTAATTCCTCATCTTGTTCCGTCTGCTTAATGCTCTCTTTGTTTCGCTTCTCTTTTTTTTGCTCTGTATTCAGAGGAGCCGGATGGTTAAAGAAATTTAATTTAAATCAAATTATCACTGAAGTAACTTTCTATCCGTAATGAAATGTTTTAGAACAATCTTTATAACAGCACAATGAAGACGCAGTGGGCAAACCTGCCAAAGTGTCCCCGGTTCTGTCTCTATCCCTGCAATGGAGCCCTTGGCAGATGCTGTTAGACAGACAGGCCCATTATATAAGAATCCTCCAGGTGGGCGAGTCAGTCTGCGAAGTGAGTTTATTTGCAGTTAGTTTTGACAAGCCCATCTGGATCCTTTTACAAATAACAAACTTTACTGGGCATCCTCAGTGCAGCGTGTAATGTTAATTGTGGTTCAATCAGCACAGACTTCTTCACTGATGCAAAATATTGTTTGATGTGGGATATATCTTTTGGTGCAGACACCATCTATGGATTATGGTGTAAGGTGGTGCTGAGATTGAGTAACTAGGGAGTCTATGAATGAGTCTTCTTCATTTACGTGCATAATACCACCAATGGCAGCTTTTCACTTTCATAGATACATTCAGAGAAGTTAGTATCCACAGGGGTTCACTTACCTTGGGTTTATGGATGATAACCTTCAGAATTTATACAAACGCGATTAAAATATTCAACTGAGCTACAGAGTTTGATAAATCCAGATATTACCCTAATTGGTATAAGTTTGAAGTTAATTTTTATGATCCTGGCAAATGGCAAATTCCGTCTAGAAATTGCAACAGTGAGCTTTAAATCAACATAGCATCATCTGGATGTACTATCTGGTTAGTCTCTTTTAATGGAGCAGCACTGAGAAAACTCTTAAACTCTTTAGCTTCTTTCAGGGGCACTTTTAATGAGCCCAACTAGAGGCATTTTCTATATTCTATATGTCTCTATTTTGCCCAAAGCTGCTTTACAATAATATTCCTTTTTTTCTATTTAACTGTAGAATGTTAGAATGTTTTGGCCAACGATTGCTTATGTAGATAGGCAACAGACACGGTGCAACATGAGCATCCCATTGAAGTCTTGTTCTGTTATCTGTTTTGTGGTGGGACAGCAGCTGCTCTGAGCTTTTCTTGCTGGGAAACAGTTGAGAGATGTTGAGACTCAACTGTGCCATATTTGTATAAAGCGGAGAAAAGTCAATATAAATATTACAGACATTATACAAATAACATCTTTGCATTTTCTGTTGGAATTACGTTCATTTAGAGCATTAGTGAGGCTGAGGTGTATGTGTGTGTGTGTGTGTGTGTGTGGGTGTGTGTGTGTGTGTTTTGTGCCGACTGTAGTAGTTAATCCCAGGGCACTCTGACATTGAGAGGATTGGGGAAACTGCTGCCGTTGTATCACAGACTCTGAACTCTCATCTAGCCGTGACATTTTCCTCTCAAAGTACTCAGAGACACGAACGGAAAGAGTGTGCGTGTGTGTGTGTGTTTATTTTGGTGAGATAGTGGGTTGTTGTTTGATTTGTAGACGCTCAGAAAGCCGGCAGCCGGCGGCCCGGCAAGGTGGGAAGGAAGGGGGGAAATCACAGAGATGCACAGCTACAACTTAATATGGTCAGAGTGGGAACAAAGATGAACTTACACACACTAAACACACCAACGCATGACAAGACAAGTACGTCCTTTAAAATGGTCCATTAAATGAATCGGCCAAGTTTACGGCGTTCCCTTGTGTGATTCACTTCGGACTATCCCCTCACCCCCTAACCCTAACCCCTCTCTCTCCCTCTCTGCCTGTAAATATTGCTAATGTGGACGATTAATGCTTCAAAGAGGATTTTTGAATCCCGGCCATAAGCCCAGCTGGTTTTGGGTGGGGATCCTTTTACAATAGTCTATCTGTTTCCACATGGAGTATTAAGACCAGATCATTTGTCAGTTTGTCAATATGCAATTTGGTAAATGTGTCTCATCTCATCAGTGGCAACATGTAACACTGAGGGAAGAATGGCCAGACCCTCATTCGCACGCTTAGTTTTTTACACACACATACACACACTCACTTACTCTCAGCGACACACATCATTAGAGAAGGTGGACGGTGGCTGGGGAGTTGGAAAGACTCCAGCATAGGAAAACAGAGCAGTGAGTGCAAGTTGTATGTGTGATTGATGAGATTGACTACTGCCTCGCTGCGCAGTTTGGTGCAGCCAGGCCAGAATCCGCCTCAGAAAACACACACATATGCACACTCACACAGACAGAGGGAGAGAGAGGGAGAGAGAATGCTCAATGAATGGATTAACTCAGAGTTACAGATTGCTCTTGTTAGCTAGTTTCTTAAATAGAAATGAGACATAAACTACTCAAATAATATTGGCTGAGTGTGATGTTTGCACTGTATTGATTTTAATATAGCTTCACAGTGCAAAGCTCAATGAGTGTAAATTCAGGGATAAAGAAAGTGCTCAGGCTGAGCTGGCTGCCCTTCAAAGGGAGGCGACAGATTCTTTCCACTTGAAGAAGATGATGGAACTGGCCTTCACAGGAGCTCTATTGCTCTTTAGTGCTGCTGCTGCTGCTGTGGCAACGATACATCAACACATGGCTATACCCAGGACTCTTAACTTGGTTAACGTGGCAGCCAAACTTTATGAAACCAGGCTCAAATTCAATCATAACATTTTTTCGCATTACAATGAGATCAATGAAACTATTCAGTGGACCGACTGTTTCCATGTTTGGTCATATTTTCTGCCATTTTCCATCCAGGTCCAAGATGATTACATCTTAATCATAGAAAAACAAAAAATGACCTGTGTGTGTTTGTGGCACATAGTTTTAAAGGTCAGCCTCTGTACTGAAAGTGGCTTTTCATTTGAGGTGTGCTTCAGATTAAACCATATCACGGCTCCACATAGCAATCTATCTGCAGCAAGGATTATAGGCTCCTGTGCCTTTATATGTTTAGAAAATATAAATTAGGACAGGATTTTCATTTCCTGAGGCGAAGTTATTCCTGTTGGGACGATTTTTAGAAATGTATCTATGTTGTTTAGTCTATTGAATATGGCAGCAACTCTCAAGCAAGATCACGCATGGGATGATGATGGGCATTGATGATGATCGCGATGGTGCCAGTGCCTCACAGATTTCTTAAGTTTGCTCATTTTCTATTCAAAGACAAACTTTTCCGATTTAAGAGAATAGCCCCAAGTTGCTTGCTTTTCAACGTTCACTGAATCTGAGCAGTTCTGAGATGTGTCCCGAGTCGAGGCGCCGCACATGAAATGTTTGACTTTATCGGCACACAAAATCTAAAATGCTCTTGCAGTTTGAGTGGCAGTGAGCAGCAGCCAGAGAGAGCATGAGAGGACTTGGAAATCACAAAAACAACACAACTCCTCAACATTCTGGCTTTCCACCTCCTTTTGAGCTTTTTTTCTGTCCAGATTGCACACACCGTTACCGCGTAGATGTCGTGATTCGTGCACCTTATCGTGTCGCGTGCACCCTGCAGCTTCATAAGATAGAATCAACAGTATTCTGAACAGTTAAGCGATTAGGGGTTTCGAGAATTCTGCAATCGGAACCTGGCCTAAACGAATCTCTTGCCAGGTAGCAGCACATACACACACCCTAGCCCTAACCCTAACCCTCACACACATTGCCATGTTCCCAGTCTGTTGCAGTCAGTGGCTGACAGGAGCAGGGTGGGACAGCTCTTCAGCGCGTTGTCGTTACTCGCTTATGAGGCCCTTGCGGGTTTTAAGCCAAATACAGTGTCACTAACGGTTAACAAAGCAGTCAGCATGTTGGAGCTTGCAGTGCACGGGCGTGTGGCTCTGCTATTGTTTAAAATGTTTTCAAAGCATGAGTCAGACTTCTCGGTAAGTCTCTCGGTGAAGCAACGGCTGCGAGTGAGTGCGTCCACGCCCCTGTTAACAAAAACAAAATCGTTTTACTGACACTCGTATGGAGACAATGCTGACATGATTCCGAACAAGTGCCTGCACGTCATCCAGTGTGTGTTTAACTGTGAGGTGGCCAGAGATCTGTTGAGAATTACACTTTTGATCGTCCACAGGGTGTGGACGATCAAAAGTGTGTTACGGTCAAAAGCACTGCCTGTCAGGTTTGGATAAGAGTCTGTGTTGGGTTCCATCTCTTAACCGCAGCAGCTGTCTGTCGTCCAGAGAGCTACGCTTTGGATTTCATCTTCCTTGTTGTCGATTGCAATGCAGGCTTTCACTAAGGAACCGTGTCTGACAGCAACAAATGCCATCGTGTACAGAACTTGCTGTATCTGCCTGTCCAACTCTCTCTATTAATTAAGAGCTGTCTGGAGACCAGTTGGCCCATAACAGGCACCATTAATCCACACAAACAATCCATCATATCTGCTTCCAGATCCAGCAGCTAGGGATGGCTGAGCACTGCAGCAATCTACTGTTGCTGTTTGTTTGTTTGCAGTCTTCCTCTTCTCTCTCTCTCTTCCCCTCTCTCTCTCTCTCTCTCTCTCTCTCTCTCTCTCTCTCTCTCTCTCTCTCGCTCTCTGCACGCATTCTTGGAAAATACACTCCTCCTTGTCGTCTCTTGGCTGTCTCTTTTCAGTCAGGCAGTGCGAGATGGAGAGAGAATTGCAGCCATTCCCTCTGAAGCCACGGATAAGAGCACGTATTCACACGCACATACACACACACACACACACACACACACACACACACACACACAGCACAACACGACACACGCACACGAACGCACGCGCACACACACAGTTAATGTTTATCCTAGACACAAAAATACTATGAGCTTGAATTTAAAGATTTTTTGTTAAAAAGTTTACAGAACTTCTGCAGACTTTACCTCTGAAGTTGTTTCATTTTCTCTATCCACATCAGTCTCTGCCAGATGCCAGTAATGAGCTGATTACATATTATTGCAGATGGAAATTTGCATGTAGACTGATATACACACACTCATACTTTGACCCTGGTTTCCACATCAATCACACACACAAACACACACACACACACACACACACACACACACACACACACACACACACACACACACACACACACACACACACACACACACACACTTCCACTACTACTACTGCAACTGTTGCAATATTTATACCCCATTTTTTATATAGTCAAATTTTCTGTTTTCCCAAGCAACTGTAATCTGTAATCCTTACCGCCCCTCTTGGTTGAGGCATACACACACAGACACACACACGCCAGGCTTTGCTGCTTAAATCTTCAGAGAGGCATTGGCAACTTCTGAAAGTGCACATTTCACTGTGTGGAGGACACAGTCAAGCGCACACACACACTGAGCTGAGAGCAGTGAGATTTCAAACCTACTACATCATCATTGAATGAGAAATACTTCAGAAAAGGGAGTGATGGGGGATGAGTTGGCAGGATTTCTTGCTCGCTTCACCCTACCTGCTCGATAGTCTTGATCTATTTCTTTATTGTTACGTTTTTCCTCATCTGAGCCTTTAATGTGCTTTAACTGCTCCCTGACGTGATTTCTGCCTCTGTTCCTGTTCTGATGGTCTGAACAACAGCATACCTACGCTCATTGAGACCCACAGCCAGTCATGAAAGCAACTACACATTATTATTATTCAACCAGACAGCAGAGAAAGATGATCTGCTGCATACAAGCATTCAGAAGTCCTCCAAACTCACACTGGGATGCCAAATCGCTCTCAGGCCAAATAAGTTGTTAGAATATCAAATTCCCTGTCCTTAGTTTCGGAAATCCTTTAACTGCTTTGCTACGCAGCCAGTTAAAAATGCTGCGGTGATGTGTCACTGGTTTCCAGGGTGACGGTGCTTGATTGTCTAATTAACATTGTGAAAACATACCCTGAATAGCACAGTTATTGGTGTTAATATGCAGGCTTGTTATATGGAAGGCCTTTGCACCGGATGTTCAGCTGTTAAGTAGTTAGTGTTTCCTCACAAACTCATGAAATGTTTATTGAATTTATTGAGTTATTTTGCATAATGAAAGGGTTTTAGGTTCATTGCGGTTTTTGTTCAAACTCAAGGGAAAATTTCTCCACTTCTCTTTTCTCTCCATTTTTTTTATTAGTGTCTCACTCATCTCTCTCTAAAACATCTGCATTGATACAGCGGTAAAATACTAATACATTCAATTCAAACTTACTTATTTAGCTCTTTCACATTATTTTACAATATCATCCAATTTTTTATAAACTAATCCCTCTTGCTTCTTTGCAACAGTACGCTCTTGTACGATAAATGTGTAGTTGAATAACTAGTAGAGGTCAGTATGGAGCATACAGCACTAAACACCTAAGGGAGGAAATCCCTATTGTTGTGTGTCTGTTATGTGTCCCATAGCAAAGCACTGGTCAGCACAGTCTGTTCCTGTAAGATGCATATTAATGACCAGAATGTAATACTGCTCACATTTACTTTACTTGGAGCTCATAAAAGCCCAAACAATCTCATCGTCGACAAGGGCTTTCACATTCTCTGTGAAGTAAGTGATGCATTAGCTGTCTTCTCTAAAGGGGCTCGCTTGAGTCTTCAGCAGCCTGCTCGTCTCTCCTTGCGTCCTGGCTGCCCGTAACCCTTCACTATAGCATTAGATCGGGTCTGAGTGAGTGCTGGTCCCATGAAGTATAAACAGTAAACACTACTGTAACTGTAAAATTAAGTTGTAGCAAAACAGGATCAGTAGTTGTCAGGTTAGTTCACCAGGTGTGTCCAGCTAATAGAGTTCTGGAAGCAGGGAAGAGGTGTCAAATGTGAAGTGCTGGGGTCACTCAGGGACCAGGGGTTGAGAACCGCTGCTGTAAACAACTAGTGAAATGGCGCTTGAGTGGCGTTTATTGCGATGATATTAGTCATTCCTCAACACTTTAAGCCTCAAACCCATTCCTCCCACTCGCCTTTCAAGATGCCTTTAGTGGTTGTTTCATCTAAATGAAGGCCAGCTGTGTACCAGAACTGACCCCATTAGCTTTCTCATGAATGTGTGATAGCGTGTGTAGACTTGAATTGACTGTGTGTGTTGAAAAGGATTGTCAAATGTATTTTTGTGTCCTTAAATTTCCAATTCCAAAAATCTATAATTAATGAGCGTTTCTTTGCATTCGGCATCACATCGTTATTAGTTGTTGTGTGAGGAGGAGGAGCAGGCACCTCTTCAAACATGATCATGGAAGACAGGAAGGTGCCAGCATGTGATCCAATTAGTAGGCCCCATGCTGAATAGGAGGAAACAATGAAAGTGTTTCACTAAGTCAATGTTTCAACAATGTGTGAATACGTGACGCATAAATGAGAATATTCTGTATATTTTTGTAATAAGTGTTGCATTTCTGTCTTTGTGGTCCAGGAGACACAGGAGAAGTTTCCAAAACTAGGTCAGATGGAGCCATGGGAGGATCTGGGCAGTGGGGAAACAGAAGAGGGCAGCGCCACAGACTGTGACGACGAAGATGGATGTCAAGCATCAGGAGACGGCAAAGACAAGACCTGTGAGTACACACACGCATCCCATATACACATAGTTCTCCCCTTGTTGTCTTCCTGTTTACAAACCATCTGCTCGCCTTTAACTTGAACATAATCTTCCCATGAATTTTCAAAACAAGAATGGTGTGAATTCCCAGTGGTGCATCTTTGACTCAAGTGGGTGAGAGTAAACAAATCGAGTGTAGATATTCTAAAAATGGCAAGTAAAGTAAGTGAAGAGTCTTTTAAATCCATGGGAAGAACCATCAAAGGCTTTTCACCCCTTTGGTCAGAATGGATTTTTTTTTTTCAAACATCTCCTTGTATATTTTTATTCTGTTCTCCATGCGTCATTTGTCGCTGTTCAGTCTAATTTTCACATCTTGCAAATATGTTTTCAAATGTGTTCATGTTGCTTTAATTGGAGAATTTCTTGAACAAGCTGCATGTTAATCATTTGTAATTATCAGGCTGCTTATTCCACTTGCGTCACATTGGAACACGTGGCATCTGGTGTGAAGCTTTGTTGTTCTTGTAAGTAGACAACAATAGACTTGAGGATGTGCGTCTATGCCACAGGCGAGGAACATAGATTTCTTTTTTATTTTGATCTGGTGATCTGTGATTGTCTGTGGCCGGTGATGTAACTGACAGTGGCTGAGTAACAGAGCGGGTCTGTTTTGTCTGCAACATCTGCTCTCTGAGGAGAATACAGGCCGAGCAACGCTGTGGAGAATCTAAAGTAGGTTAGTGCAGAGTAAAAGGTTTTCCTTCCATTCAGCAGACTTATAACTGCACATCCCAGAGCTGGGCCTAATGATGTGTTAAGACATCTTCCAACATCAGCTCTAAGCTGTTGCAGGAACACGTATTAAACTCTTTCTTCCAACATCTTCTGTATTGATAAATGTAATACATAGCAATTCATACCCAGAGACCATCTTATATAACAGACCATTTTATATAACAGCAACATCGGGTCAGGCAGTTAGATTATAGTTTATTACGTGGCCTGATCACGATAAACGATCCGTCAAGAAATGGGAACCTGAGATGAGACTCGATGATGAGATCCCTGCTGGATTCCCAGCGTGCAACACAGCAGAAATACCAGATGCTGACTCACACAAACACAGTATTGTACGTGCACCTTGTTTATTTCACTCTGAGACAAACTTACACAAGCACATTTTGTAAGAAGCAATGAAACACACCTGTGAAATATGACAAAAGCACGAAAACTACCGCTGCTTTATCAAAGGCCATCCACACAACAATGCAGTTAATACCAATCGATAGCTATTCAGTCCCAGTTATGCACCACTCTTCCCAGTGATGTGGATACAACATTTCAGCTTGGCCTGTAGCTCTTGCACCAGCTCTGGTGTCCTAACAGCAGGGTGCAATCAATCAAAAAACACTGTCAGAGATTTACAGAACAAAAACCATTAGGCTCCCCTCAAAGGACAAATCAATATCCTGGTGAGCTCTGCTGCCTGTCTAAAGCCGACCTGCAGCTTTTGAAACATCTCTCCTTCACCAAACAGTGCAGCTTGGGAGCCTGTTTCTGCCCAAGTGGTGAAAAGAAAAAGAGAAAACGGCAGGTAGATTTCTTTTCTTTCCGGATAAAGAGGCTCAGAAGATCAGACAAACATTTCAATAACAGAAGCTTTCAAATTTCATTTAATCATTAAATCATCTCTGGAAACACGAGATGGTTTTCTTTCCAATAGGACATTGTGAGATGTTTCCAGACCACTTAACACTGACCGTCATGACCGTAACTCCCCCTTGTGCTTTGTGTAAATGGGCCGGTGTCTGGGCTGCGTTTTTGTTCTGATCATCACTGCGTCTATCCATCTGTGTCTCCACTGGAGTTGTTTATTCTGTTTTCTGTCTTACAGGTTGTGAATGTCTAATGGAATTAAATTTACATTCCTTATATATGAGATGAAACAAGTTGGATCGGTTTAGTTCACATCAAAGGCGAGTCATAGTTTGGTAGTTAGCGTGATGTACATTAATGCAATGATCTGGAAAGTTTTCGTCTCCCTGCTTCATCCACTGTTATGCTATACAAGATAATGAGTGAACAGTACATTCTTTTATCCGCAGTTTAACTGGATGTAATGCCAGTTCTCAGTGGCATCTTATCAGCACGTTCATATGTGCTACATCAATATTTGCTTAACAGTCGACTATAGAAACAACAAATGTGGCATCCATTAAAAGGGCTTTAACAGGGTGAGGCGGTAATGTGTTGCAGGGGTTGGAGGCTTATTTTCTCCTTCCGTCTGCCTGCGCATTTGTTTGCTTCTGTGTCGGCGTGGCAGAGCTCCCGAGGTCCGTGTTAAAAGGGGGCATGACCGCCCACTGTTCATGCCTTCTGCTAAGAGACAGACTTCATTACCGAGCTAATGAACGGTACTAATCTGCCACGAACAGACTCACTGTTGCTCCCATCATTCAAAGTGATGCAACTGCAGCAGCAATTAGGAAAGAATTAGGTGCATGCATAGGGCCTAAGATTACAGGCCTTCTGTCACGTTCTAGGTATGATGAGGAACTTAGATACAGATTCTTGATGCTGGACTTCTATCAGAGACGAAAGGGCGGCTAAACCCAAGGGTAGCCATATAAAGGCTGTGCTGTGAATGTGGAGCAGGATGTTGATGGTTGACTTGGCAAAAGATGAAAAAGATGAGCTGCTGCATAGACAACAGCCAGTCTGGCAAAAATTGAAAAAGACAAGCACCACTTTTCTCTCCAGTTTTGGATGAAAGTGCAGTCTGATTGCATGACGTCATGCCTGTTTTGATGTTGTCTCAGAGACTCCTCCTCTCGCCTGGAGACATGCTTGCGTACATGCCAACATACGTGCCAGCTAAACCGGACTTGGTCGTGTACAGACTGCCATGACCACAGGCATGGACAGGAGAATAAATCAGCCAATCTTTAATGAACCATGTCTTGATTCTGCCCTGCAGCTACGAGGGCCCCTTCCGTGGCACATTTTGTGGCGTGACTATGGCTTATTAACAGCAAAAGCCAGAAGACTTATGGCTGCTCCTTCTGAAGGACCTATTCATTTTTAACCTACTACTCACCACCAAAAGACCCGCAGTGACAGTTGAGATGACTATCTCTTCACAGAAATCTATGTTTAGGAAAAGAAAGGAGCTAACGCTGAATGTCTCTGCATTGAAAGGCAGAAGAGCGCTTTGTCTGTCTGCTTCCAGACATCCAGCAGCCGTGTTTGAGCCTTCTGCTGTAGCAGTGCACTCTTGTCTTTGCCGGGCTATCGCACAGAACTGCAGAAAACAGACACGGCCAAGACAAAGTTAGTGAACTATTTGGAAATGTGATCTTCATCTGAGCGATAATGGTAGACAAGCACAGTATAATTAAAGTAATGATAAAGACATTAGAACGCTTTTGCATTGAAAACACAGACATTAACTGTAAGTAAAAATAAGTGAAGCATCTGAGGTAATGGCTAAAGATAATTGGGATTAGACGTTCTTATCGGATCAGATGGGACTGAGGGTATGGACCATAAAGGCACATGAAGTCTGCTTACTGACAGACTCTAAGCCTCTCAGCAGATCTGGGTGTCAGTACACAGTACTAAGTGTCTACAAATGGAGGACATTTGTTACCATTATTTCTCTCCTCTTGCAAGATCACATCAGGAGCACAGTGTACAATGCCGAATCCAGGCCACGTTGTTTTTCCTAATATTAACATTTCAAGTTTTGTTTTTGTTCTCCAGAAAACTTAAGGGAGTTTGAGTTGGAATGTGGGAGATAAACAATTTTATTAGTTTCTCATTGCTCCACCCTTTGTGTCGACTGCAGACCGGTGCTCTTTGTGCCGCCGTTGAAGCAATACGCCTGGCAAAAGTGTGCAAAGTCATAAAACACAAAAAAGGGGGGGGAGAAAGCAGGTTATCCATCTCAGAGGACGAGGAGAAGGAAATGCATGGATAAACACTTCCTGCAATTGGGCCAGAGGGGTGTGCAGCGAATGAGAGTGTGAGGCATAAAGCCATGAAAGTACAATTCTCTTTTGGTAGCAAACACCATCTGTCAGGAATGCTGGTGAGCTCATCAAGAGTGTGAAGACACCCTCGGCATTGCTCACACACCCCGCTAAAGTTTAGTGGATAAGCTGTCTGTTTGCGTAAATCCATAAGCAATGTTTGCTTTGCTTTGTCAACCTGTCATGGAATATAATTATCTAAATTTGGCAAGATTGTGGATAAATGTATCTTTGTTACGCACGGACAGAAGGATTTTAGGTTTTGCACTTGTAGAACCACATTTCTGTCTTTCTTTCCATAGTGTCAGACAGGCTGTGAACCCTGATTGTTAATGCAGGGACTTCATTTGGATATAAGGGCCTATTATGGTCCCAAGATGTAGTTGTACCTAATTGTCCAAACCATCGAGAGAACTTCTTATCAAAGATTACAAAGGTGTGCCACAGCTGTTCCCCCTGGCAGAGGAAGTGCATACTTGACATGAATGGCTGCCTGGGCAGGATATGGCCACTCTACTTCAGTGTTAGTAGGATTATTCAGAATCAGTCCCAAGCCCACTACAGCCCACTATGGTCTGTTCCTCGCCTCAACCCAGCACGCACCTGCCTTTCATGTCGGAAACATGTAAGAGGGAGAGAACAGCAGAGATTAAGGGAGACGTGCTCTAGGTCATAGCCTCAGAGGGGCGACAAGGTCAAAAGTAAGGAGGAAGGGAGGCGGGAAGGTTTGGCAGCAGTTGAAATAACACCATGAAGCTGTGTCATGTGAAAAGATCTCAAGGTGGTTAGTTACAGAACAAGAGGCACAGAGGAACAGAGGAACAGACATACAGCCGAGGTGCTAGACTGAGCCATGGCCCCTTGGGACTGCAGAGGAAGGCTGGCTTGCAGATGTAGTGGCTGTGTCCCCGTGCGGATATTAGCTGCAGGACTGCCATTTCCCTTAGCCTTTCATCTGAACCTGGAGGGGATAAGACAAAGCTCTGCAGTGCAGAGTGCGGTAGGACAAGAGGTAATGGGAGGATCAGAGACAGCTGAAGGGGGAGATGGGCTGATCTGTGGATGGATGTTTTCGACCAGAATCATGTTTTCACTCAGATATGCAGAGTCATTACAGATGCAGTGTGTCTCAATATGCGAGGGACATGAATCGTGAATTTTAAATATTTGTCTTCGCTGTGAATCAGTGTTCCCTTTTCCTAATTAAATGAACATGGAGAATGACACACTACAGCAGAACACTGATGGGCATCATAATCTAGACTAATATGTGTGCAGACCCCTTTGTCAGCACTTAAACTGGCTGACAGATGTTCTGTTAAATGATAATCACTGTATCACATCCACATTTGTGATCCACTGTCCCCCATTTTCCCACTGGCCCATCCAGCCCTTGTTATCCCATCATCCACTTCCTATTGCAGTCGATGTATCGGCTTTTCTGACTCGTCTGGCATATTCTACTCTGTGGTTTTTATGGTAGTTTGAGGTTTGAGAGCATATTAGCTTCAAGGGCTCCCTAGGCACACTGTCATCAGAGGAGAATGGTCCTCATTAGCCGGCATCATCGTTTCCTGTCCTAGCAGTATCGTTCAGGCCTTTATGATTGAGCCACTCCAGCACACCTTTAGGAAACGGTAAGAAGCTGGTGTTGCAACAGCTTATACACAAGGGGAAGTAGTGGCAGGAACAGTTCACTGAAAATGTGGCATTGAGCAATTTGTATTGCAGGTTTTACACACAAAGGAGTGAGTAATCCTGGTTACTCCAACCACGTGAAGACAATGAGCTCTTACTTACTGACATGGCATTATGTCTTTACTCACTTACTCACACACACTTATCCTACTATAATGTTTCATTGATTGAATGAATTGTACGTTTGTGTATTTGTTTGTACTCTGAGAAGTGTTAAGCCATAAGCCTTAGAGCTTCACAGGCTTATGGAGGAACATAAAATAATACAACAAGCATGTAACTTCATGTACAAAGATCAGAATTGCCCACAAATTGGCATTAACACAAAAAAACACCTTGTTGTGTGATCTTATAATGCAAGAACATGTAGGGGCTTTTTAGTCTCAGAGTTTGTTTGCAGTTAGTGTGTGTGACTTTGAGTTAGTGACCGCCTTGACTCCCTCAGAGCCTTGAGCCCAGTCCTGGCTAGTAATACAACAGACATTCCAGCTGTAACAGAGTACTGAGCAAATAAAGGCAGACATTCCACTGATATTGAAAAATACAGTAGAGGGATAAGAAGGGATGAGACTGACCTTCTTTGTCTCAGCTTAGCCTGGAATGCAGAGGGAAAAACAGACAAGGTGAGGCAGAGAAGAGCAAGCATAAACATACAAGTGGGATTTTCCCACTCTGCAGGGGCCCTCTCTCTCTCTCTCTCTCTCTCTCTCTCTCTCTCTCTCTCTCTCTCTCTCTCTCTCTCTCTCTCAAACTCAAGTGGTAACGCACAGGTTTGAACTTTTGTTTTAAAGCAAAGCCATGGCGCACATTAGCATTGCACGAGTGGTCAGATAATGGAAGTTGGTTGCAACAAGCCAATTTTTGTATTGACTACCTGAAGTGGGAGTGCATGCCCCCCCTTGTGTGTGTAGTGTTGGACAGCCAAGTCACTTCATTAAAGGTCGATCCTATTGAACAGTAGTGAGAGTGACAAAGCACTTCTCCCTTATCTATAATTGATGTGGCAATTAGACCTGAACCTGGAAGCTGGAGTCTGAGTGTGGGTGGGGCGCTGACCTCACACTGCCTCAGCCGACTTCAGATGGGACAGGGAGTGAGCCAGTACCACAAGTAACAACGTGTTTACATCAAACTGTTTTGCTCAAATTCAAACATCACATTAAAACACACACAGACTTCTTAAAACACTTTGAAGTTGAGACGGCAATCATGGCTTCAGATCCATTACACTCAGAGGAGGCTGGTCACATGGCTAAACTGAAGGCTGTCTTGCACCCTCAGTATCTTACTTCACTGCTTCAACCAGTAGCAGCTCAGTAGGACTTCACTCTTAGCGATCCTTGACAGTAACAACAAGCTCACACTGCCAGTGTATGCTGCATTGTGTTTTTCACACTCACATTGAGAGAGAAGGAGGGGGAGAGGAAGAGGAAGAGAGCGTTGGGAGGGGTTGAAGTGTTCATCTTCAGAATTCTGTATCAGTTTCCAAGGAAATGGTTGAAAGAAATGACACTGCATGTCAGCGTGTCAGATGTTTGTGTGGCAGGAGACGCACAAAGTGGCACCTGCTGTGCACTCCTTTTAGGCCTTAATGGATGATGAAACGATGATGTGTGTGTGTGTGTGTGTGTGTGTGTGTGTGTGTGAAGATGAGAGAAAAAAGTGAATATGAATGAGAGCTTATCACTGTGTCCTTCATGCCTTCCTGTCTAGAAGGACAACTCGACTTGTGCCAATGCAATAAGACATCTGGTGTTTGTGTGTGTGTGTGTGTGTGTGTGTGTGTGTGTGTGTGTGTGTGTGCACCTGTGGGTAGTTTCAGGTGCGATATCATTCAAATGAGACTGTGTGTGTGTGAGAGAGAGACATTGGTGTGATGTACAGGGTCTGTAACCATTGTCCTCCCTACAGGCTGCTTTTCTCCTCCTTCCCCTCCGGCTCGAAACTTGTCGTACCAACTGGTCAAGGTCACGGTCCTCCCAGGCCCCCTTTCGCCTATTTGTTTACGTGTTTGTGTGTGTGTGTGTGTGTATGTGTGTGTGTGTGTAGGGGAGTAAATCTTAATCTTGCCAAGGAGTTTTATAGGACAGAGCTGCCAAGAAACGAACTGGGGAGATTCCATTGCACTTATCCCTGCTCTCGAGTTGCCATGCTGATACGCCTGTTGCTAGGGTAGCTGTAGGCCAGGATGTGAACCCCACTGGTGCCCCTGTATTATGTCCATTTTGTCTCCCCGAGTGTCCTGCCAGAGACCCTGTACCAGCCCTGGATTCCCTGTACAGGTTGCCTGTGAACCAGTGGGATAGTTCCCAGGGAAGAGAATCTCTCTGCATATGTGTGTGTGTCTGTGTGTGTGTGTGTGTTGCTGGTGTGTGTCACATGCACACAGAATGAATGTGTTTCTCAGAATACAGAATAGGGAGATTAGTTTGAGGAGAGAGGTGCCCCTTCCTGACATGGAACCGCACAAACACAGAGATGGATGGCCAGTGGTGAAGTTGATGAATCCGTCCTCCTTTTCTCTGCAAACCGTATTCTCTTTCCTCCTTTGTAACATAAAGGTTGTGTGAAAAGAAATAAGTAATGGTGTTGTTTTGGGGGGAATGTGTATGTTTGTGTGTGAGGGAGCTATTTAGCGTTCTCTCGCCCTAGGAAACAGCGTCAGGAAGCTGAACATCCACAGACACCAAGATCTGTCCTGCGGTCCCTTATAAGTCTGCAAAGGACTGTCAGAATAACATTATAGGACATTACTGATTCTGACTTAAACCAAGAATAAAAGAGGTCTTAATACCACTTGGGCTTCATACTCACTCAAGTTGTTCCCCAGTGTTGTTCGATCTGTGTGTTCGCCTTTTGCTTGCACGGACACAGGGATGGATGGCAGATAGCAGCCCTGCAAACATCTGCTAAAGGTCACATGTGGGGCTGAATCACAAGAGAATGTTCTATCCTTGTTAATGACAGAGACTAATGGAACATGTCATTTTCCCGGCTTTAGTGCACTGGAAGACACTGAGCCGGTCCACTCCGCAGGGACATTGGCTGTTGCATAAAGGTCTTGATTCACAGCAAATACGGATTGATTTAGCAAATCAGCGGTGCCATTACTCAGCCGCTTGTCTTGCGGTACTGAGAGAGGGAAGGCGGGGGGAGGGCGCAGCTAATCATGCCATTGTCACGCTGCAAAATTCAGACAGCGTTTATGTTTGAGACAGAGGTCACCTCTCTTTAATGGAAGACACCCACCACACCTAGAAAGATCCAAATACAGGTCCATCAGCCAAAGGAGGATAAAGTACTGACCTCCACCCAGCTCTTCCATGTCCCTCAATGTGCCTCAAATCAAGCCTCCACCTCCTGGCCCTCTTAATAACAGCTGCTACAGGTGCTGATAAACTCCAGGTTTGGTCAAATCCTGCTTGTTACACACTCAAAGTCAAATTAGGGACGTTGTACAATAGCGTGTAGTGTAGTGCTGGATTTTCATGTTGCGGTAGAAAGAGTACCGCAGCTGCAAAGACAAACCCAATGTTGATTTCTTTGTGGGACGCTGATGGATTCCGAGTGTCTCATTCAACTTCTGCACAACAAAGACATAAGTGATGAGAGTCATCGCAACCTCGCGAAGAGACACGTGGAGTTATGAACCCACATCCTCCTGCATGCTTTTCTCGCCATTTCCAAAAATAAATGTATTAAACTGCGAAGGCCAAAGTTTTCCTATGTTTACGGAAGGTTTTGATATTGAGATTCTCTGGGATTTGCACAGGAAGCGGTGGCTCTTATCCCACACAAATTACTACATATCATCCGCCATTGTCTGCTGTCCTCCGCTGCGGTGGACAGATTCCGCAATAACAACCGGTATGGCTGTTTTTTTAACGTCAAAACATGCGAATCCAGCAGAAGTACACTGTGGACAGCATGGTGCATTGAACAAAGTGACGTGCAATTAGGTCCTGAGCACACATATGTCTGTATGTTTGCTGTGGCTACGCACTAGTTCTCTGTATGGTGAAGCGACGAGTCATCTCCAATACATAGCAGATAGTGTGACAACTTGCTAAGCTCTAGTGTATAATAGCTCTTTTCCTCACTGGATTATAGCTCCGTAGCCAGTGGTCAGATAAAAGTGCCATGCACGCACACACACACATGTATGCTGACCAGAGTTTCCTGGGTTAAGTTATTGGATCTGTCCCTGAATAAACTCTCTGCCAAGTTCTCCCAGTGCAGCTAAGAAACACAGCAAAACCTTCCCATCTGTGTTCAGCGTGCATTCATACTGCATGTCGACTTGCCTATGAATTTGTTAAGAGGGAGAAACAAAATCATATCAGTGGAGGACAGAGGGATGATTGTTGTTCATTGTTTGAAACCAAATTTGTGGATTTAATCTCAGTGGCATAGGGCTGAATGAAGTGGAAGAGAGATGGAGAAAGAGGGAGCGAGACCGAGAAAGAGAGCAGAGAGCAGAGAGCAGGAGCACAAAAAACTGTCGTGGTTGCCCAGAGGAACCACCATGCAATTTCGTGTCCTTCACATTTTCTGTCCATAGAAATGATTGCCAGGGCTTTTGTTATTCCTCCCACTCACCTTCCAACCCCTATTCCTCCCTTCCTCTCTCCCTCCCCTTCCATCATTCCCTCTCCTTGGCCAGCGTCTGAGGTCCACCTCTTCGGTGCCGTGGCCAGCCGCGTTAGGAGCAGCTGTTGTGCTTCTTGGCCAGGGGGAAATGGAGGCTTTCTACAAATGACACAGTCCACCCATCTGGAGACGCATTAGTGGCAGTGCACACCAAAGTCCATTTCTCACACACTTAGTCGATCTAGAGGTCAACAAAGTGGCAGAAGACTTTGCCGCCCTCGTTAACGGGGGGGTGAAGTTGTGTTGGCTCCTCTGCCCGACTGCGCGTCTGTGATGATTCTCAGTCATCCAGGTCATTGAACATGGAGCAGTAACAGTTTCAGGCAACTGAACTTGCTCATGAGGAACAGTAAAACAGCTACTTCTGCAGGGTAACATCAACACCCTGCATCCTGTTGCATTAACAACAAAGTACCACTTCCTGTTTTGACAGCATCAGGCACAGACACAACATTTACATAAATCTTCACACACTTGAGGTCTGCAGCTATCTGTCATGATCGGATCTGTGAATACTTTGGTCCTATTTGTCTCTGCCATCACCTTCATCCTTTTACTTGCGTCACTTTTCACAGCTTGAGCAAACGCTTTGCAGGTAGAAAACATATTTCATAGTTCATTCGTGTGCTGTCGGGTAGCATCCAAGTTGCTCAAGATGACTAATTCCATCTGCCTTGTATGAGTGACACTGCATATTCATCCTCAAACAGATAAGCCAACATAAATATTGTTGTACTTTATTCATTTTGTAACCCGTGGCCATTTTTCACACTCTCCTCCTCTGCGTCACTTGCTCTCTCTGATGTTCTCTGACCACATTTGGAGGATTTACACCTGAGCCAGCTTATGAACGACGGCTTTTCTGCTAACATTGTCTCATTATTGTTATTATAACAGCATCACTTTCGTTTATCGCCCCTGCCCTCGCAGTTTTTATTTCCTTTTGTCTGGAGGTGTTGCGTGCTCTGATGGACGTGTGTGTACGTTTTCGTCTCAAAACACGTCCACTAAGGAAAATGGAAACACCTGCACTATCCAATGCTGGCCAACAGTACAGGCCTGCAATAAATCTGAAGATAATAAAGTTGATTTGATTTCTTTATTGGATTGCATGACTTTGAAAGGCGTTTCTAGTATTTTGTCCCAGCAGTACTTTCGTGCCCGTGGTGTTTCTCTGTCAGGACACAGGATAGCCACTCTATTTGTTTGATCCAACTTAGATTAAGGCAATAAAATTGACTCTTTCCAGTCATGGTAGCAAAATAATCAATGTTCGTCTTACAATCCACGTAAGCATTCCATGCAAGGGTGTTCTTCCCCTCCCCAGATGATTGAGCAGCAATTCATGTGTATTCAGCAAAAAACAGAATCGTATTAATCCCATCCATGTTTTTAACTGACTTTGCATTTTTGCCTTAAGCGCTTTGCTGACAAAAATCGTATTGATATTCTATTCTACTCTAATTTGTTAAAAAATTCTCAAAGCAACACTGTGTCATTTTTAGAGCCCTCTAGCAGTGTGCTTTTAACATTTGTTTACATTTAGGTTACTGTCACAAAACTCGCAGTGCTTCCATAACAGAAATTGCCACAAGTTGTAAGAACTCCATCTTCTCACGTCTGAATATTGGAAATAAAGCAGCCAATACACAATATGCTGTGTATACAGCATGTGTGTGTGTGTGTGTGTGTGTGTGTGTGTGTGTGTGTGTGTGTGTGTGTGTGTTAATATTAGGATAATATTTTAAGGGTAAAATATTAAATAGTTGGGTGGACCAAATACTTTGATCGAGTATTTGGCAGTTCTCTTCTCTATGTTGTAATTTGTTGTTCTGGCAAAGATGAGCTCCATTAATTAGTTTGTTAGCCTGCAGTGGAGCAGTGTAAGTGTTGTGTTGGCCCATTGGACTGTTCCTTTCTGACATCTCCCTGATGAGATGCAGCCCATTTCCATTGAAACAATAACAGCAATCTGATTTAGGATAAACGACGTCTTTGTCTATTGTCTACTGGAACAACAAAATCCATTGGCACGGGATACACTTGTGTCTCCCTAGAGAGCTGCCCAGCCCCATTTCACACATTCACAAACACACACTGAGGAGGGTTGGGTTGATAAGCAATTTCTTTCTCTGTGAAAGAATACAATTACATTTGTGGTCAATGCTCGGTGTGAAGGAAGAAGTTCAGCCTTTATATTATTCTTGCATTAATATAATATTGACGTATATTGACGTAATATTGATCGTTTATAATAGAATGTCTAGTACTTCAGTCCACACCTGCCTACCAAGTTGTTTGACAGCCAGGTCGCCGTATGGAGAAGACTTGAAGCTTTTACGAGACGGCTGAGCTCCAGACAGATCAGTCTGTACACACACAATCTGGCTAGAGTCAGTACTGTGAACTTGGCCTGGTTTTGTGACAGTGACCGCTTAAAGAGACGTTTTGACACCGAGCTTTGGCACTGATAACGAGCATTACCCTCTGTCACCACACACACACACACACACAGTATACATTCCATCCCTCCCTCCCCTCTCTCTTTGGCTTCAGTCCTTGATTTTACATCCTCCCTTCTTCCCTCCTTGTCCACTCACACAATGCTTTCAGAGAACTATTAAACTCCCAACACGTGGGTGCAAAGTGAAAATATAACACCTATATTGACTAACCGATGCGGGCCAAGGAACTAACTTAATTGGAAACTGGGGGTGCGTCTGTTTGTGTGGTGCACCTGCTGTGCGGTGGGTTGTAATCCCACTCTAATCCATTGTTTTACATACTGTAGCTGGGCTGGGCTGAAATCTGTCTTCTGTGGATAAAGGAGGAACGGAAAGATGGAAAGAAGGATCAGTAATGGGCAGAAGGAATCAATTTCCCTCTGATTTTAGGTCGACCATAACAGACTGGAATTCTGTGTGTGTGTGTGTGTGTGTGTGTGTGTGTGTGTGTGTGTGTGTGTGTGTGTGCGTGTGCGTGTGCGTGTGTGTTTGTGTGGGTGTCCCTGTGTTTGATTGATCTGTGATAAAATAATGCACAAAGTCTGACCTGCCTCTCATTGGGCTGATTTATTTCTGAATAGCTGTAATGACAGGGCCAGTATTGTCCATCATTTACTGCTTGAGATAGGACAGCAGGGGACCCCCTTATCATTGTGTGTGTGTGTGTGTGTGTGTGTGTGTGTGTGTGTGTGTAGAGCGGAAAAATACTATTTAATTTTTGTTCATGAAAAATGAAATAATGACGGCTTTTGATTTAAAGAAGCACATCACTACTCTCCTCTTATGTAGATGATGTCACATTAGTTGTAATAATACATCATTTTTATATCCCTACTCATGGAAATCTGCAGGAAGGGAGGCGAGGTTATTGTGATCAGATTACCGTGATTACGGTAACAATCCCAACCATTCATCTCCTGCTTGTGTTCTTCTGTCCCTCTTGCAGCGCACACAGATGTGTCCAGCGAGGGAGAGCCTGCAGAGAGACATCCCGGGGGTGACGTCCCACACCAGAACCCTGTGGTGAGGGTGAGAGGGGCCTCGCCGCCCGTCAGCTCGCCACGACCCTGGGGCCTCGCACTGCTCCTCGTTGCACTTTCCTTGCAGTGGACCCTGTTCTAATGCAAGCAACCGCCCCTCCCCCTCTGCCGAGTCACAGACAAATGTTCATGCACATAAACTCTCATTCATGTCATCACACACATATCACATACACTTTTTTTGTACATCCTGTCCTCAAACGACATGAAAGGAGTGGTGAGGATGGAGAAAAGAAAAGCTGATGGTTGAGGAAGAGAAGAAGACGATGGTGCAGACGAAGGAGACTGTAGATGGGCACTTGTTTGTCCTGCCTCATCACCAGTGTGGGCGTTTGCACAAGCTAATCCCATGCACAGTAATTTACGTACAAAGTTAAACGCCTGCTGCTTCGACCAGTTTGCTCTGTATATGTTGCCGGCTACACTTGCGTGTGTGTGTGTGTACAGAGACACCAATGCGGCCCGAATGGTTGTTGCTTCAAACACACACACACTCTGCTGGGCTGGACTGCGTCGCACTGAATTTACTTTCAAATGCTTGCACACATTTAGAGACATCTACTCATATACACACAGCTTCATTTTTCAGATACAACAATCCTTTTATTTTTCTGGCCAATTCCTCATCGCAGTCAAATCAAGATAATTTGAAAACTCAAAACATTTATTTTTCCAATGATTAACGAATGCATGATAGCCGCACAGATGCACAGATCCCTGGTGCATTGGACGAAAGCAGAGATTACAGTGTCATGACTTGACAGGAAGGAGTATGAGCGCATTTGCACGGCTCAACAAGACAAACTAGGTGTGTATAGTATGTAACTGTATATATGGGTGGAAAGATTTGATGGTGTGTGTGAGGTGATGATGAACCTTATCCAACATGAAGCTCTTACTGACTGAAGCGGATATTTCTCTCCCTTTAGCTTTGGAATGAACTCCGTTGCATACGGTGGAAAGCAACGCATAAACGCCTATAAAGGGTTCTATCATCAATAAATCAAGAAATTTGCCTATCACAGCATACGACAAACGGGACTTTATTTTGGACTTTTGCTCCATATTTGATCGTTTTACGTATGTGTATTGTGCATCCAGGTTTTGCTTGATGAATTGCACATTAATGCATGTATGACCTACCGAGATATTAAAGTTTTGATATGATTGGACCCACACATTCAGATTCAAACCAGTTACATTATGTATATTAATATATATAGAAAAGTAGAATATTTTACAATGTTGAGTGCAGCTGTTGTTTTATGCAGTACAGTAGTCGCCAGTGTGTAAATCTCCATGGAATTTCCCCTGCATGGACTGAAGATGTGTTGTCATTCTGGAATGCTGTTCGGAATAAGCAAAATTGTATGATGCAGATAAGTCTAATGTCCGTTTACCCACATTAGTAAGAGATGGCACCCTCTCTGGTCTGCTTTGCCATCACATCCATGAAGAAATTACCTGCCTTACCTAACTCCCACAAACCCTAATGGCTGACTAAATGTTTTCCATCCAGGTCCAGGCTATAACCCAGAAAATGAACAAATCAGAATAGTTTTTCTCTTGGAAGTAGTAACAATTGTTCAACAAACAGTGAAATATGAGACTACTACAATGGCTGGCCTCTGTAAAGCTTCTTCTGTTCTTTCTAGCGAGGATGTTTTTGTGGGATTACAGATGCCTGAGTTAAAGAGAGGGGTGAATGTATGATCAGAGACTGATACAGTATTTAAAATGACTGTGCCTTTATTCAAAGTTACACAGATTTTGAAGCTGAGTGTGGATTTACATGTATCTAAAAGCAGTCATAGCTCTTCCTCCACTGTCTTCTCTGTCATGTAAGAAAAGAGGCAGATATCCTCCAGCGAATTGGATCAATGAACTCTTCACTACTTTGCTATTAAGTGGGTAATATCTGCCTGAGGTAAAATGGGTCATCTGTCAAGTTTAACTATTTGCACTTAAAAGCAGTCATACAATGAAGTGAAGCCAGGCAGCTCACGAAGAATAAAGATGACTATAGATGTATTAGGTTTTTATTTGGCAGTTTAGAAATGTCACTTTATGCAATTTCCTCTATGTCTGGTTTGTTTCTGAGTGGTGTTCAGTGCACCACAGATCACTTATAACCCTACACCCTAGCATGTGTATAAATGTACATACTTTGAGTCACTTGCCATACGTTTTTGTTGCATTTCTTTCTCTTTTGTATCAGTATGATACGGTGTAGCCGAGCTCTATTAAATGCGCTCAGCTTCTTTTATTCTGCTGGTTCTTGATCGCCTCTCCTTGAATAATGGAATTTGTTGTAGATAATAAAACTACAGTTATGTGCTTTGCTTCTAACAAAAGGTGTGTGACATTTTAGACAAGTCACTCCTCCACTGTTATGAAAAGGGAATAACAGACTCTGAGGAGGCCACATTGTGATCTAAGCTCTGTTCTTTTCAAATCCTTCACAAAAGTAAAGTAATGACTACAATTCCACATTTATTTATTTGCCTTTATAAATTTGAACTCTGTAAGTATTACAGTGCAAGTACTCTTTGTGAAGAATGCATTAACACTGGTTGTATAAAAAATAACGTTAATTTAGATAAGTCACCAAATTGAAACAATTGGAAATTTTGCAATCTTCCTCTGAGAACAGATGATCACACACTCCTCTGTTAAATTCTGCCATATGTTAACCTCACAAAAGCAATATTTCCAGTGTTTGTTTAGAAACTAGGAATCACACCATCAGATGCAATGGAGTACATTGAGTAGGAACAACTCCTTATTGTAGTTGACATATTGTACTTTCTTCATGTACTAAAATAAGTAGTTGTACAGCCTCTGGATTTCAGTCCCTGCAAACAGTCGCTTCCCTCACGCTATTATATCACTGGACTTCATATTGCTTCTGCTAGGAGGAGAAGTGAGTTGTGAAAGCGTAGGCAGGGCAAACCGTCACTGTCTGACCTTCTCTATTTGTATCCAGGAAGTCTCTTTCTAAACATATCAGTCGCTCTGACTACGAAGCCCAGCCTGTGCCAGTTTCGCACTAGGAATAGAGGCAGGGAGGGGCGGGGTGGGATGGGATGGTGGGGTTGGGTTGGTTGGGCGAGGGAGTGTGTGTGTGTGTGTGTGTGTGTGTGTGTGTGTGTGTGTGAGAGAGAGAGAGGAGCAGACATGAATAGGTCTGCTGCTGGAGATGATGGCCGCAGACAGTCAGCCGTGATGACAGCGGCGTCGACGGGGGCAGTTTGCTCGCTCAGCTGATGTGCGGCTGATCCTCTGGCTGCTGCTGTAGGGGGGAAACCTTGTCCATGTACGGGCTATAATGGCCCTGAATTAGTCAGCTCCAAAGTTAGCCTTACTGTTACCTTGGCTTATTTACAGTAGCACACATGGCATTAAAAGCGGGCAGACAGGCTTCCAGTGTTAACACAACAGAAGCATGCACTGCTGCTGTAAAAGGGAATGAGGTGATGGTCTGAATTAGCTCTGTGTCATGTGGTAGCGTTATCGTCATTATAGTTGCACTGTTTCATGCAATTACTCTAGTGTTGTTAGAAATATTACCGTCTCGTGTCAAATTAGTCACTTAAACGATACATACCATGCAATACTTACAGTATTGAAGCAAATGAATTAGTGATGCTATTCTATAATTGGTCATCAGGGTACTTTTCCTCAGCAGAGCTTGTTTAAAAAAAAGTGTTTAATGGCGATGGATCGGGCGACAGCGGCCTTCCAAGTCTCACCACACCTCCCACTGTTTAAACCATCAGCCTGGGAGCACATAACTGAAAGCACTTTTCTGGCTAAGCACACAATGTCCACAAACGCTTTCTCTCTCTCTTTCTCTCTCCCTTCCACACACGCACACACACCGATGATCTAATTCACACACCCTGTCCCACAGTTGTGCACTTCCACTTGCACGCAGATCGTATTTGATACTTGGAGTCTATTTCACGGTTGTTGCTGTGAAACTAAGTGCCTGGTTGGAGACAAGAGCAAAGTGCCTAGTCCAAGGATTTTGTGCCTCGTCTTCGCTAAAGCAGCATTGTCTCTGCTGAACAAAGCTAAAGCCCTTTGCCGTCCTTTTATAACCTCTGCTGTATTACAAAGAAAGTCAAAGAAGACTTGGACAGTGATGGGAAAAAGTGAGACGTATGAAGTAAATGAGAGTTACCTTGAGTCTGCAAAAGATATCAAAGTGAGGTTTCTTTTTAAAGACAGATACATGCAGGAATTCAGCTCAGTGTGGGTTTTTAAAAACTCCATATACACAAGCTGGGTAAGTGCAAACATACACACACTGACACACACACACACACACACACACACACACACAAACACACACAAACACACACACACACACACACACACACACACACGCGCGCACACGCACACCAAGCAAGGAAAGTGTGGTCAGTAAGTGTAACTGAGAGTTAGGGGGACCTGAGGTCACAGCTGCTCAGCTGTCTGTCTGGGCTATTTTAAATGCTAGCACAGATCAGCGCTTCTGTCTCACTAGCTTGGCCAGGCCTGCACCTAAGTGTCTTCACACACACACACACATACACACACACACTACACACACACACACACACACACTCACAGCCCCTCAATTCTTATTGATTCTTATCTTTAAGAGAGAGTGTGCATAAGTGCATCAAACTTTAGACTTCTTTTAACAGTCATTTCCTCTGAACCCGACTGAGTGTGTGGTGGTGGCGTGATACCAGCAGAAGCCCCTCAGATTGTCTTACCTTTCCAGTCTGGCATTCAGGGTAGCAGCAAAAGGAGGAGGAAGGCAAAGCTGGAAATAGCTTTTCAAAAATGTACAATCGGCTGAGACAGAGGGGAAACGAAGGAGGACCTACGGCTGCTATTAACCACAGCTCTGCTTCTTGAGTTTCAGCTGTCAGCTGTATCCATTCCCCTCTACTCACAGCTCCCTCTGCCCTCACAACAGGCTAACACAAGCTGTCATTGCAAACCCTCCCTCTGTCACTGTGCTCCATCGGCAAATTAGCATTATGTACTCTGAGCTTGAGCTGCATAATTGAGACCAATTAAACAAATTTCCAACACGACAGACCGTCAAGAGGAACCTCGGCAGCACTGACAGAGATCAAATCTGCAACAGGAACACAGAGAACTTTTGCTTGGTTCCTTCCATTCACTGATTGGCCTCACTTGTCAGTTCTGTTCCCCGTCATGCACTGTGCTGCTGGCAGAGGGCAGGTAAACAGAGCTGGGAGAAGATCTTCTCCTGCCAGCTACTGCGAGTTTGTTGTCAATTCCACTGTCTGCATCCACGGGGGAGATTCTAATAAGAAACCCAACATATCAGAGCACATTGGGTGGCCGGCGCTGCTTGTCTTTACGCCACATGGCTGTCTTTCAAATCAAAGCGGGATTCATGGCTGACTGATTAAGCATGATGACAAAACACATGTTCACACACACACATACAGATCCTTGATCAAAGTTGTACAGATCAATAATAAACTTTGAGATGTGGGACAATGTGGAAAATTAAAGTATTGGGAAAGACAGTGTACACAGCGCGCAGCTCCCAATGTCAAAACATGCCTTTCATCTGTTGCGATAGGAAAATGGATGGCATGGATGCTACTAACGCATGGGGTTGGCAAACTACGGCCCCCAGCCACATGCGGCCCATTGCACTTATAAATGCGGCCTGTCAAATACTGATACAATTATGGACAGATCGCTGAATTTAACAGGAAAAATTCCGGCCTGCTTAAACGGATCCAGGATAAGGTGAAAAGTGGAAAACTTTGAGCTAGATGTAATTTTCCTACATTACATAATCCAGTGGTTACTAATTTTTTTCTGCAGGGAGACCCAGCTACCGCTGGTGTGCGTCTGTGTGTGTGGACGAGCGAGGGAGAGAGAGTCCGATGGTACGTAGATCGTTGGCAGGAGCAATGTTACAATTACGGGTTACGTTTGAAAATATGAATATACAGTGTGCCAGAGACTGGTGAAAATAAAGCTGCCTCTGCGGAGTTACGGAGCATCAACTTCGGCCCTGGAGGAAACATCTCGTCTGTGCTCCTTGACCACGGTCGTGGAGCCGAACAGGAAAATGTTAACATAACGCTTAACTACTGTGTGAAGCAGCGTGGATCAAAAACAACAACATGCCGACGAGTCTCAGTAAAAACAGACAGTCAAACCTGATAGAGGATACAAACATGGAGCAATAATGTTTTCTGGACGCTCATTCTCATGCTACGATACGAAGAAGCCCTGTGCAAGTCGGTGTTGCAGTTTGATCGTGTAGTGAAGCCAGTCGTAAAGTTCATCAACTGCATCTGAGCAAGAGGACTTCAGCATTATCAGTTTATTAAGCTCCTTGAGGAAACTGATGCTGATCACCAGGACCTGCTTTACCACTTAAATGTCCGCTGGTTAAGTTAAGTCTATGAGTGTGGGAGCTCAAAGGGGAGATTAGCTCATTTTCCTGAGCTGAGCAACAGAGATTGGCTTTGTGATTTAGCTTTTGCTGTGGACATATTGACACACATGAATGAGCTGAAAGTGAAGCTACAAGGGAAAGATCAATACAATACAGAAATTATATAAAAATAAAAGGAAGAAGTAGGAATTTGGGGAATGTATGCAATAGCTTTTACAGGTAATTTATGTAAATTCATACTGGCCCGGCCCGTCTGTCAAATTTCAAAATCATTGTGGCCCCTGAGCCAAAAAGTTCGTCTAACTGAAGGGAGGACTGCACTGCCCACATCTCGCCATCAAAGACATGTAAGCAAAGAGCTGCAGGCAGGACTAAACTTAGCTTTTTAGTGGCCCAAGGCAAAATCTTGCTTTGGGGACTGAATGTGTATCTCAGTCATTTCTTTCAACTCTCTCTTTTTAGTTCATTTCAAGCTAAAATTGTTGATTCACCAGTCTTTCTGCTGTTTATACTTACAGATGGAAATGAATACACACACAGCGCACGTACACATTCAGGCAGACGTGAGTTCTTTCCTGGCTTTCTAAACAAACACAGGTTCTGGCTGAGGATGAACTGTCATTAGAATGTATTGTATCTTAATAAGGTGGTGCAGAGGGGCCCGACAGCGCATTAGTCAACCTGAAAGTCTGGCTGTTGGGAAAACAGATTAACTATGTCTCCATATGACAATAGCCAGCCTAAGAGAGATGTGGCCCTGGTAGCATGAGCCCCCTATTCCAATTAGACCGGTGTGGCCTGCATTGGCCTGTGTGTGTGCGGTGAGGCGTGATTAAGAGGTTAGGGATTTAGAGAGAGTGTGTGTTTGTGTGTGTGTGTGTGTGTGTGTGTGTGTGTGTGTGTGTGTGTGTGTGTGTGTGTGTGTGTGTGTGCGCGTGCATCTTTCACACATGTTGAAGGCTGGCCAGCATCTTATGTTGAATTCTCAGCTTTGCTCTATTTGGCATGCTACAGGCAGCCTCCTTCCTCATGTCCTGGAGATGGATTACTACTGGTGTGAATGTTCCATCGCTCCCTCGGGTGCCATCCCACCTCTGAGACTCCCTCTCTCTCCCCCCCCCCTCTCTCAGGTTGGACCAGTGAAATCACTCAGTTATGCCTCAGATTGTGTGCCTTTGTGCATATTCAACAGAGAACGTGACATCAGTTTGTTACACCAGAAAAAATTTTGTATTTGGAGCGTAAATGACAATTAGCTGCTGGGTGTGGGTGTGTGAGGGTGTGTTTGGAGCTTTGTGTGTGTGTAGCCCAGGAAGAATGAATGTGCAGAAATGTCACTGATTGACTCTGATTATGGATTTGAAGATGCCCGCCACTGGTGGATTCTGCAGGCCTGAAAGAAGAGAAATCAATGTTCTCAGACTTCATCCAGTACAGCCACCATGCTGATTTGGATTAATGTCATTAAAAACACTTCCACTTCCATTCCAATATTCGTACTGAGCCAGAATGAAAGTACTTAACTCTTGTTTCAGTTTTGGTGCTTAATTTTATTCACTCTTGGCACTGTAGTAAGACAACTTTGGACAAGTGTATTTTCATGTGAGGAATGTCTCCCATGGTTGATGGTTGCAGTTTGAGTCTGTGGAGCCATTTTAGTGAAAAAACAAGAAATAGCAGTAAATCTGAGGGAATATAAATATAAATAAATATCCTCCTGCAGTAATATTTTATACTTAAACTTATTCTATGTCAGGAATGCATCACTTTGAAATGGTGATACATACATACATATGTATTTTGGACCATATTCAGAAATACAGCATGAACTGTATATGGACCACATTCTTCTCAATCTCAGCATCCACCAGTTCTACATTGGATTTTCATATTCAATACTAAGGGACTAAATCCTCAGAACTATGAATAACTAGCAAGTGTATGTGTCCCCCACCAGGCAGTGAGACAAATATTGTTCATGTATTTTTAAATGTCGCTATACATGTACACTCAGACCACAAAAGGTGTAGAATATCTTATTTAGTTGTCACATGGCACATAGATTAGGTGTGGCTGGTATAAATGATGGTCCATTCAATGATGAGGCACACAGCACTTTTCCACTTTGTGCATTCAGGAAATGTACACGCCGCATTACAGCTTCATTTGAAGGCTAACCGAAGGCAGACCGTTTTTCACCCGACAGATTTACAAGTTAGATTTGTTTTACAATCCAGTTTACGACACCATTTGAGGGAGCGCTCGGAGAACCATTCGTCTAAATTGCAAATCCACATTAGCAGCCTCACTCTGATCACTGAGGACAAGGGGGGGGAAATACTGTACAACTGACAAAACCCATCGCAGCGGGCAGAGCTGAATGACTCTCAAAAGTGGGCTGCTCAAAAATAGAAAGAAACAGCAGCGTGCAGCAGAGAGCTCTTACTCAGCCACTCATATGTGACAAGTGATCAAAGTGAGTCAGCGATGAAACAGTCCATTTTTCAGGCAATCTGGCTCATTAAAAACAAAATGTGAGGAGGAGTAATGTGATAAAGTGCTTCTGTACAGGGGAGGGTTGAGGAATGTAATAGGAATGTGAGGGTATTCTAAAGCAGCAGTGGGAAATTAATTATGGACTCTTCGTAGGGGGCTGAGAACCACACGGGGACGCGGCCCCCCACTGCTCCCAGGGTCCATGCGGAGGACGATCCTGTCACTCTGAAAGAACTAACACGGACCAATCATTGAAGTATACAAAACACGAAAGAAGTCGAGGCTAGCTGCCACTGCATGCGTCTAACTCCCAAGAATGTTAATTACCTGCTGTGACACCAAGGTCACTCTCAAGATCACCCTTAGCAAAACATTATACATCAACGTTTGACAGATATTACAGCACTGGAAATGGAACTTTGTGGTTATGCATGTAACGCATTGATGCCCAGTCTTAACATCTGACATTACACACCCATTACAGGCATGAAAGTAGGCTTTAGAGGTCATGTAAATCTTTCAGTCCTGTCATCTCCCTCCTGGCCACGGGTTTATGAGTTTTCATGGCGAGTGGCAGATTTAGGAGAGTCGTTAATTTATGCTCCAAGACATATGACAAATAGAAGAGGTGAAATATTTATATGAGAGAAGCATGCAGGCAAATGAACGAAGTAATTGGATGAAAGTGGTGCAGGAGTAACGAGATGCCAGATGGATGTGCAAATATGCTGCATGTCTCTACAAATATGTCCATCCTTTTTTGGCTGTCAACTTACATAAACATTGCAATTGATTGACATTTATTACACATAGAGAATTTGCTTTCCATTTTAAGAAAAGGATTTACAGAGCGTTCTGTTTTTATTTTTGTGGAAATTTGGGGGACCGTACTGGAATCTGTTACAATATTATTGCTGGAATGACATGAAGCTCAGGGTTTGTAAGGTTAGTGAGAAAGTAACATTTTCTTCATTCATGCTGAGGTGCCAGTGATGCATGGTGAGATCTTCAGGTGGGAAGGATAAATATAGTAGAGTATCATCGGTATAGCAAGGTTATGAGAAATCGTGCGAATGGATGATTGCGCCTCCTCAGGTGGTGTTAAGTGAAGAAGATAAGGGGCCTGAAAACTGTGTGCAACTTCTGTCTGCCGAAGGCAGCTGACAGGTCCAGCAGCTGTAGTTTCTACTACAGATGAGTCTTCCTAATGAACTGGTAACTTTATATACTGCCAGTAGATTTTGTGTCCACATTATAGGAGAAGTTTGGATTGTGTTCAGCTCTGTAATTACCAATCTGAAGAGGTGCCAGGATGCCTTCAGAAATATACCCAACACACAACATACACCAAGAGGCATTTTTCCATCCATAACAATGGCTGATGGTCGCTTTGTCATTCACTCCTATTTTTTGACAGCCCTATGTTCATTTTGTTTTTGCACCTTTCCAATATGTTCCTCCCAGTGTCACCTTCCTGTCATTCTGGACATGTCATCCATCCTATTCTCTCCCACTTCATCATGCCTCATGTTCTCACCCCGTCCTAATTTCCAATTTTGTTTTGTCATTTCCTTCCACAACACTATTGCTATACCGTTTGCACTGCCCATCAGAATTTCTATTTTCGTGTCATCATTACTCTCTGGTAATTGGGTCAGCTGTGTGTGTTTGCACGGACAGACACTAGATAAAGGTAATGAAGGAGATGTGTACCACCAAAAAATGGCAAAAGCCTGGAACAGAGAGAGAGAGAGAGAGAGAGAGAGAGAGAGAGAGAGAGAGAGTGTGTGTGTGTGCGTGTGTGTGTGTGTGTGTGTGTGTGTGTGTGTGTGTGTGTGTGTGTGTGTCTGTATGTGTGTGTGTGTGTGTGTGTGTGTGTGTGTGTGTGTGTGTGTGTGTGTGTGTGTGTGTGTGTGTCTGTATGTGTGTGTGTGTGCGTGTGTGTGTGTGTGGACTGGACAAAGACGAGAGATACGTAACAGATGAGTAATGTGTCCGCACTTCAGCACTCTTGTGAATGTGCTGAACTCATGCTAATGGTGGACATAAAACCTGAAGAAGAGTGAGAATCAATGTTATCTACAGTACATGAGCACACACTGAAGCTGATTTGGAGAAGAGGAAGCAATGTTCTCATTAAAATGCTGATTGTAGTTGTTGAAACAGCACATTGATATTTACATAGAAAGTAACTGCACCATAAGACACATTGGTCCCCAATCATCAGCCTTCAAAACAATAGCGTTTGCTTCTTCTTCTGTCATTTTGACTGGACCCACTGCAGTAGATAATTTGAAGAAATCTGAGCTGGTCAAGTTCTGAATTAACTTAATGATATGCTGTGACAGAATAGTACAGCACGTATACTTTGTTGAATAGAAAGTGCTTTATATTGTGATTTTCAGTGGAGACGTCTGCTCTGCTTCCCCTTCTGTGTGTGCTGGAGTGTGTTTTGAAGAGCACGGTGCAGTGGACCCTCAGGCCTCTCTGGAATGGAATGAGAGCATTAATACATTTCTAACCCTTTCTTCGCAAGTTCGACTATTCAATATTCTTCAACAAGACAAAGAGGCCTCAGAGAAAGCTCCTCATGGCTGCACATATTCTAACCTGCTGAACAGAATACACGGCTCGCTAAATGCACCATTGGAGTCTAGAAGACCAAAAAATTCAACTTTATTTTGGTATCCTGGAGTTACAGCTTACTTTCCTCGGATGGTTTATATCACTGCACACCATTCTTGTCCCAAGGCTTCAGCATGTGCTCGGATGCAGTACCGGTGCAACCATCCAATTCCACAGCCTTCTTGGTGACCTGACCCCCTCTACATGACCATAGGCTACACTTGGCAGCAGACAAACGTTTGGCAGCAGACTAAATGTTTGTACCTAATAAACTGAGTGTACTGTATCTGTGTACTAAATGTTTTGAATGTAAACCCTCAACCACAATCATCATGAATTCATACAACCCTCACGCACAGGTGAACAGTATCAACCAAGGCGAGACATGAAGACAGGTCCTTACCACTACCGCTCTGATGACATCATCCTGATCGTCTGGGAACATACAGTAGATGTACATTTTGAGCCCCGTCTGAATGGAAGTTTCATGTCTCATTTTACCTCAGAAATTTACCGTCTTTTGCCAAAAATGTGTGGTCTCACAACTACAGTATTTCTGTATAGTACCAATTTAATTTCCACTCAAAAGCTTATCACGCCCTCAAAATGCCAACCACATAATTGCTGCTTGTGTACACGGACAGTTGCTTAGTAGCACAACCTCTCAACCGACCGCTGCGTTTTACTTTCTGTTTGCTTCATTTCTGCATCCTCTTGACGCTCCCATTGGTCCCTATAACTTCCCCCCAGCATCCTGCTCTTCATTAGAAGTCCTTTCATGGTCAGAGCCAATAAAACTTCAATGGAGAGGCAGTCTGAAGAAAACATGGCTGCTGTGTGGCTTCACTGCGCGTTAATTACGTGATCTTCATACCAGACAGTGAGGGCCGGTTGCTTTTACTCCGGCAGTGCAGTTGACCCATGGCAACATGTCAGGAACACTCAGACACATAAACGCGTAAACAGCAAAATTTTAAAATACACATGGTCATACACACTAAAACACAATATACACATGCAACAGGCACTCTCTCTCTCTCTCTCTCTCTCTCTCTCTCTCTCTCTCTCTCTCTCTCTCTCTCTCTCTCTCTCTCTCTCTCTGTCTCACACACACACACATTCACTTTCATGCTTTGAGGCAACTCGCCTTATTAACCTCTGGCCACATGTCCTTAACTCTGCTTGGTATTCCCCCACAGCAACAAGAAAAGTGAAGTAACGCCTTTATACATAATTAGACCGTGGCTTCTGTGTGCCATGTGACACGCTTACACACACATCACACTTTCTGCGATATATACCGCCTAAATATACATGTGTAGGCAACATGCAATTACAGCACTTGATAATGAAGGGAGAATTAATGCACATTATTTTCTCAGAGGGACAATAATGGGACTTGAGTGTAGATATTTGTCAGTTTGTGATATGTGAGATGCCGTCTCCTTTGTTTAGACTCATCCAGTCACGAGGAACAGGCTAATTATAGAGCAACACTGGCTAATGTATTCATAAACTATGTCTGCTTTCATAAATAGAATGATTGTGAGGGAGGAAAAGACTGATCTTGCCATGTGGCTCTCTTGTTGCTCTCTCTCTCTCTCTCTCTCTCTCTCTCTCTCTCTCTTTCTCTCTCCCTCCATCTGTTGTTTCTCTCACTTCTTCTCACTTTGTTTGTCCTTCTGCTGCGTGAGGGACAGTTATTTCCGGCTGCGCTGGAGTTTTTCCATGTGTCATTGCAATAATGCGGCGTGGCATCTTCCTTCCCAAGCAGTTCTGAATAAGCCAGCACATCTTCCACAGGAGTGACATCATCAAACACCCTGTGAATCAATTTCACATGCTGATATGACTGCAGTGTTGCTATTTTATGCAAAATAGCTGTTTGTCTCCTGTATTGCTTTTTTATAGACACAATATATACTGGATGTATAGTATGCAGAGTCAATTCCCACCAGATATGCTGTATATTTGCAGCGTTCTACTGACACATGAGACACTCAGCACTGCATTTTGGGATGCTTGTTTTCGTTTTGTTTTTCTGTTTGTATCTGAACTGATTCTATACAAGGTTATACGGGTTCAAATAGTTACATGTTGCTTTCACTCATGACAATGTAATCCAAAGTGTAATCAGCTCACTCGTAAAACCACGAGACTTTTAATCTCATGGTTGTGGGTTTGCGCCCCACATTGGGTTTAGTGGTTACTATTGTTACCTCACAGCAAAAGGTTCCAGGGTTCAAACCAAGCAAAGCCCTTCAGTCTTCTACCTGTGCTCATGTGGGCTTCACAGGGTTACTTTAGATATTACGGAAGTCTTCCTGACATTACCATATGTCCATTGGTCCAAATAAAAGGATTAAATATAAGGAGAAAATTCTGCATATGTGTGAAACACAGTCTGCTTAAAGAATGGACGCCTTGGCTTTACAAAAATCAGTAATTTCCGGCCTTCACCAAACAAAGCCGATTTGCACAACCTTACAAGTCCCTCATGAGGTTGGATAGTGAAATTAAAAAGATAAAGAGCAAGTGATTCAGCTTCCGAGTAGAAATTCCGCAGGCATCTTTCATCAATGTGTTGATACTTAGATTGGGTCACAGTTCCTGCAGCAAATTCCTTTGGTCTTACAAATTAGGTGACATATGTAGGCCATTATATATTTATATATTAGGAGAAAAATCACTTTTGATAAAGTTAGAGTAAATCTGTGATGATTGTTATTTGCTATTATTACTTTATAGTTAGGAGGAAGTAGATTATTGTAGAATTTTTGTGCATGTAGTTTCAACACAGACACCACATGAGATCTGTGCTTATATGTAAATGTTCAAGCCTGATACAAAGATGTATGATAAGATATTCATTTAGTTGCATCATTACATTTAGATTACACAAGATTTTATCGTATAGTGTCTTGCTTCCCATACACCGCGGGGGGTGGGGGGTGGGGGGGTGCATTCAGCAGGTGACAGGTGAACCTGGAATAACATCGGGCAGGTAGTGACTTGCTGCTCGGTTAATTGCACCTTGAGGAGTGATGGCGCAGGAACACAGGTAGCTCCTGCAGACCTGAGGAGAGATAATCAACGTCGGCCTGTGCCGGTGGGTTGGCGGGTGTACCTGAGGTCGAGGACACGCCCACGATGCATGTGTGACACCTGGCTGGTCGGGATCACACCGCCTTAACACATAGCGAGCATTCTTTCCCAGAGAACCGGATGATCAGGGCATCAATCAGGGCAGTGAAACAGACCGCAAGATGGTCCCAAAGGTGGAGGTGAAGACAGGAATGTTATACTGAAAATTGTGTGAACTAACATTCAGATGAGAGGGAAACAAAGCGGAAATAATCTCGCCCCCTTTCTCTCTCCCCCCACACACACACTCTCTCTCTCTCTTTCTATCTCTCTGTCTCCCCCGCCTCCTCCTCCTCCTCATTCCACCGAGTGGCAGCGCTGTGAAAGAAGCATTCAGTTCAGTTTAAAGAAATCCACCCGAGCTGCGGTAGCGGCGTGTGCTCACCTCCTCACTCTGATTCCTCCGGGCCACTGCCGGTAGGTGTCCGGCCGGTGACAGAACGCAGAGCCCCGGCGTCCGTCAGCCCCCCTACCCCCCTCCTCTCACACCAGTTGAATTATTCTTTAGACTAACTGGGTAACCTTAATCTTTCATCTATTCCTTTTCTTTCTAGGTGTGAGACGGTCATTTGGGACCAGACACCGGAGATCCGCACTCGCTCGCTCCCGGCACCCCCCGTCAGAAGTTGACATTATTTGGTTACCCGAGCCAAAATTAAACCTCCACCGTCCCGTCCGGATCGACCGCGAACCCAGGAAGAAGAAGAACCGGGACCTGCGCGCCGAGAAGAGTCGCTCCACGGACGCAGTACAATCGGGCAGGAGCGATTAAAAGCAAAAAAAAAAAGGAGGTGGAAGAAATATTGACCCACAGCAGCGATCGGTAGCACCGGGTTGACACGCGGATACCGGCTTGGGGGAGCGTGGGACTGGCTTCGCCTTGTGACCGACTTGCACTTGACTTAAAGCCCGCATACAGCACTTATTAGCTGGGATGGATTCCTTCATCATCGCGGCGTTGGCACTGTGCTCGATAACGGCGCCGGTTTATGGGGACAAAGGGAGCAGCAAAGCCCGGAGTTGTTCGGACGTTAGGCAGTTTTATAACGGGAAAGGATTCTCTCTGGACGGCGTCCCTCAGTCTGAAATATCAGGTGAGCAGCTTTAAAAAAAAATAAAAATCAGTCCGGGGAGTTAAGTCATGCTGTGCGCACTATTTTTGTGGGTCAACTGTGATATTAACCCCCTTCAAATATAAGGATGCAATTTTATTATAACATAAATCCATTGAACTGCCATCAAAGCCAGACACAGCTGCTGTAAACTCATTTCCCCTGCTGAGTATCAATCAAATCCTTGCAGTTGTATTCGTCAGTATTAGGATCAATACTGACATATATTGGGTATTGTTGGTATGTAAATCTCCCTATAAATCAGCGAATGTTGCACTGGGTGTTGTTGGTGTACAAACTATGGTTCTTGGTGCTCGGTGTTTACAATGAAGCATTTTGAAGTTGTGCTGCAGAAAGAAGAAGAAGAAGAAGAAGAGACAATGTGTACTTTATACTTAAATCAAGACCTTTAAACTGTCATTTCAGTAAATGTCTGACAGTTGGTTGGATTGTATCTTTCAAAATGACACCAACTATTTTGAAATGATATTAATAGAAATTCTGTTCTGACAGTCTGACCTCTGATCAAACATTTCAGGAAAACCTATCAATTTCCCGGACGCTCAATTTCTGTAGGGACAAGACAACACTTTCCGTCTTCCCATCTCCTTCACTTGAAGACATGCTTTGACTCTCCAATCTTTCCTCTCCTTTAAGCTGTCACAGCGTTTTAGACTGGATTGCTACCGTCATAAATGAACTGGAAGTCACTGGGACACATGTGCCATCCAGGACAAATGCGATGTTGCACAGTGTGTCACGGTCTGATGTCAGGGAGCTCTTTTCATAGACGCGTACGGTCACAAGCCGCTGTGCAGTTCGAATGATTACATGTGTGCCTTCCCTGGAATTCAGCGCAACGCTGTTACAGACGCACAAACACGCATGCAAAGGCTCAACACACACACGCACGCACACACACACACACACACACACACACACACACACACACACACACAGCATCCAGACAGTTTACTGCAATTTCAGCTTGTACAGTTACAGTACAGTAGAGCACATGCATGGACAAGTCAGAAGACCATGACCACGCATTCTTACACAGTCACTCTCCAGTCTGTACGTTCAGATAAAAAAAATGCCTTATACCTTCATTTGGAACCCATATTTTATATCCACTCATCTTATAACAGCAAAAATAGAAATGTGAAGAACTCCTAATCTGAATTTGCCTGCTCCTGATCTGATAACATGGCTCAGCCCTTTTAAATTGCATCTCAGTCAACTTTTCCATGAGGCCTAATTCATTTGTTACAGCTTGGCTCTCCTCTGTCCGTTCGCACAGTCTGGTGCTGAGGTATGCTGGGGTGAATTTCTGCAGTATTCACCAAAGGTCATTCAGTGGAAGCGATGCTCAAGTAGAAACTGCTCTTTTTTATGATGTGAGATGAGAAATGTTCTGGAACAGCACAGCTCCATAGGTGTGTATGTGGATTTTGCTGTGAAGTAAGTTTTTTGTTTTTCACCTTACAGATTTGAGATGTTTCTCTTGATCCCCATTATCCACATACATGAAGATGAGTGTGTGAGAGGAGTGATTATAAGCCTTGAGGATTGTGGTGCATTAATGTGATGAAAGTGTTTAGCTTGTGTCATCATATCATACATCACAAACTAATGGGGGCCAAGTGGTAAGAGGACCTTTGTAATTTCACTGATTGGCCATAACGTTTGAATTATTTGGACAAAATAGAACGCCTGCCGATTTCCCCCCTTCTTAAACATCTGTGATCTATAATGCAATAACAGCAAATCTGTCGCGTGATGCAAGCACCTATTTGAGTCGATGAGTTGAAGCGAACTCAAGTGCGTTTTTTGTTCTGAGAGAGAAAATATGAGGGTGAGAGCCATTGAAGTGACAAAAGAAAGAGAGAGAGAGGAAGGGAGGGTCTGTGTGTGTGTGTGTGTGTGTGTGTGTGTGTGTGTGGTGTTGGCTGTGTACCTCGACAATATTTCTCCCAGTGTCCCTGTCTGGAGCATAAATAACTCGTCTGCGCGTCAGTCTGGCATATTAAACACCTGAGTAAAATATGAGAGCTTTAATTTATGCCTTCGAAATGACAAGGCTCCTGAATATTAAGGATGATCCCTGGCATTTGGAGAGGGATATTTCCTGCCTTGACACATCCGGGGCGGGGGTGGCGGGCTTGATCAACCTAATGTATTGGCTGGGATCTTGACTCAAGGTTGCATTGCAGCGAGTACGTCACCTCTTTTTGGGATGGGGATGAGGATGAGAGACACGGTTGCATCCCAAACTCACATCCAGGCCCGGCTGTTTCCCCGAACCCTGTTCGAGACCAGTGCATGCTTTCATGAGAAACAACACTTTGGCAATACTAAAGAAGCAATGCAGTCACAGAGTGAATTTTAAAGTTGTAAAATCCTGCATGGAAAGGGTGCAAATAATTTGCACAATTGATTTGCAGAAGAAGAAAAATCTGTGGTATCTCCAGCCAGTATATTTTAATAAAGATACAGGAGTTGATTTCACCTTTTTCACATCTAGTGTTAATCTAAAAACTGATTAAATCAGTATCAGAGAGAGAGAGAGAGAGAGAGAGAGGGGAGAGAGAGAGAGAGGCCACATGGAAAGAGAAGCTGAGTCAAAAGATGAAGTGCTGTTGTCATTGCGTTGGAGCAGCAGTCGCCGGACCGTGAGAACTGCGTCAAGGAGAAACTAAAAGTAATGATGTGAAAATAATCAAGTAATCACACAGATTGATGCTCTGGAGTGCAATCACAGCTTTGGAAAACAGATTTTTATTTATCAAAAGTATGTGGATGATGGATTTTCCTTCTCCCTGCGCTGCCTCCTCCCTGTTCGACCACTACACACTTGGATGGCTTTCTCACAGGGTGATGTTCTTCATGTCCTCTCTCTCTCTCATCGGTTCTGAGTGAGAGAGGCGTGAGGCTGAAAGCAGCTGGCAGGCCATGTCCTTAGTCAGACAGTGTCGGTAATGTTTTGGTGTGACACTGGCGAGCCGTGCTGTGTTTTGTTTTGTTTTGTTTGTGATTGCTGGTTGCTATACAGCCCCGACCATGAGTCGCCCTGTCCTCTGAAGTGTCGTCTCTAACCAGTGTTTGGCTAATAATACAGTGGGATCGGTGCTACAGGCCTGCGAGGAACTGCCGACTTGTAAGACTTGTGGCTGGAAACTGAGGCTTGCACAGTATGGGTGTATTTGAACTAAGTAGCTTGACTGTGACCACGGTTATATGCCTCAAAATGTCTTATAGCCGCCTGGTTTCTTATATGGAGCACCCATGACGAGGAGAGTGTCTCCCTGGGCAGCGCTTCTTTCACCTCCGCCACCGAGGTTAATGATAAGATTACAGCTGCTGTTGGGTTTCCTGCTCCCTCACACAACTTCAAAGCCAGAGGTTAAACACACACATGAGCCTAATACTGGAAGAAAACGCAGGTCGAGGCTTCAAAAACCAACAGAAGTCCGCACTGGAATGGTAAACTAGGAGAGCAGCCAGGTTTAGTTTGATTCCCTCCACCCATCTCTTGTTTCTTTTTACTTAAGTATATGACTGAATGTAAACCATTATGTCATACATACATTTTGTGTTTATCTGGTTTGATTTATTCGTGTTAATTTTTGCCTTTGGGGGAATTTGACTTACTGACCCAGAGAGTATTGAAGCAACAGCTCCTGTCAAAAGTGACTAATCATTTTAGGCTGTGTCTACACATGTCAGGGTTTGTGTTTCCATCTACATCATTTACATACTTTATTTAATGACATGGTCTACATTTCAATTTGGTTTTTGGGTTTAATAGCTTGTAGATGGTGCAACAGTGAGTCATTTAATTTCATTTTATTATAAAATAATGCATCTTGAAAACAATTAGCTCATTTTACAGTTTATGCACTCTCAAAAAGCAAAATATCTAAGCAGAATTGGTACTTTTATAGGAATAAGTGACACTTTTAAAGTTGCTTGAGTTCTTTAAAAGCAGATTAATGAAAAAATATTCATTTATTCTGTTTATGCCAAATGTGATCCCTGTGCAAAGGAACTGCCCGAACTTGAGCCACAGTGTGTTTGTCATAATAAATACTGTGCGTGTTGAGATAAGCCTGCGTCGTCCTCATCGTCGTCATTGTGTCTCTTCTGGACCATTGCCTCCTCTATCCCATTAACATCCAGGCTTATCCTCCAAGCGGAGCGGCGGATGGCTAATTGATCCCATTGAATGGCATATTTCCCGCATTGTGAATGGAACTCATTAACTGGCAGGGATATAAGAGGGCCGAGGCTTATTTGAAGGTTAATGTCAACACAAGGCCTCCGTGCATCTGCCGCTCCTCCTCTGCAGACAGATAAAAGCCCCAGCAACAGTTGTGTCTGTATCGCGGCCTACAGGCTCATAATTCTGCCGGCATCTGCGCCTTTTGTGTGCGCGCTCCTGTGTCTATTTGCGTTTGCGTTTGCGTATGCGTGTGTGTGTGTGTGTGTGTGTGTGTGTGTGTTTGTGTGTGCCTACCAACTGAATATGCTGGAGTTGTTAAAATGCTGAAGTCAGTAAGAAGCCTCTTCAAGCATTAAGCCATAATGGGCTGCAGGGAGCATGAAACAGACCACAGTGTGTTTGATGTTCAGAGAGAGAGAGAAGGAGAGAGAGAGAGAGAGAGATGTTGGACTGCTGACTGTGAGTTGGGTCGGGTTGGTCTGCTTGGTTTTCGCTGTAGTCGGTCCGTGACTGGCTCAAATGCTGGGAAAGAACAACGTGGTAGAAAGAGAGGAAAGGATGCAAAGGAAAGATGGATGTCACGCACTTAACATGATTTGTTTGGTATTGTTTCCTCTCCCAGCATGACAAGTATCAATTTCACTGTGGAACAATTTCAGATCATTTAAGTTGAATGCTTATTTAAAAGTATCAAGCCATCCAGCCATCTTCCCTTCTTGTGCTGTATTCCTTTGTCTGATCTGAGAGTGGCAGCACATTCACACACACCCCCACACACACAAATACACTGATGACACAAGGTGAGTCTTTATTTCTCACCATGGGGGGTTAGAGTGTCATGTGCTCTTTTTGTGTCTTCAGAGGCATCGGCTATGTCAAATGGAGGATTACTTTCTTCTCACAGCAAGACCCCTTACTGTCTGTGGCAGCATGTACTGTGTGTGTGTGTGTGTGTGTGTGTGTGTGTGTGTGTGTGTGTGTGTGTGTGTGTGTGTGTGTTGCAGATGTGTGCACTTCTGAAGTGGGGGGGAGAATGATTTAAACCTGCTTCCTACATGTCTGGTTGCTGTGATTTTGTATGACGTGTGGCAGGCATATGTGCGAGATGGCTAGTGCATGTGCGTGCGAGATGGCTGGTGTGTGTGTGTGTGTGTGTGTGTGTGTTCCCAAACTGTTGTGGACCATGCCCCCTCCAGCTATTCTTTCTCTTGACAAGGTGAGTATTAGAAGTGACAACCATTCGGCATTAGCTCCCTGTGTGGCTTCATTCCTGGTCCTACTACTTCTCCCCACCCCCCCTCACACACGCACAAACACACACACACACACTGCATGACAGATAGTCCAGACCCAAACCAAGATGCCCACCACCTCCTGTGAATTTAACAGGATACACCCTGCACGACACACACACAGCTGTGGATATCGGAGTTTTAGGTGTCCTAAATGGCTTAGACACACACCCCAATGGACACACACACACACACACACACACACACACACACACACACACACACACACACACACACATTTCAAAGTTAGTCTGATGGAGGACAGCAGCTCCAGATCTACCATCTCTCAATAATAATGGGGGGATGGAGGTGATGGACAAGTTGGGGGCTGCATGAAAACATAAATGGATGATGAAATCAAGGTGGTGTTGTCTAACGGTTAGACAACACCACCTTGAGTTCATCATCCATTTATGTTAGACTGTTAGACTCTAACAGTTGAACGCCTTAATGCCCCCGGTGGCCCGACACAGGCAATGCTGATTTAACAACAATAAGAGACAGTTGCCACGGCTACGGAAGTATTCCTCCCAACTACACACTTCCCTTTGATAATGGATAATTTTTCCTCTGCTCCGTTCAAAAATCTGTCCTTTTTTTCCTGCTTCTTATTGAAGCGTTGTGCAGCTGCTTTGCAGACCCGACTGCACGCCATCAAGGGTTCTGCTGTATGTGTGTGTGTGTGTGTGTGTGCTCTAATTAATATGTCCTTTGTCTTCTCTTCTCCCCTGAGGTCTAAACATTATTCTTTATAGAATATCCAAAGTTTCCATACTGTCCGCTCAGTTCTGTTATATCTCTCCGTCTCCTGCACATTACTGTTATTTTTACTTTTTCTCACATCATTTAAGTATAATTTTGCACCATTTTTCCACACAGTTCTCATTTTATTCTCTTTCTGCGTCTCTGTTATTATTTCCCTATCTACTCCTGCCGACCAGAAAGCTGTTAATGTGTTTATCTTTCATGTGCAATTGACCACTTCCTCATAGATACCATTGTTCGCTGCCGATAGCCGTCTATGAATTTTATGACTTGGGTACTTTTCTATGATCTTTTTTTTATTAGCCACTTTACACTCAAAAAAGCTACACAAGCCATTTGCTTGTGTAGAGCTCATCCCAGCTCTCTCCCCATCAGCTTTCTCTACTTAAATCTTCCATCTCTTCCTTCGGGCCCTCTGTGCTTTGAGACAAGAATGTAGAGTGAGTGTTGAGTCTTTTTTTTCTCCCCCGCTCACTTCCGTATTTTTATATACCATTTTTACTTTTACCCCTCAGTCTCTCTCTTCACCTTCTTTCACTCCTTCAGTGTCCCTCGCATCTCTCTTGGCTTTGGTCCCATGATTGAATATACTATTCCAAGTCCAAGCAAATTCCCGAGTGCTCTTTTAGTATCTGCAACGGCGTTCCCAGTTACTCCTCATCCTCATATTTGAAAGAGGTGCAAATGATGCAGATTCATTCTTTAAATTAGTAACGTTAATAATCAGCTATAATAAAAGAAATTTAAGGATTCTGGAGCAGGATTCCAGCCCTCCTTGAAGAATCCTTCCAACATGTGTTTCTCATGCTTGCAATTTACCCTCCTCTCAATTTCCTTTGCTCCCAGTTTGAATGTAATTACGCCGAAATCTGGTGTGTTGTTTTATTGGCTTCCTGGAGGCCGAGGAAGCACAGCTTGGATGGGTTTAATGCTCTACGATCCCACAGTGTCTCCTCCTCCTCCTCCTCCTCCACTGCCGTTTCCTCCTCCTTTGGCCAGCCGCTCTTTATCTGAAACTGCATGGATCCTCGCTTTCGGTGTCCTGGCTGCCGTCTCTTTACGTCTCCAGTAGTTGAGTTTTGTGGTGAAGCAGCTTTTGCCCTGTTTGCTCTCACCGAGTCCTTTATCAGCTCCCCTCTGCCATTGGACTTGTGCTTCCTAAGCACATTTTCTTTCTCTAATTAGACAGTGAGATCTGGTTTTATGTGACATCATTTCTTAAGTGTTATTTGTGGCTGGGGAAAGCCCCTGTAGGTCACAGCGGTTTGCTTATTTAGCTTGACCGTGCTATTTAGATCTGGAGGTAGGACGTATGACTGAAGATGGAAGAGTGGAAATGACCAGCGGATTACTCAGGTCTTACGAGAAGTGGGGCATGTATAAAAAGCTTATAATTACAGAGGGAAATATGTAATTACTGTCAATTGTCATCCAGTTTTGTGGTGCAGGATTGGCTTTTTATTTCCCCAATATCTCTTTTTTGTTCTTTTTCCGCCTTTCCTACTTTTCCCATTACTCTCAGTCTTTCTGTCTCTGTCTCTCTTCCCTCTGAGCGACTCTCCAACAAACACAGATTTTTTAGATTTCATCTTCATGTAACATCCATATGTGCTGCTGCTCCTCTGATCTGCTCTGTTGATTTGTGGAGGTTCATAAATGGAAAGATTGTTGAAGGGAAATGTTCATCTGCATCAGATGTGTGAAAACAGTCCAGCATGCTTATAAAGTCATTTTCCTGAGCAGGCGTAGGTCAGAATGATGTGTCAGTACCAGAACTTGGCACAAAGGAACGCTTTATAAGCTATAAAATTGCATGTGTTAACAGTTGGGAAGTCAGAGAGCATTTGCACAAGTTGTCTGTAGAGTCTGTAGAAATATATCTCATCTTGCAAAAACAATGAAATTACATCTTTTCTTATGTACTGCAATCTGAAACTCTCAAACACGTCGAGTGTTCTGAAAGTGGCGGCTGCTCTGTTCCAATCAAGGCCGCAATCAAAATGAATGCGTCTCGTGATTTGAGCTCCCGTAGAATCAGGCCAGCCGAGAGAATTGATTTTCTAATTAAAGGTTTCTTGTAGCCGCTGTTCTTCATTGTATGCTACATTTCTTGCTCTTGTGGCCCTGCGGTTACCTTTTGCACCACCTCTTGAAAGAAAATAGTACATATTCACTGTGCCGCTTTTGGACGAAAGGCTAATTTATTCAAAAGGTATTACAAGGCGATTTCAAATCTGCCGATGACTTGGAGTAGTTTCTCTAAATGCTCATTCCTTCATATGCAGGTTCAGGTCCGTTGTAGAAGAAGTCATGGGCTTGTACCAAAAACACTGTAGTGTCCTGCTCTCTCCTCTTCCTCCCAGGAGGGGACGGCAAGCGGCGAGCTAATGAACTTGAAATGACAATGACTTATTCAGCGTGCATTTCTTCCGCTCAGCCGTAACAGAGGGCATTACAGTCGGGCCCCACTCATCATCATTTCCTTCGTCTCCTTATTTGCTATCCCTCCGTTTCTCCCTCTCTATTTTCATCTCCTCCTTCCTCCCCTACCGTGTCTTCCCTCATAAATATTTTACATCCTCCAAATGAACTCTGTCAACCCAAGCTTAGTGCATGGCTGACTGCCTTGTGTCTCTAATGTGTCTCAGTTTGCTCCCGTGGATTTGGTTGGGTGGGTGTGTGCGTGTGTGTGTATGGGGTTTAAATAAGCATGTGTGTGTTTTGGGTAAAATGGTGCTATACTTGTTGTGTAAAATATTTGGTGTGTGTTTCAGAGTGAAGCACTAGTGCGTGACTCTGGATCTGCTGGAGTATATTTTTATCTACAGCAGCAACAGTCCACGTCACATACTGTGTACTGCACACAAGAAGTACACACTGTGTGTATTCTGCGTGATGCACAGTAATCACAAGTAGTTGGATGTCAGGTGCCATATTCAGTGGCACTTTAAAATTTCAACTTGGCATCTTTAGGTCATGTGATCGCCAGTATCGTCATAAAGCATCACTCAGAGATACAGGGAGTATTGTAGTGTGTGTGTGTGTGTGTGTGTGTGTGTGTGTTACTTTATGTGTGTGCGTCTAAAAGCCTTTTCTGTAAATCTTTCATGCTCTTGCAGCGTTCCAGCCCAGATAAAGCATTTACCGCTCTTACTGCCTCATCCTGTCATTCTAAGTTTGGTATTTTTTCTCATCTCACATTGACCTCCACATCAGTTAGGATGCATTTACAATCACCAGTTTATTAGAAACACCAAATGCAATAACCTGACACTAAATCCTACCTTTGAGAAGCCTTTACTGTAAAGTTTGGGCCTGTAGACGCTGTCTCAAGAGGTATTGAGTCAAATCTATGGTACATTTCTTTGCAATGATTGAACTAATGTGTTATAGAGGTTTTCACTAGTGTCTTGATTGATGACAGGATTACTCAAAACCCTATAAACCTGTTTTTGCTGATGCATGGAGCACAGTAGAACCCATTACATTTTGGTGCAGACTATCAATAGTTTGGTCCAGCTCTGGAGACGGGGGACACATTAATGGGATTGGGGTACAACAATAACAACAACAACAACAAAGACTAGAATCCTGCAACAGCTGTTAATGTGCACCTGAAATAGTGCCGATTCAGCAGCATGCAAATAGTTTTGATGTATAGTTGATTTTAGTTTCTAGTTGTAAAGCTGTATCTCCAGCACGTTCCCCCTGTGTCTCCCCTGTTTGTCCCTGTTACCCGGCACCCCAGTTTTCCCTGCAAACCCCTATAGTCGCCTCTGCTCCGTCCCCTTGGGCCCAAGGCATCACTCAGCCAAATTGGATCACAAATCCTGCTGGGCAGAGGAGACGGTGGAAATGGTGCAGGCTCAGGATGAACGGCTCTGCTCTGTCATGTGATGCCCGCTGATGAATGGCCGAGCTGTGGAGGACTGGACGGACGGAACGGCGTTGGACATTCAATATATTCTGAATGTTATAGAGTTTTGTCCTGATGAATCACACAGATATTGTAACTTTTGGAGGATATTAAGACGTGGACTGCATTCTGTTTATGTTCATTACAGATTAGTGAGGAGACTAACATTCACTTCCCTCTGTGGACTGAATGTTCTAGCAAATCTTCCCTCACTTCTGACATGACGCAAAAAGCAAAGAATTAACACTTTGATGTTCCATGCTGGAGTGTTTTGTCAAGAGAGCTGGGATGAGCTCTCTCCCCATCAGCTTTCTCTACTTAAATCTTCCATCTCTTCCTTCGGGCCCTCTGTGCTTTGAGACAAGAATGTAGAGTGAGTGTTGAGTCTTTTTTTTCTCCCCCGCTCACTTCCGTATTTTTATATACCACTTTTACTTTTACCCCTCAGTCTCTCTCTTCACCTTCTTTCACTCCTTCAGTGTCCCTCGCATCTCTCTTGGCTTTGGTCCCATGATTGAGCAGAGCTGTCGCGTGCGTTGCAAGGCCTCCTTTTCACATTGTTATATAAATTGGCTCGTTGTCTAGCTCCAGTCGCGTCCCTCTTAATAATTTCAAGTGACGTCAATAACTGTTGTTTATGCCTTTATATATATAGATAAGACGATTCTCCTCTGCTCTTCTAAATGCTTTGGCTCAGCTCGTTCAACGAATCCATAAGTGTGTGTGTGTGTGTGTGTGCGTGTGCGTGTGTGTGTGTGTGTGTGCGCGCGTGTGTGTGTGTGTGTGTGTGTGTGTGTGTGTGTGTGTGTGTGTGTGTGTGTGTGTGTGTGTGTGTGTGTGTGTGTGTGTGTGGTGAGGTGTACTAGTTAAAATCACAAATTGCTTCACTAAAACATAGGCCTTCACTCCGTTTCTTATACCTGAATTTGATTATTATCTTTCCTGTTTGGTAGCCCAGTGAAATAGAATGTCTATTAAATTAAACATAGAATCTGGACTGATAAGGAGGAGAGCTGTGTGTGTGTGTGTGTGTGTGTGAGAGCGTTGCACCTCTGAATCAGCTGAGGTAGATGCCCACAGGGCGCTGAGGCAATTTGGGCACCGCTGTGGTGCAGAAGCGATGGCATCTTAAATCATTAGTCACTGTGTGTGTGTTTATCAGCTTCTATTTGGGCAGACATAGAGTCAATGGGTGGAATTTCCTCTGGAGAGAGAGACAACGGCAACACTCATCCCACACAGATGTGCATTTGTGCTTTTGTGGCCTTAGTTTTCAATCCTGTTTACCCACTGAATAAATTATATGGTGCAATGTGCTCGATGTGAGATGTAGACGATCTTTAGATGTGTTTGTGAAACAGGGTGTGATGATGCATTACAAGTCGAGCAAAAAACGAGATTCAAAGTCGTGTCTTTTTCAGCCACGAGGTCGATATGAAGAAAAAAGGACAAGGACAAGACTGTTATTGGACATGTTTGTGCATGAGACAGCTTGTCCTCTTGTGCTAATCAGATGTGTATACATCCAAGCAGCAGCAACCGGCTCTAAAGTGGATCTATAGTCTCTCTGTAGTGTAGATGTTGAGCTGTCACAAGATAAACGTTTTCAGAAACGTCAGAAACGAATTCTGACGGAATACAGCCTGTGGTCATCAAACTCAAAACGGTGGACCTGGACCCGTTTACAGATGAAGACTAAGACAGCCGCCGACAGCATTCCGACCTCTGACTGACTCCTGCGAGCCGGCACAGACGTTTGACAAGTTGAGGATGGCAGTTTTTCCCATTCTGCGCAGATGCAGTGAATTTACAAGACACCTGCTATCACACAGTTAGGGAAGGGGGTTGATGATTACACTTTATTAAATGAATTGTGTGGCAATTATGTTGGATGTGCCGCAGCACTATGTGTCGTGTTTCAGTCCAGTTTTGCCTCCATGACCTGGCACCTGCAAAGCCACTGTAGCATTGTAATACTTGTCATGTGTCTTTTGTGTATTAAAATACTAATAAACTCCAATAATATTGCTGCCTTGGGATATGAACTGACTCTTGCATCCCAGTGATGATTTCAGTTCACTTTTGTCCTCTGCCACATTATCACCTTTGCTCCCTTGCCTGCTTTTAGCTGGCTGACTGAGGTGGGCATTTGAAGTTAATCAATGCAAAGGCCGACCAGCTCTTTCCTGGCTAAACGTCATGTAGTGACTGGTGAGAGCCGCCGCTTTAGCAGCTCAAAACTCCCCACCTCCCACATTACCCATTTCGCAAATCGCAGCTATGCCTCCTTCTCTCTCGGGAACACTATGCCTAATGCACCATTACACTGCTATAAATACCCTCTCCCTAGACCCTGCGCACACTTTCGTTTTGTGATTATTATTTTATTTATCAGCACTGTCATGGGCCTTTAATGGTAGAATACTGTCTGCCACGTATGGTAGAAAAAAAGAGAGAATGAAAGACAGTGGCAGTACACTTTTTGTGATCTGTGTGCAACAGAAGTGCTATTTCAGGAGGTATTAAAGACTGGAATCTCGCATGAATTCAAGATCTGGTTTTACTTCACTGAATCCAGTGGAATGCAGTTGAAAAGTTAAAATGTTGTCTTCCTCAGCAAGAGTTCCCATGCTCAGTAGCCGAGGTCTTAAATGATGGATAAACAAAGAATAAATGATCAAAGCTAAGGAAACAGCGCGTCCCTCCTCTATGTCTCTCACTGTTTACTCGCGGATTAGAATCCTTACTCTTCTAATTGAGTTTCCTGGGAATGAGACACATAATCTGCCCTTGAGCACATTTCTAATCTCAGAGTCTCGATTAATTCCGGTTTCGGAACTCATCCACAGGCCAGTGAAGCACGTTCACAGCAGCAGGCTCAGATGGCTAAGTGTCCCCTTAACTACTACAAAGTCTATCCAATGTGAAATTATGTTTCCAGTTGGTCGCAATAAGGTTTTAATGAAATCTGCCAGTCCAGGAAATGGGAAATTGATGGATGCAATTCAAGTCCATGTCATGACTCTGCTCGTCCTTCTGAGGCGCGTCGATCTTGTCAGAATTATATTGTCTCTGCCTTGTTTAGCAAACAGAATCTGTCATGGTGTGGGATTTTTATTGCACCTCTAGGTGTTGGTGCAGCCTGTATGCAGTTACAGTAGCCGTGTGTGAGTGTGGGACAATGTGGAGGAGACGTCTGCTTTATGAGCAAGTCTGTCCTTGTAGTTAAACCAGCCTATAACAGTTCTAAAGGCCGTGGTGGTTCACTACACGAGTGTTGGGAAATGCAGACATCTGCCCTCACAGCTAACTGGCTACTCCCCCTGTAGTTATTACTGTAGCCTGGAAAGGAAGCTGCCATGTCGCCTGGAGACAGCGGCCTTAATAAGACTGCAGAGAACATGCTCCTCTCACAGAAGTAAAAAGACCTCCTTCTTTTCTCGCACCTTGTCCCTGTCTTGTTTTTGCTAAAGTCTCTCTGTAGGGAGCAGAGGCAGTGCGAGTCGCTCTCTCGCTCTCTCCCTCTCTCGCTCTCTCGCTCTCTCGCTCTTTCACTCTCTCTCTCTCTTCCCCCCTCCCTTGCCCCTATTTCTAGCCCAAAGCGGCCTTTGATGTACTGCCTCTGTACTTTCTGAAGCAATGCTGCTCCACCGCAACAGCAACACCCCATCTTTCTCTCCCTTCGCCTCCCTGTTTCTTCTTCCCTGTTTTTTTTTGGGTAAATACTGCAGGTGTCCTCAATAGCCCCGTTTTCTTGTTTCAATAGTTTGTCTGTGTTCAACCAGCTGTTAGATGGTTGTTAAGCAGAATCTTTCTCCTTCGCCCTCATTTTCTATTTGTAGCTAGAATCTGGACCTCACTCATGATTAAGGCGAGTAAAGCCAAGGAGGTGGGTAATTAGAGGGAAAGATCACTTACAATGTCAATTCATGACATTTTCACCTCCACTGAGAGGTGCGATAAAAGTAATTTCACACCTTCAGGGTAACATTAAGAGAAATAGACCCAGACATTTGAAATTGGCGAGTGTTGACCCAGACCTTTATTTTCAGTTACTATACTTGACTTTTTGTGGAAATATTTGTTCCCTTTCATGTGTTAGAGGTAATTTCTGCTCATACACCTCATATTTCTATGTTTAAATCTGCCATCACTGATAGGATCTGAGGCTTTTATGTGTCCTGTCACCACAGCATTCCAAAAATCCTTTGATTCAAGTATCAATTTGTGGTATTTGTCCATAAACAAAACCTGTAGATGTTCTTTTTGAATCTAACATATTGAGGACTTGGACTGACAGGTGTAAACACCATGTCCTTTCTTCTGAGGATATTACTTGCGGTAGATAGAATAGAGTTGTCAAAGCCTTGCTGCTCTAGTCAGGGCTTGTAGGTAAGCTGTGCAGTGTACACTGATTCCCCTCAACTTGCATAAACATGCACACACACACCTGTTCTATAGCTACACAAAGGTGCACATGTGTGACCAGTGGTGTTGGAACGCGACTTGCTGTCACGTGGTCTTTGTGTGTTGAAATCTGTAAGGTTTTTGAGTCTCATTCTTGACCTTCTTACATTATAATTTTTGAGGAGAAAAATCCCCTTCAAGATCAAATGGAGCAGGATCTGACATGTCCCTTTGGCTTTGGCTCAGTAGTAGCTGACAGATTTGAAGTTAATTAAAAGTGCTCTTTTGTCTGTTGACTGATGCCACTGAAGCAGGATCTTGGGGGCGGGGTGGTGGTGCAACAAGCGTGGGTGGAGGGTCGGACCGAACCGCACAATAGTGGTCTTTGTAGGTGGCTGTGATGCGGGGAAAGGGTACGTGATGTCAGTGGAGTGCTGGCCTCACTCCATACATTCAAGCCCAATGACCCTCACAGCATTTAAAACACCTTCTCACAGCTGGATGAAGAGGAGGAAGAGTGGGAGGAGCAGGTGGGGGGAAAGCTATCCCACACTACATTACACTGTTTTGATGAATAACCTGGAGAATAAGGGCAGTTCTGTGCTAGTGGCTTCGTCATGCACTTTGCAGCTGCATTCATTTCCGTATTATTGATGATAATGACGATAATGAAAATGCGATTTTTGCCAGTGGTTTGGTACTGGATAAACAGATTCCCTTTTAATGTTAATGGCTGATGAAGTCAATTAGATGTCTCTGATCACAGTGCTGATGCTGGCTGTGTGAGTTTACTTGCACATGCCTCCTCTTCGCACCATTACCCTGGTATCCATGGAGTGAAGCTGCACACTCGGGCAGCCTGCCAATGCTGTGCCTGATTTTCATTGCTATCAAGGCTGCAGATTATAGGCAGTGGCAGAGGAGACGAACAGATGAGCACTGAGAATTCTTCAGTTGCCTTTTTTCTTCCTCCCCAGCGTTCTTGCTTCAAATCCACAATTTTTTCTCCCTGTTCTCAGCCTCCTTCTCCTCCCTCCCCGGTTGGACGGATAACCATCTACCCTTTCAGCCAAAGCCAGTGCCCTATCTGTCTCGCCGTGGCCTCCCTCTCGCCCGTCTCTCCCTGCTCCTCCTCCTCCTCTTGTAGCCTTCGTCTCACCATGGCAGGATAACCATCTAGCCTTTCAGCAGAAGGCCGGCTCTTTCTAATGACTGTTTCCAATGAGGGAGGACAGCGGAGACGCTTTGTCCCACTGACACTAGTGCATTGAACCAGTTCAGGGTGATGGAGAATTCTACCACTTGTTAATATCTGGGCAGTTCTACAGCAAAGGTGGTCTGATTTAAAGTATGACAAAGAATCTGACTTGTTCAATCCTGGGGTCCACTAATTACATGGCTGACTATGTTTAATTTGTTAAGATCAATTAGATGGAGTTCACCAATCACACCCCACACAATTTTTCATATCAGCTATCCCCTCAAGACTTCCTTATAAGCCAGTGTATTAGGGCTGACACACGAGTAGCGTAACAATAGGACTATTTGCTTATCTGTTATCTGATGAAGTGTTAAAGAGTTTTTCCGAGCATATTTCCTGTCACCTGATTGAAATCTGAAATCTCCATAAACGTGTAGTAAAAATATAGAGAGTCGGATACTTTACCTCGTGTTTGAAAACTAGTAAAAGAAGTTAACAAAATGTGGGGTTTCAAAAGTGTATGATGGTAAAAGTGAGATATGCTGGCATGAGACGGGAAAACACGATACTTTGAAGTCTACAGGCATGCAAAGCACCGAGGGAAAAACATTGAGAGGATGACAGACTGAGTGACGAAAGTACAGAAACACAGCAAGGGCAAAGCAGAAAACGCTGTTCTTTACTTTCAAGTTTAGAGGTGCAGATTTTGACAAGCATTTAGTTTTTCTTCTCTTTTCTTTCTAAAGACGGAGCCTGTGAAAAGCCGTCTTTCAGACCCCGACTGAAAGGGGGATTAGACCGAGGCATGCCCAGTGAAAGACACAAACATTCCTCTACACTTCTTATGCGTTTACCTGTCAGAGCGCCGCAATAAAGCTGCTCCCATGTGGCAGCGTGCCAAAGCTGTGAATTCTAAAGGTCTGTTAAAGTCTTAACAGCGACGTGGCTCTGTGTCTTTGCTAAAGTAGGCAAAGGAAAAACAGATTGTCGCTTTCAGTTTCACCGCAACAAAAGCACAACCAATATTTCTCTTAATTGTAAAAGGGTTATTGGAATATTCAGCCACTTCTAATGATAATTTTCACAGTGTGCAGATCAAAGGAAAGTCCCCCAAAATAAAACAATCTATGTCTTTTTAGCGCTTCCATTGGCTGATGCATGCTTGTCTGACCTCTTTGCATCTGAGTTGAACATCAGATAGGAGCCCTTCTGGACACCGCTTTCTTGTAGCTATGTCTAAGGTTCATTTGCTATGGCTGTAGCCGATAGTATGTGTGAAGAATGCTTGGATTGTGCTAAGCAGAACATAAATCCTTAAACTGCACAAAACCTCCTCTTGTCCCTGTCTGCAGTGAGAGAAGTAATGATTATTTCTATCATTAAGATTGTTACAACGCTTGAGGGGGGGTCATTGTAAGACCAGTCAACCTTGCTATGTCACGCTAACAAGTGCTAACCTCTGTGAAGCTAAAGTTTGGGTCCCAACAGTGTAATGTGAAGTTTCTTTTATCGGCTTGTTAGGCAGAGATCAAGCACTCCTGCCTGACTGAGTCCTGCTCGACTTCCACGTACTGCATTTAGAGTTCATTGCAGCATCACAATGAAATAAATGTTTGAAGATATAACGGCAGTCTAGGCTGTCCAGCATAGCCACTGTGGACACATAAACAAACCACACTGAGTTTCGTCACATCATTCTGGGATTTTGTAAATTCAACAGATGGCTCATCAGCTTTATTTCACATATAAACTTTGATATTTCATTCAATGGGAGATGCAGAGTTACACCCACTGTGATCTCTGTGAGAAACAATCATCAATAATATATCTACAAGTTCCTCTCAGACATTATCAGTGCAGTTTTGTATTTTGCCATTTTTGGTCCTTTCAGCTCTTAAACCCTGAAGGTCAAATGACTCAGCCTTCCAAAATCCCCCATTTCCCTCAGCAACCACAGGACATAGCGAGACGCACCGACTACTCAGACCCACGCTTCTTCTTTGCGTCGGACAGGAAACGCGTATGACATCAGCAACGGCCTACATGGAACAATGAAGTGAGCTACTGTGGCAAATAGCGCTGTGTGCTGCTTGGTGGTGTGTCACTGTGGTTTGGTGAGAGAGCTGCTTGGATCAGAGGAGGGAAGCATAGACCGCAGACTTAATTGTTCTGACATACTCAAAGTATCTTCATCTTTGTGTTGATGGTGTTTTTTCCTTTGCTTTGTGTTCTGGTCTCTTTGTTTCCTCTTCACTGTGTCCTCGTCTGTCTACCTACCTGCATATCGAGACACAGGTCCTCTATTCTGCTGCCTCATCGCCAGGTATGCCTCCTATTTTTGAAGCACTTACCTTTTAGTCTTTCCATCTCCGTGCTTGGCCGTCAATTAGCACTCCTGCTCCACTCTATGTGTATGTTGTCAAAACGCTGAGACAGTGGACTGACTCACAGTGACTAAGAGAGGCCTGAAGTGCTCGCCTGTCCTGACCCGACTTCAAAATAAAACAGCTTGGCACGCCATCCACACAAAGCATCACCAAAGACAGGGTCGTCCTTGTACAGCACAAGATCCCATGTCAGTCCCTCTTTCAGAAGTGGCTTTAAATTTGACTCGCTGCTCACGAGAATCTTGGACGTCTCGGAACAATCACTGAAACCCAAAGCCGTCATCATAATGCATCTGATTGTCAGTCAACGGGAAAGCATGCTGGAGTACACAGCTGCCTTTTGACTCACTGTTTGATCAGCGTGTTGACTGTTGGTGCTTCACTGTTGATTGATCAGTTCTTTGTTTTTCATGAAACTGCTTGCAGGCAGGCCACATAGACATAATCGCAGTAAATTCAACAGAGATTATTTAATTTAATTCGCATCAAACAAATAAAGTGGCACAAAATGACAAGATGATGATGGTACTTATCTGGATTTATATAAATGTAAACAAGTGGTGCGGAAAATAGGTATGAGAGAACGTCCCTCGGGGGGAGACACTGACGTCTTACCCCAGTCATAAATAAAGCATGGCAGCGTGCGTCGATCCGGGCTAATGAGGATCTGCTCTCTCCAAACCCTGGCCAGATTCCAAGCCAGGGGCGATGGAAGCAAAGGGGTGTGGAGGGGCGTGTGAAGAGAGATAGGAGAACAAAAGGAAGGAGGGAGAGGCTTGTCAGTCTTTGATCTGATGGCTGAGGCAAAGAATGGACGTGATTTCTCCAAGAACCGGTCTGGAATAACATTCAACACCCAACATTTAATACTTATCTGATTCATTATTGGGGATTAAAGTTGGTCTGATTCACGATTGGTGCTTGGCAAACATATCATTGAGTGGCAGGGGTGTATTTTGTGGGCTATAAAGATGAAGATGAAGGGCTTTTTGGGGAAGGCTTTTGTATAGAGGCAGCAGAGAGAGAAGAAACGACTTCCAATAATATCTGGCATTTGTGCACCAATAAAAAATTTATTCATTTCATTTCTATTCAACAAGTGACATTCATAGAACTGATTCTTTTCTTCATTATTTTGTTCATTTGTTCTAGCTGACAGGATATGAACGCAGAGGTGTTGTTGAGCACTTCATAAAGTGTTTCTAAAGTCATTCCGCTGAGTTGTCAATCTGTCCATACAGCTCTCTGCAATGCTTTGTGTATTGTTAGATGAAAGCGTTGCACAGTATATCACTATATACAGTATGCTGTTCATAGTTCTGCTTTCAGAAAGAGAAATGTCGAGGTCATAGAGTGGTTACATGATTCCAGCTCATTCCTCTTCTGTCCTTCCATTCTCCTTCTGTTCACTCTCTGCTTTCTCTTTCACACCATCAAACTCCTCATCACCGCCACCCACCACCCTGACTCAGTAAGTGGGAGCCCCACCCTTGTTGCGCAGAGGGGAACTGCCCGTTTTGTTTATTCAGGTGCCGTGAAAGGGAAACATGCCTCGTTTCCTCTCATCATTATGTCTTCTTGTCAATCTTCTCGATGTGCCGTGCGTGCAGTCACAGACGTGGCAGAACTGTCAGTCACCTCTGGCTTTCCTGTCTCATGTCTCTCTCTCATGTGACAGGATGTTCAGTCTGAGCATATGCCAGCCAGTGAACTAGTATATGCTAGAATGTCACAACCTACTCATGCCCCACAACAACACACACACACACACACACACACACACACACACACACACACACACACACACACACACACACACACACACACTCTCTATCTATCTAGAGTGTCTCTCTGTCTCATGGAGATGTGGTTCAGATACAAGTCACAAGAGAACTTTCATCAGGATTACTTTATGTCTAACTCGGCCTCTCTTACACATAGAAAATCAGTATGTATCAGGAACAGTAAGTCAACATACACAAGTTAAGGCATGTCTCTAACTAGGAGCATAAGGGTTGTTTGAGAGTGTATCTAGGACAGTGTGTGTCTGCAGTCTGTGTTTTTCTAACCAGCACCATGTAGTTCCCCCTGCATTCCAGCTCAATGTAATAAGCTGGCAGAGGTAGTGAAATGGTGATGTAATTGGAGGTAAAGTGTGTTACAGGGTGAAGATGACACTCAGTGGTGAAGCCTGGTTGGGTGAGCTGACAGGCTAGTTAGGGTGATCATACTGACTTACTCAGGCAGGGGGACAGGCTGCTACCGCCATTCAAACTGTCTCTCATGGCATGTGGTTATTCAATGGCCAACTGGGCGGCTGTGTATGTGTGCGTGTGTATGTGTGGAAGAGAGAGGGAGAGAGAGCAGGCACAACAGATGTACAAGACAAAGAGCAAATGTGTGTGTTTGCGTATGCGTGTGTCAATTTGTCCGTCTGATGAGTGGGTGCTTCAGCGATCTAATCAGGGAACCTGTTGTGATCCTTCGTGTCCCTTATGAGTCACAGTTCCTTTCGCTCGCCCGACCAATCGCTGTGCGTGAGATGAGCTGTCAGTCAGCAAGACTTTTTTGGCCGCTGTATTTTGCACTTGTACTGTTGTTGTGTCACTGTAAGCTGCAGCAAGATGTCGCATCTCGCCTATTCTGTCCCGTTCGGTCTTGTTCCAGACTGTCGTGTGTCATTCCGTCCTATCTCAGCCTGTGTTGCCATTAGTCTCTGACTTGTTTGTTACCTTTATTTGGCTCAATCACAGTTGGGGCTGTTTAAATTTGCAATAATCTACTCCCCACTGCCCACACAATGACATTATCCTATTATCACTTTACTTATGGCCACCATTCGTCTCTCCAATAGCTATAATGAATGTTTTTGCCTACAAATGTGAGCTCACTTCAATAAAAAGCGTTTATGTGAAAGAAGACTAGATAACTTGCACAGTATAGTAAGACATTAAGATATATCGGGTCTTATTGATGGGTGTTACCTCTAAAAGGCCTTCGGGACAGCAGTGTATCAATTCAGGCAGCAGGCAGGCTTTATGAACCAGCATGGAAGACCAGTCTGCCTCAGTACTAATGTCTTATTGATGTGTTATCAAATGCCTCAAGGGCTTATACAAGTTACATCACTTAGTTGATGAACATTAAGTGTCTAGGTTGTGGACTGTGGTGGATGGTCTTCATTCAGAGGGTGTCAAAGACACAAACACACAGACGGTTGTTATTAACACAGACTGTGTGTGTTGTCTGTCAGGACCATGTGTCAGGTCGCTGTGTGACATGTGAGGTTTGTGAGTGCAGTTGGTGGATCAAACATGTCAACCTTTGCTGCCAAGTGTCCCAGTTGTTTTTCATCTGTTTAACCTTAATCCACAGTTCGAGTGTGTATGAGGGTGTGTGTGCATCTGTGCGATTCCTAATGTTCCATGGGTGTTTTCCTTGGCACAGGCGATAATCCACCTAGCTGTGAACACACACACCCACAAACACAGACACACTCTCCCGAAAGAATGCCTTCGACTGCCAATCCCTCAGATCCCACAGTGTGCTTGCACACACACGCACACGCACACACACACACACACACACACACATTGTCATTTGAAATAATGCCAGTTATGCAATGCCAAGAGCCATCAGTTATGTGTGTGAGCACGTCAGTGTGGTCACAGTCATGCTAATTTGTCAAATGTGCATCGGAACAAAAGTGTGCAGATTTGCCAACTGTTGGGGTGATCCTGTAGTGAACCCTAATACCAGAGCTGCAGCTCCAGCAGCCTGGTCTGGTAGGCAATATGAACTCCTGTTAGCTTAAACATTATGTTGTAGAAACATTTCTGATTAACAATTTAGGGTCAACAAAAATTACTCCAATTTTGATTTATTCCTTTACTGCATCTTGCCAACAAACACAATCCTGTTTCTGACTCGAGCTTCGCCAACCACTGTCACTGATTCTCTTCTACTAATCTAATTCTAACCTCCAAGTTATGCATGTGGATGTGGCGCCTCCTGCAAGATGTAAACGTAGATATACACACCCACACAATGAACATGCACCGCTAATAATGTCCTCACTTCACTTCATAAGAAGACATTTTGCAAGGACTGGTCTCACGGTGATGTTGCTGTGCTCTCTGGGTGCTCACTCGTTAGCTCTCCTTCCTGTAATTGGCCCGTTGAGTCACCGCTGCCCACTGGCCCTCTCACTGCAAGAATATCTGGGCCAATTTAAAACAGGAGAGGTATCAGAAGGCGAAAAGACAAAAGACAAGAAATGCTCTCGATAACGACACGTGTTTTCAAGTTTCACCCTTTTGTCTGCATCTTTTAAAGTAACAACATTTTCCACAAATACTGCACCCCGCCATTTATCAGCACTCTTTTTAAGCGGCATTATTAAAGGCTGCAGTGCTATTAGGCAACATGGACGGTGCCAACAGTGTATTTTTATCTGCTCAGTTGAACCGATCCCCACTGTGCTTGATGTGATTAGGGACTTGATTATGGCTGCTGGGCTGCGTATTTGCACAGTAACATCAAACAGCATCATCCATCATGTGCCACCACAGGTTGCATGTGCTGTTTGTTTTTGTTCTTAAACCCTGGTCAACAAGACAACAATATCAAAGGCTTTTCTAACGTTGACATTGACATAAACTGGCGATCAGCAGGCGTTTGGGTTGTTGCTCGTCTTGGTTTCTTTACTTTTAGATCTTTTGTATAACACATAAAGAAAAACACTGGCTCGGTTTCCCACCACACTGGACTATAAACAAGAGCTAAAGTTTTGAAAAAAGGCTGTGGCTAAATTCCTCTAACACATTGTGTTTTGCTCTGTATAAACTAGTAAAGTAACTTATCAGTCTGTAAAAGAGATGCTGGATCGGCTGCAGCTTTATATAAAGAAGCGAAATTGGTTGAGTTGCATGTATTTAGGGACCTTCCGCAATGCTCACTAGAACACTTACACACTACTCACTACACAACAATTGTGATGGAACTCTACAAGACCCAAATTTAGACTTTCTGCATTTCCCCCGCCCACTCCCAGACATATTATGCAGAGGATTTGGCCTTGAGTCATTCTTAATTTCCTGTTTCCCCCCCTCCCACCTCGCCTGTTTCTCACATCCCTCGATCTCTAAACGGCCCCTAACTGCCAGTGTCTCCCATGCTTTATCACAGCGTGCACAACCTTATTCTGCCTTCCCAGATTGCTGTTTAATAGGAGCCTTCCTCTCTGGTGAGCAGTGATAAGCTAATGGTTCAGGGATTGCTCACCATTTAGCCGCCCTGTCTGTCAAAGAAGAAAGGACCAAAGCTATGCATTTCTGTTATGGAGTTCAAATAAAGAGTGAGAGTCAATAACTTTCGCCTCATGCTTACGGTGCCAATTACAGAATCATGTGTGTGTGTGTGTGTGTGTGTGTGTGTGTGTGCAGGTAGGTGTGCGTGTGTGTACCAGATGATTGGCTTCTGCTACTTCTGTGCTGATTGGCTTCACAGAAAGCGGCTGATTAATGCTCAGTACCTACTTGGTCCATTTAAATACATTTGAATAGCTCAGTTACTGCCTTTCGTTTTCCCTCTGTCTTGCTTTTGACGGTGCTCAACCAAACGTTTAAACTCGATGTCATTGTCTTATTCATCCTGGATCGCCGCGACCCTATTCATTAAGTTAAGAGTTTCGAGTTTATCACACATTCCATCAAGTTTATTCAGACTGCAGGAACAATTTAGCAACAATAGAGTGAGGAAATGAAAACATGAGGCTGGAAATTGGCTAATGCGAGAGTTGATCTTACGTCTACTGTGTGAGGAGGGGTCTGGTGGGAATAACGACACGAGTGTGTTCAGTGAGTGGCCTCCTGTGAGTGTAGAAGATTGGATGCCTCTAATATTGTAAGTAGAGAAAATTGGACATTTCCAGCATTGGATTTTGCTGCCCTCTGATGTGGCCCTTGAGCCTCCCACCAACACAACCCTCCTCTAGATTGAGCTGTCCTCCACTGCTGATTGCTCTAGTGTCCTCTGGCGATGAGACCATGAGAGTGTGTGTGTATGCGTGTGTGTGAGAGCGAGTATGAGGGTATCAAAGCACCAGAGACTGGTCTTTGAGGGTAGTCTACATTTCCTGGACAATTTCATCAAGAGGTGGCAGATCTGAATTCACACTGGCAGATGTACACACGCCCACGCACGCACGCACGCACACACTCACACACACACACACACACACACACACACACACACACACACACAGACTTACACACACATTGACTTTACTGAGTCAATTATAAAAGATAACCTGAGTCTGATATGAGGATAAACAAGTGCAAAAGTAACGATCTGTTACAGGCGACCTTTCCTGTTGTGCAGTAGATGTGGGCCCAGGAGTGTGTTTGTGTGTTTGTGTGTGTGTGTGTGTGAGACTATATTTGTGGATAGTTGCCTCTTTTCACCCTTGCATTTATGTGTTAACTGAAAATAATCACACACTCTTTGTATCTGTGAAGTCGGTGTGTGTGTCTGTGTGTCTGTGTCTGTGTGTGTGTGTGCGTGTGTGTGTGTGTGTGTGCTGTTAGTGAGTGTATGTGTGTCCAAGTGTACGTTTTCTGCACTTGCCGCAGATGTCCTTCAAATGGCAGGCAGCAAGCAGATTGCACTGGAAGCAATGGCCAGAGGACTATAGTACACACGCACTCACACACACATACACACTCTCACACACACACAAACACCAAAGTGTGATGGCCTCTAGCTCAGGCATTTAAATGGCTGTCCCAGGGGCTGACAGATTGCAGCTGACCCTTGATAGCACCATGTTCTACTCCTCCATCCATTATCCTTCTCTCTCACTCCATCTCTCACTCCTTCTCTATTCGCTTTACCTCTCTCCTTCTTCCTTCCTCTCTCTCCCTTTCACCTGATCACCTTTTCAATCCCTGTTTCCTCTCATTAACACACTGAAATTGCCGCTCCATTCTCCAGGCTTCAACTCACGCCCTTTGTTAGCGCTTGCGTAGGCTGTGTGTCTGGTGTGTGTGTGTGTGTGTGTGTGTGCGTGTGTATACACATATGCTGATAGTACTGTAGGAGACACTTGATGTCATCTCACTCTCTCAGTTATAAGAAAAAGAAGAAGATTGCTCCTCTTCACATTGAGCCTGGATGAGACACTTAAAGAACACTCAGAGTGAGAGAGAGAAAATAAGTGAGATATAACCAGCGGAACAGAGGGGTTGTTAGACACACACACACACACACACACACACACACACACACACACACACACACACACACACACACACACACACACACACTGTATATTGACAGTGAAATACAACACGGATCACCATTGCAGTTATTAGCACCCGGCCACAACTGCAGTAAATGAAGGTGGGCCGCCTGCTTTTAATCGTTGAGCTGCTGCACACAGAGATCCATTGATTACTTTGAGGATGAGGAGCATGACAGTCGCCCCAGTCGATACCTGCACTGGGCCTATAGACTCCACCAGGTGCATCGCAATGACACTTTGATGGAAGTAAAATCATTAATCTTGCCCTAAGGTATGTTTTCTGTGTGTGTGTTAGTGTGTGTGTGTGTGTGTGTGTGTGTGTGTGTGTGTGTGTGTGTGCGCTGAGGTTTCTATAAACAAATTCTGTGCCTGCGATAGATTAATATTCACTGTGACACTAATAAGCAGAGAAACAACAAATCAGAATTAGCCCAGTAAAAACGACATCTCTGTGTGTGTGTGTGTGCGTGCGTGCGTGCGTGCGTGCGTGCGTGCGTGCGTGCGTGCGTGCGTGCGTGCGTGCGTGCGTGCGTGCGTGCGTGCGTGCGTGTGTGTGTGTGTCTACATGTTAGGTTGTACTATAAATAAATATGGGTGAACCCGTGTAGAATATCAGCACAGGCTGATCAAGATCATGCAAGGAGATATCAGAGAGCCCTCAAGCAGGGAGGAGAAGAATGTGAAGCAATGGCTGCTAAGGTGGGAATTACAGGGAAATTGTTAAACTGGCTTGTCACCGTGCGGCCTTCGGGTGAGTCGTTTGGCTCAGTCAGAGGCAGTTAGGTCCTTCTTTCACAGAGGCAGTAACACAATCTGAATGGGAGTGATATAACCTGTACGCTGCTTAACCCAAGGTGAAACCTGTGGCGCAATAATACGCAGCAACAATGGAGACGTCAGCGTCCCTGGGTAATTCGGTCCCTGTGACCCCGCGTGTAACTGGGTGTAGAGAATGGATGGAAGCTGCATCATACTGCTAATGTCGAATTCCAACCCGGCACTGTTATGTGTGTGACAGACGAGTGGAATAGTGAGAGAGAGAGAGAGAGAGAGGGAGATAGAGAGAATGGAATAATCTTGAATTATTGTTTCTTTATGAGGAATGTGATTTGTTTAGTTGATTGTTGTTCTTGATCTCTCTCTCTCTCACTCTCTGTGTGGGTGTGTGTACGGGAATATATCATCTGCATAAGGAATGTCACCCACATGAATTCCATTGGCCTGGTATCAATGATGTGGACGATGTAACTTCTATTTTGTTGAAATTTGTTCTGATTTCAGTTGCAGCTTGACTGTCATTTTAAACAACTCTGACAGGCCTTGGTTAAATTCTCTGATGTGATGCTCCGTTTATAAGTGTGTCACATACACACACACACACACACACACACACACACACACACACACACACATCATAGATCTTCTCATGAACATGCCTGTGTGGCATGAAGTCCTCATTAAAATTGCATGTGAACAAACATTGCTACATGGCTGTTATTGCAACAGCGCACTCTACATCTTACACACACACACACACACGCACACACACACACACACACACACACACACACACACACACACACACACACACACACACACACACACACACACACACACACACATGCAGAGCATAGCTAGAGTGCCATCACACTGAGTTCAACCGCTGCATTTAATCAGGCTGTCAACCTTATGTTTGGGATCACTTTTGATCATCACATTCTGGACCAAAACAAAGACATTCTTCTTCTATAATGTTGTTTTGTCCCGCCTGTCACTTCCCTCTGCTGCCTCCTCATCCTCTCTGCTCCTCTGTGTCTTCTTTGTAGGGGAGCACCTGCGCGTCTGTCCCCAGGGTTACACCTGCTGCACCAGTGACATGGAGGACAGCTTGGCAAGCCTGAGTCGCAGGGAGATGGAGGGACTTCTCAAAGAGGCCGGGCGATCTTTACAAGCATCCCTGAACGGACGGTACAAGATCTTCGATGGTGAGTTTGCGGTTTGGGCGCCACGAGGGCAAGTGATGGACATCTCTGTGTATCTGTTTTGATGTCGGTTAAACTCAAGGACACAGCTGGAGGTGTTTTGTGTCTCCTTTGACTTTTTCACTCCAGGCTCACCCAAAGAAATTTTGCTTTCAGTGTCAATAATTGAAGGAGATGAAGTAGACTAGAGCATCGATCTGCTGTCATGTTTCAGCAGAGCAGCATGGTGACGCTTCTCAGTAGCTGCTCAGATGCCAAAGATCTCTGCTTTTGTCCCAATAGGACCCCAGATTTCACATTTTGCAGTTTGAACTTAAAGTATTATTCAAACATGACTGGCTTTAAGCCTTTCTCCTAATCAGAGAGCATTGATAGTGCCCGAAACGCACAGAATAATTGTGCAAAATCTATGCAGCTTAAAGATAAAGTGTAATTGTACTTGATCTGAAGCGTGACAGCCTGTTAGACCAGAAAGCTGATATGAATTTAAAAAACGTTATACATGGGATTTTACTTTGCTTAGTTTGAACTTGAGAGGATGGCAGTGCAATTTATTTAACAGAGTACAAAAGAGTTTTGGTTTATTGGAAGAGTTTAGTAAAGCAAATTCGATCCCTTGGCACAATGTTTGTGCAACAGTACTGCATATTGGAATTATACGCTTGGATCAATCCTGTTCTATTTCATGGTGGGATTTGATCCAAATGAAATTGGAATGAATTCAATTGAACAGAATAAGACTTTGTTGTGAAAATTTATCCAAAAAATCTAAATCTTAATTTTAACTCTCCTTTGCCAGCACACAGTCGTGACACATCACAGGGCCAATATCATAATAAAATAAAACACTGAACTCTAAAGACACTGAATTCCTATGGGATTGGGTGTGCGTGTGTGTGTGTGTGTTGCAAGAAGTCACGATGTCACTGCAAATTAGTTTAGATGTGTAATTGTGAAGCTCAAGGTGTAAAAACAAATGTAGGAAAGAAGAAGAGAGCAGGAGATCTCAATCTTCCATTATTGGCACAGCGAGGCAATTATTTGTGTGTAATGTCCTGCTTCAGTTAATAAAAGAGTGCTGCACTCGTTCCCTTTGGCCGGACGGTAACAATAGATCTGTCTGGGGCTCTGAGCTCAACTAGTTCCCCTGACCTTTTCAGATCACAGTGATTAGTGGCCGAGTGACATTTGTTTACTCTTCTTCTAACGCTTTCTGTCTCTCTTTCTCATGGTCCCTCCCTTTCACCAAGGGTGCTGTTGCCATGCCAAAGAGATACAGTCATCCTGCCAAAACACACACAAGAACGCGCATGCACACACACACACACACACACACACACACACACACACACACACACACACACACACACACACACACACACACACACACAGGCCAAGACATACAAGTTCACTCCAAGTTAGTTTATGTCAGCCGTGAACTTTAAACAGCAGAGTCTACAGATACACACATTCAAGCAGCACTCATCTCTAAACTCTAAACACTCCAACGATGACATCAAAACCATGCAGATAAACACACACAAAACAACGGACTAACGTAATTACAGTGATAACTTTGCTCACTCTGAAGCCATTTCCAGCTTGTTTTTGTAGATGTAGACTGTTTATATTTGAACTGCTTTGTAACACAAAATCAATCAGTTTGTTCTTTTTTGCGACCTCAAGTTCAGCACCCTCATCTCCTTTCTGTTCCTCTCCTTTCCTCTCCTCTTAACGATAGCTAAAAGTTTAAAGTTAAATCCTCCTTCACACACTTTTCTGTCCTTTTTTGCTGTTTTTCCGTGACCCCTTAATTCACATCTCTTCATTTATAAGGTCTTAAAACCTTCAGTTGTTGACTGTATTATCTGAAGACAAGAGAAACAGAGGCAACAATATGTGGCTAATGGCGCCGTGTTACAATTTCCCGCCACAGAATTGGGGCATCCATCTATTCAGGACGTCACGTAAAACCCATCCGTTTTTACCTCATTGTGCTTCAGGCCTTGGAAAGCAATTACCACTGAACTGAGTCATCGCCAAAGTCAAAATTCTTCCTTGCTGTTAACATGGCGGCTTCGTATCAATGTGAGGCCACTCAGACGTTTACGGTTAGAAATTTACGGTTGAAGAAAAAGAAGAGGAATCCTGAGGGGCATTTTAAGTGAGTTTAGAGAAAAGTGTAGCGACATTGTACCCCGCTGCCAGTCCCTGCACATCTGGCTGTGTTTAGCAGGGTGTGGGCTAGCTAGCGCCATGTGGCTAAGTGTAGGGTGTTACTGTTCCAGCCCAGGCAGGCAAGGCCTTTTTAGGTCCAGGGAATCTGGAAGAAGCCCCAACCAAGCCACAGATTAGAGGGCCAGCGTGCTCAGATACAGCTGGCTCCGGGCCTGTGCGCATATGTGTGTGTGTGTGAGAGAGAAAGAGGGAAAGAGAGAAAGAGAGCGAGATCTATGCATATGTATGTATATGTGGTTTGTGTTTTCGATCCCCTGTCTCTTCGGGCGCTGGCGTAATCAGAATAATATTAACTCACAGAAAGCAGATGCAAAATTGTAGCCAGAACAATTGAACAGATGAGCATCGAGGGTGAAAGATATTCAGTAAATGTGTGTGAAAGAGAGAACAAGTGTGGAAATGTGACATATCGGGGAAAGGGATGCGGAGAAGACGGGTGAACTGAAAAGGAGAGAAAGGGGAAGTCAGGGGGCGGGGGCAGTACAAGAAGGAGAGCAAGGACGAGAGATAAACAGGTGGTAACGTGAGAGCGGTTGCCAGAAAGTGTGAGGTAGATAAAGAGAGAGAGGGAGAGAGAGAGAGAGAGAGAGAGAGAGAGAGAGAGAGAGAGAGAGAATGAACGGGGGAGATGAAAATTAAAAGGGAAGGAAAAGGTCAGAGAGGACACGGAGTGATGGCATTGTGGAGTGGTGTGTATGATAGACGGACGGAAGGCTCCAACCTGGCAGGTGGCGTTTGGCCTAACATGCTATCAGCGAAATCTGGATACACCGTGCATGAGTTTGTGTGTGTGTGTGTGTGTGTGAGAATTAATGAATGTGGGAGGGTGTAACCGATCCTGCTGATGTTCAATAGCTACAGAAAAGGGAGATACTTTATAAAGTTTATATTTATTCAGCTAGCGGCATTTATATATATATATATCAAAAGCGACGTACACACAATGTGTGGTAGCCTGATCTGCTGTTTGGACATGTGGGAGGATGAACCCTCTCGCTGTGAGGTGATGGTACGATCCGCTGAGCCAGAGTTGTTTTACAATCAAACCAAATTAGCGTTCTGAGTTTACCTGAGACAAAAAATGACAAACTTCACACACAGTCAACAACAAAAAGCACAAAACAAGCCTTTGATAATAATCCGATTAGAGATTAAATCAAACAAGGACGTCACATGAAGAACGATAAAACATTTTTGTCTTTGTTATCGTGTATTTCATCTTCTTCGCTCCTCACTTTCCTTTCGTCCTTGGAGCTACAGATGGATGGACCAACTTTTCTGAGACGGCCTGTGAAATATATTTCTTGTCTGATCTTGACCTAAGTCCTGAGCCACACAGACGCACACACAGGCACACACAGGCACACACTCACACACGCACACACGCGCACACACACGCACAGAGCTTAATCAGATTTGATCAGCACTGGCTCTACTTCTGGTTACACTCAGGATGGACGCTCTTATTTATTCATTTGAGTCGATGTACATTTCCCAGCCAGCCTGTTGAATAACACATGATGGGGACAGAATAGTCTCAAATCTGAGAGAGGGAGAGTGACATGAAGACCACCCGGATATATCCAGACAACAATCTGGATACAGAAAAGACACTAATGGTTCAATCTGTGTGTGCGCGTGTGTGTGTGTGTGTATTCTCAGAGTAATGAACATTTTGTTAGACAGCTGATATGAGCAAACAGTTCTAATTGGACACTGGCGACACCTTCTATGTTCTACCTTCTGAAATATTCCAACAATTAGGCAACAGATTTAATCGCACCTCCCTCCGCCCATCGTCTAATTTCCAGCTTTCAGGGTCACCTCTGATGAAGCCACACGGGACTTCAGACATCTGGCATCCCGTACAGTGGTCTTGATTATGCCAAACACATTACTCTGTAGTTCTTCCATTGCGCATCGGTAAGACTGGAGGAAAAACGGGCGACGGGGCTGTAGATGGAAAGAGAGCAGAGATGTCGGGAAGAACGAGGAGGAGATGGCATAGCAACAAACAGGGTCGGGGGAAAAGCAGATGGGCCGAGAGAGTAGCAGATAAAGGTAGATATTGGGCAATGCCAGACAGGGGAAAGTCAGGGACGCCCACTGACAGCGGTGGCGTGGTGATAAATGGCGTGCTTTATGTAATGTGTCCGTGTGTTTAATATAAGGCCGCTTTTAATGACGGTTAAATGCTGGCTAAGGGGGCTGCGGTGCTCCCGGGGCACAGCGTGTTTGTGATAAGTGTTGTTATTGATGAAGAGTCAGACTGACGCATAAACAGTCTAATGGCTCCCAGATCATCGTTTGCACATTCAGTGCACCCAGGGCGCTATTGTTTGTAAGTGCCTGTGTTGCTTATTTGTTTCTGTCCTTGGCGCAGGTGGGAAACGAACAAAAGGAAAAGAATGGCGGATGATTGTTGTTGTTGAAATTTGCTGGCCGGCGGAACGGCGATGCATACAAAGGATGGGTCCTGATGGGCGGGGTGGAGATCACACAACCATCTGGTGCCTGCTGAGGAGGCTATGGGTGGGGCCAGAGCCGGCAGGCGCAGAGAACAAGCTAACCTTGCTCTCCCTGGCTTCTTCCCTCACTCCCCATTTCTTACGTAATGCTTCCCGACCCCCTTATTTTCTCTTCCTTCTCTTGCCGTGTTTCCTCGTTCGCTCCTCTGCTAAAGAAGCGTCCCACTAATATGATCATTCAGCACTTGCCAAACGGACAAATAGGATTACGGCTGTCAGATATGAAACAGATATGCAGCTTCTGCATCCTGAAGCTCTAGCCTTTCACTCTTATTCCTCATTCTCATTCTTTCACTCATCTTCCTATTCCTTCCATTCCTCTTTTGTTGATTCCTTAATCTTTACAGACATATGCAGTACTTGTGTGTGGGTGTATGTCAGGACAACATACTGAATCTGGCCAATGGGAGCATATTAGTATGTTTTCTGTGTTGCATTTGGTTCTTTAGGGCTGTGTTATTGTCTTACAAAAGACATGTAATTCTTCAAGTGAAACGAAACTGGGTGAAGGTTCCCATTATTACACAGCGGCAGAGTGTCCAGGCCTGCTAAATCCTCTGTATGAGAAAAGAGAATCTGGATTAGTCCGGACACTCGGGTCAGATAATCCCTCAGTGTCAGAAACTAAATCAGAAACAGGCAAAGTGATTGACAGCTGGACCGAATCTCATGACAATTACACAGGGAGGGAGTGAGAGAGACAGAGAGAGAGAGAGAGAGAGAGAGAGAGAGAGAGAGAGAGAGAGAGAGAGAGAGAGAGCAAGGGAGAATGAGAGACAAGAGGAGAGGTGGAGGAGGCTCATTTCATGTCAAAACCACCATGTTGGTGATAGATTGACGACCGAGGTTTGTGTGTGTGTGTGTGTGTGTGTGTGTGTGTGTGTGTGTGTGTGTGTGTGTGTGTGTGTGTGTGTTGGTGTGTGTGACGTGTGTGTGATGTGTGATGTGTGTGGGTCGATGTAATCAGGATTAGAACCAACAGTCTGAGAAAATGTTAACACTTATAATAAACCCCTCGACATGTCAAGGTGGCCTGGATATGAAGCTCAGTGTGATTAAAAAATGAAATCATTAATTCCCCTTTCACCACCGGAAGAAAGTCATTAACACAAACATGCTCTACTAATGTCATTCTAAGTTTGTGTGAGTTTGCATGTGTGTGTTTGAACTAGAAAAGAAGCAGGATGACAGGCAGAGTTGGATTCTTGATTGACAATTCTGGGGTTTTTCTCCCACAATGCCTCCTTTCAGCCGTGCGTATTGTTGTTTGGTGTCTGCTGTGGTTTGCCGTTTGTCTTCTAAACCTGTTAAGATTGTATGTGGTTGCAAACAGAGAGCGAGAAAAAATTCTGTTTGTGCCACACCCTGTTGTGTTCCTAAATGAATGTGATTTTCCTTGTTTTCAAATTGTGGAAAGCTGCAGGTGCTGGATCAACCCACTGACTAATCCAAAATACACAAGCGAAAGTATTCACATATATCCGCTAAGTATTTGACAGCAGAACTACTTGAAGTCATCAGTTTACACAAATCTTCTGAATGTCTTTGTTTCAGTCAGATGTGTGTCTGTGTAGTAGTTCCACTGGCTTTAAATAGAAATACACAGCACTAAGTTATTGTTATGGATTGATGCTGAAATTGATACTACTATACTATATATACAGTACGTATTGAGATAATTAGGTTTAGCTTGTATAAATTGGAACTTATTGAATCTGGTGTCAAACTGCATTCAGCTGTTTCATATATATTGGAGCCATTTTATTTTGGCCCTGTGATCAATCATTTCCTCAGCTGAAGCCATGAAGCACAGCATGCAAGGTTTGTAGCCCTTTAAGCAGCCAGATGGAACATGATTGACCATATACTGTATATATATTATAAGATATATAATGAGATCTTCAGTGTGCCACATTGAATCTAGTGTGGACACATCCACTGCGATTCCTGAGAAAGTGCAATGTCAACTTTGGTTTTGTATGCAGTGTCAATCATTCAGACACTTGCACTCCAGCATATAAATATTTCACCAGGAAATACAGTATTTATTTTGCTATTCAGGTGATAGCTGAATAAATATGCCCCAACTATTGTTTATCCCCTGTTGTCTCCTGCTCACATATGATTTGGGGAGCAGGTGGAAAGAGATGGAAGAAAGGATGGAGAGGTGAAGGAAGGTGTGAGCTTATGGCCTCTATGGCTGCCTGTATCATGGAGACGCTAGCAGATGGAGCAAGAGAATGAGAAAGGTCATCTCTACACACACACACACACACACACACACACACACCATGGCAGTGTGTCATACTAATGGCCATCATTACTCACTGTGGCTGAAGGGCAGAGAACTAGATGACCTGTGGTGCCGAAACAAAGATTCAACGCTAAGATATTCATACACAAATCCCATCAAATAAACATTGAAACGGTGACAATTTTAAATATATGTACCCGCCTCGTATAGGAAAATAAATAAAGTATGATACACCAGGAAATGGAAAAAGCTAAATATAACCAGAGTTTTTCTCTTTGCTTTAGTTTTTACAGTATTTCTGGCAGCAAAACAGGGATGAATTTTAATTGGGATTAAATGCAAAGCTGCACCTGTCACAGCAGCTCTCTGTCACTGGACGCACTTTGGGGAGTGTGTTGCTGTGTGTGTCTGTGTATGTACGTACATGTGAATGTGAAGATGAGTCTTTTATAGGGAATATATGCAATTAAAAACCAATATACAGAATGGCATTTGTAATTTGTACCCCTTTGTATTGTAAAGTAGACATGCTGTGCTTTTTGTTATTTCCCTCATTTGCATAGAATAATCTAATGGAGAATGTCTTGTAAATTGAAAAGAAGTACATTAGTGCCACAGCAAAGGAGCGTAGAAGTGGATCAATGCTATGTTTGTTTTTCGAAATAGTCCCCTAAATGAAAACTAGATAATTTTTCTCATTATTGAGATTATTCAGGTGTTTTTATTGCAGCCACAGGGCCTTACACAAGCACAATTTATTAAAACAAATTAAATGAAACATCTCATTAGTGAGATCAGAGTCGTCTGGGTTATTTAAGTCCTATTAAAGTGCTTCTAATTCTACTTGTTTGTCAAAATGGTTGTCTGGAAAAGGAAATTAACTATGACACTCATTCCTTTCATGAATGTTTCCTAGTTCTGAGAGAATGTAGAAAGAATCAGGTAAGCAACAGCATCACGGTCTTAATTACTGAGTGGGAACATCAGTATAGAGATAGAGCATAGAGCATTCAAGGCCATTGCTGAGATAAAAACCACAGAGATGGGTCAGGATGAGCTTAGCATATTAACACGTTATGTAACTTAAGTACTGAGAGTCTTCAGTCCTTGCTCTTGTGGGTGTTGGAGTTCTGCCACCCTGTAACTTTTAAATTCTTCTATGCGTATGGAAAGTGTCGGATGATGGGCTCCTGTTTGTGTATAGTGTTTTTAAATACGCCGCGGGGCACCTGTGCGTGTGTGTGCGTGTGTGTGTGTGTGGCATGTGTTGTGATGCATTTAAAAGCAGCGTTGCTAGGGGAATAAGCCAATCTACAGCCGGGGTGTCCCTTGTGCCAGCCACAACCTCGCGCTTTCTCCTCCGCTGTCGATCTGGGGTGGTGGCTGGCAGAGATAAGGCTCCCTCAAAGTAAACGGCGATGCAGACTGCCTCCCTCATCTGTCTGCCTCACATACATATTTATACCTGCACGCAGACAGACACACAGATAAGCACCCGAGTAGTTGTACGCTTGACTGCACAAGGTTTAAGCATTTAACATGTTGTCGTAGCGTTATACATCATTAATTTCACCGCAAATTAATCACATCCAAAACCACGGTTACTAAAACACATAAGCCAATCCTCAGACTTGACAATTAAACCGAGTAGTAGGTTTATTAGCAGGTATTTCAGGTTGGTTTTCAGGCACCCACCAACGTATTTCCCTCAACAGACAGACATTAAAATTCCCGTTCTCCATTTCTAAACAGTGAAAACTTACAAACACTTAAACTTAATGTGTAAATGAGTTATTCATATTCAGGATATGTATTTATTGTCATTCTATCGCTCCATGTTCAGGACTGCAGAGATCTTGTGTGGGGCCTGCATGAAGACTGAGATCTGCGTGTCTGTGTTGGTGGCAGAAACCATGTAGGAAGTAACCATTTAAAAACAAAGTGCTATATTTGGTGCAGCGTGTGTGTCCACAAGAACAGATCCTCCTATTTACCTGGTGTACCCCAGCAACCAGGTCCAGGTCTTTCCTTGAAGGAAGAAGACCTGGAAGCAGCTGTGTCGTGTACTGTATTTATAGAAGCCATAGGCCGGGCACATATCAAGGAGAGTCAGCAGTCAGCACAAGTGTTCCCTGAAAGCATCACTGGGCTGCCGACTTTCATTTTCAATCGTTTCTTCTTCATTCCTAAAATGGTACAATACAACATTGAAGAACATTTTGAATCCATTGCGACTGAGTGTTATTTGAAGGAGCTAACAGGATTGGAGGTGACCACATTGATTTATTTATTGTTTATTTGGCACATTTGACTTCATGAATGAGGCCTCTGGAGCTTTTGTTCCTGTTGTGGTTGAGGCTTGGAGCTCCTTTCTGCTCCCGGAGTCAATCTTCATCATTCTGCCTCATTTCAGTCTGCCTTTATATCTGTCTTGTCTACTTACTTAACTGTCTGCCTGCCTCTGCTTTTTGAGTCTATACCTTTAACCTGCAGCCATACACAGTATATTGCACCCGGAAACACTGACAATTCTCTGACATTTCCCCCAGAGGGAAGCCCTCAAAGACACCCAATTTGGGTTCATTGACAGTACGAGGCTGTGATGGTGTGCAGCACCAAACATCCACACTAAGATGGGGAAATTGGGTAAAAACCACATTGCTTTACGAGGGAATAGTCCTTAAAGCATAAACTGCTCTAATAGCCATCTGGGAATGCTATTACAGACAGCTCTATGGCTCCTAGAGGCTGACATATCGTACTGTGTTAATGACTGCAGATGGAAGACATATGTGCACTTTAGGCTACAATTTCCTCATCCCGCATTTACATTCATATAGTTGCACACGCTCTATGGGCGACAAAAAACTTTCAAAGCAGCTATAATGACACAGAACAACATAATACCAAGTACTGTGTCCTTGCTGCCTCTGCCAAGTTTGAAGTAGGTATCAAAGTCACTTCTTGGTTTGTTCTTAAAACCCATTAACTCTCTCTCTCTCTCTCTCTCTCCCTCTCTCTGTATGATTTCAGGTTACTTCCTGGAGTTGCTTAACCGCTCAGAGGTGACCTTACAGGAGACTTTCGCTGCCGATTGGGGACCCTTGTACTTCCTGAACGCCCAGGTCTTCTCTGACCTGTACATGGACTTGAGACGCTACTGTCGAGGTTCCAACATCAACCTGGAGGAAGTGCTCAATGACTTCTGGACCCGGCTGCTGGAGAAGCTGTTCTCCCAGGCAAACAGGCAATACAACATAGGTACGCTGCAGCTCGTAACAATCCAGTAGTTAATACACGTTACATAAGTTAATGCATGTAATGTGTTAAAATACAATAAATTTACATTCTTCATTGTAGGGGAGGACTACCTGGAGTGTGTGTCCAAGCAAATGGACACTCTGCGTCCCTTTGGAGAGACTCCGCGTGACCTGAAGCTGAAGGTCACTCGCACGTTTGTGGCAGCTCGTTCCTTCATACAGGGACTTGTGGTCAGCGGGGAGGTGGTGCGCAAGGTGTCGCAGGTAAATCCTCTACTTTGTCATATTGTCATCGTCATTACTCCCAAATTTATTTACTGCCGTCCCTTAGATATTACTCTCTCCTCCTTTGTTCTCATTGGTATTCTGTATTCCTGTCCTGCCTGATCTCTATCCCTTCTGGGACCACAGACACACACACACACCCACACACACACCCATGGCACACCTATGCATGTGGCTGCTTTTACCTAGTGCGAGGCAGCGGCAGATCAATGTTGGTGGAAACGAGAGGTTCCATAAAGTATGGCCCCGCGGCTCACACAATCAGGCCCTGCAACAACAGTTAAGGTCAGAGCCACACTGACAAATGTCTCCCAGGGCTGCATCGAGGGGTTAATATGGCCCCAGAGAAATGGCACCCTCTGTGTATAAGACAAGAGGAAGGTTAAGATCAGAGCACGGATAAGGAATAGCCGTTACCCCTTAAAGGAAGGGGGGAAAGTATCGATGCGGCAGTGAAACATATCTCCTGTCAGACACTGGGCAAGGAAGGAGAGGGGTGGCGGTGGGGGGAGCAGGGCACCCATGAGAAATGCGCCCATCCTCTGAGAAAACAGATGCTGTGGGCGAGATGAATATTGCAATTCTTTCCTTGATAAATTATGACAAGGTCGGGATTAATGTGAGCACCAAAGAGAGAAGTGCAGGAAAGAAACAACGGCGGCCGCTGTGGTGTGAAATCCTCCTTCTCCCCGATAGCGAGACGACTTATTTGTGTGTGTCGCCAAAAAAAGATAAAGGATCAATCCCCGCCTACGCCATGATGTATGTGTTCCCGTTTGACGCTGAGGGAGGTACAAATGCTAGCGTTAGAGTTTACAGTGTTATTCTCGCATCGGTTCCTCTGCCTAGCGCCGGCCCAGAAAATAGGTGAGACGATGCACCAACACAGAAGACCCCGAGGACGTCTCAAATAAGCTTACACAGCAAAACCACACGGGAATAAAAACAGGAATAACCGGCGAACGCGTAGAGCCGAGCACGCCGTGGCGGATAACGAGGGGGCGCACACATGACAGCGACAGCAGGGGGGGGAAAAAAAGAGATATGGAATTCAGGAATAGCATTAACAAGTCTGGCTTTACTGGAGACACAAGGGACCATAAACTTAACACTTCCTGCATAAGGTCCCGGCTGTACCTGGTGAGCGAGGGTGGCCATTAGCGCCGGCAGCGTAATAACTTGGAATTGGTATTCATCGTTTGTGCCTTGTGGGTTTTTAACCCCGCGGTTGCGTACAGCTCCGCCCCCCCGCTGAGCTCTGCTAGCAAGGTGCCCGGTTGATAAGCGATATCTCTTGGACACACACACAGAGTTAGTGCATGGTGGTGTAAACACACAAACACAGGTACCCCCCTCATCAACTCCTACATTTCAATCAAGATATTTTTCCTGAAGGCCGTTTTGGCTCCGTCGGGGGCTGACGGATGCCAGGGTGACGTTGATTATATGAGTGTGTACACATTGGTAAATATAGAGTTACTAAAGCTTTTGTAATATTACAAAATGTCGCTGCTAATGGTGTCGGGCACTGGGGGTTGCTGCCTCTCCGAATAAGGTCATGCACTTCCTACTGCCCTATTTACACACTTGCGTAGGTTTTAGAGGTTTTGAGAGAGTGTTTTGTTCATGAGACACCTGTCAATATCCGTAAATGGGAATTTCAGAAGTGAGGGAAGCAAACGTTATCAGATCTTTCATTCACGTCCCAGCCGACTGGCAACGATTTTGATTTAGAGACTCCTAAACTCTGCTTGGTGTCACATTCATTTTGCGGATCTGCATATTTCACTTTCTTCCCCTAACACACAATCAGCCAGCCCTATAATAATTCTGGAAGAGCTCCTGTGCTATGATGAGGGCGATGGAGGAGGAGGAAGAGGAGTGGGGGCGTGGAGGGGGCGATCGGAGAGGTAGTGAGCGTGAAGAAGAAAGAGAAGGAGTTAATCAAAAAAGACTTTGCAATTTCCAGCCTCCTCTCCTCTCCGCTCCATCTCTCTCTCTCTCTCTCTCTCTCTCTCTCTCTCTCTCTCTCTCACTCTCGCTCCCCTTCCTGCCGTCCTCGTCCCCTGCCCGGTAAATTGGGTTCCATCTTTTCTGTGGATTTTGTCTCGGTTGTCCTTCCTCTCTCTTTCTCTCTCTCTTGGACTAATTTGGATCTCTGGCTCTCCTTCCCTTTTCCTTCCCTCTGAAATTCTATCTTCGATTGATTGGGCCCTAATGAGACAACCACTCCTATTTAAAGCTACTGTATTGCCACTTAATGGGCCCGCTGACTGAAGATGTTAACCACAAACTGCTCAGGGAGGTATTACAGCGCACAGTTTGAGGGCAAAAGCAGAAAGAGAATGAAAAACAAACTAATTTTGTTTTGTCTGGATGCTGAGCTTTATTCCACAATGAAAATCTGCGATTAGTATGAATTTGGAGGAGAGAAATGACACAAATCCTACACGATTATCCTTAAAAACAGAAGCTGCTCTGCGAGCTGATGAGAGAGCGAAGCGGAGAAAGTGACACAAATCCACACCAGTGGAGAGAAGGACAGATCGTTACACGAAGATGAAGACGCTGCATTCGCCTTGTTTTCTCTCAGGCTGCACCAGTTGCCAGTTTCCTCAACTTTTTCTAGTTTTTCTTTTTTTTCTGGACTGTGTCGTTCCCTCGGGTGGAGTGGAGGAAGTAGGCCATGTGCCACATACTGTAGCTTCCTCTGGAGGCAAGGAGTCTGGAACAGCTCACTCCATAACACAAGAGGGGGGAGAGGTCACTCATATATCCTTGCTAATTACAGCGGAGAGAGAGAGAGAGAGAGAAGAAGGGAGTCCTTGCCTCGGTAGCTGCGAGTAATATAGAATCTCCTGACAGGTATGGAGAGCAGCCTTTGAAGGGTGAAGCAAGGACACGCCAGGATACAGCGCTTTTAAAATGCAGCACGCCGACGCCACAGAACTATAAATGTGAACGGCGGCGAGGGAATTCTAATCTTTTCCCTCGGTATTCCTTTTGTTGGCTGACGTCGAGATGATTAAACGCGGGTCAGTCTGAGTACATTGAGATAAGAGTGAGTGTGTGTGTGTGTGTATGTGTTCATCCTTATCAGCCTTATTACTGATAGGTCCCTTCTTTACCGTGCTCAGTGTGCCACAGCTCCAAGGATGACAGGGAAGTTTTCCATCTCCCAATTAGTGCCACGAGGGAGCGACACGCTGTTTTGAATATTAGCATTGTTTGGGATCAATCTCTGCCAATATCTTGTTTCCTTCCGGCCCTTGTTTGGAGTCGTCCCCACGCTCCCACCAAAACAGCATTTATCAGACTCACCCACGGCTAATGAGAGGTAGGGTGAGAATGGGCGAGGAAGAGGAGGAGGAGGAGGAGGAGGAGGGAAGGAGCAACGATCTGACTCATGTCTCACATGAGTTGAGATTAAGCCTGGGAATGTGGTTATTGCTTTGCTGTTTCACTTCTTCTACTCATCCAACTGGCAATTATTGCCAAATTCTTTTCATCTGTTTTGCACATCAGAGATTTGTTTTCACTCACCCCCCCCCCAATCCACCCTTATGATTTAAGAGCGCGGGCGCTGAAATGATTTACTTCAGGTTTAAATAAATTGATGATCAGATAAAACTTTAATGATCACTGTGGAGAGATTGAGGGGCTGCAATTATAAATAATAGACGAATGAGACGAGGAAAAAACTTGGGTGAAATAAAAAACAGCACAAACCCGAATAAATCAAATGAAGGCTGAGCGGCCACATGCAGCAAACCAAGCCGCTGCTATAACATATTCGTCTAGAAACTCAAGTTTAATGAAGGAATGTGGGCGGGACACACTGGAACACACTCCAGGACAGTGTTGTCTGCACAGCACTAATGAAGACACCAGGAGAGCTGCTGTGCTGGTGTGTATTCTTGTCCTTAGGGGACAGTTCCTGGCTACTGTCCATGGTCCTGAGGAGCAAGTCTACCCCAAGTATGAACTCCTTTCCTTGTGATTATGGAGAGCTAGGCGTTAATGCACAAATAACTATTGACAGATCTCCAGAGCGTTCACAGTAGTCGTGATTTGTTTTCCCACTCGAACCCCATTGTTGTCCTATTTCTTCTGTGACGACTGTATATTTGTTACGAGCTCGTTATAACTGTGTCTTTGCTGTCGCAAGGAGAACAGTTTCCAGGAAAAGCATCAGGCTGGCCCAGATGAGCTTAGAGGAGCTTTGTATGCGTAGCTGGGCTCGTTCCATTGCACACTCACACACTTCCTGAGGTTTTGTATGCATAGCTGTACTCTCTTGTGAACAGAGCTTACTGGTATTAACCCAGTTTCGGGTTTTCATGCACGAAGGCCCTTTCCTGGGGGAGCTGCCTTGCGGGATAGACAGATGGAGAGAAGAACTGAGAATGCGTCAGGGCCTTTTCAGTGCAAGTGAAACAAAAGTGAACTCCCTCAAAGTGGTTTCCAAGGAAACTGTGTTGTATGAAAGACTGGTACGAGCCGAGGAAGGTCACCGCAGGAGGTGACCCCCTACGGCTTTGAGACTGTAATTGTCTGGTCAAACAAGATTCACATTTTCCATTCTTATTAAATACTTTTGTGTATCATACATGGCAACACAGTTTCAGCAGTCATATATAGTCAGTTGTTTATGTTTTTATCTGTTACACCATTACATCATACCTGCTGTGTAAAATAGCACCTTTGTATCCAGGTGACGCATGTACACTTAGTTGTTTCTATACCACAACCCAGGTGCAGCTGAGCCAGGAGTGCATGCGTGCGATGATGAGGATGACGTACTGCCCTCACTGCCGCGGCATGCCCTCTGCCAGACCCTGTGCCAACTACTGCAGCAACGTGATGAAGGGCTGTCTGGCTAACCAGGCCGACCTGAACACAGAGTGGAGGCATCTGGCAGGTAGGAGGGAGGGGGGCACAAGCACTCGTTCATTTGTGCCAATGCAGGCGTATGCTCGCACTTACTCTTACTTGCAAATTGAAATGGAACGGGCTCACTCTACTGTTTCACACCTCCTCCTCCTCCTCCTCCTCCTCCTCTTTTCTTTGTAGATACAATGATGCAGGTGGCTAACCGCTTTGAAGGCCAATCTGGTGTGGACGTTGTGGTCCTCTCCCTCCCTTATCGGATATCGGAGGCTATTTTAACCATGGTGGAGAATATAGAGACTATCAACAGCAAGGTGAGATCACACATTTGCAAACTGCCGCCTGATACAACCAATTTTAGAACTTACTGTCCATTAACTTTGATAAGATTGGAAAAAACGATTAAAACGACAAGAATAGTGAGATAGATCACAATTTTGTACACAATCTTCATTTCACGAGTGTTTAAGTTATGCATATTGATCTTTGCACAAGTTATGGGGACGCATTTTTGATTTTCTTAAGCGCTCAAGCCACTTAACACACCTGTGGAAAACACTTTGTAAAGAGAAGTAGAGGCCAATCAGGGAAATAATAGGGCATCGAGCAGCACAGTCCACAGTTCCATCTTAGTGCTTGGACTCACACTCCTATTTGGACCACAATCAGCCATAACAACAGAACAGAACAAACTAGAGCAAATACTTCAACTTTCACACTCCAGTTCACAGATATCGTCCTCTCTGTATTATCATATAACACCTGTCCTAACAGTGAGTTCTGCGGCTGTTATGCTCCACCTGGTCTAGAATAGACAGATCTGGGTCAAGTTGGTTTTGCTTTTAACAGCCTGGAATCAATCTCAAGACCCATGTAGTCAGTTCCTTGCACAAACTGAAGGCAGATTAGAGAACTGGCGATAGATTGATAGATAATAGATATAGTCATCTGTCACCCTCTGCCAGCGTTTAAGAGAGCTAATGAATGTAATATTTGCTATACGTATTGTACACTTTTATAATACCGAGGTGTTGCGGCAACAGACATGACTGGTAGCTTAAAACCGGTTGTTTTATGGTCGGCACTGAGGTGAAAACCCTCCCGGCGCTCCTAAACAGGCGAGATTGGATGACAGATTCACTGTATTCCCCTTTGCTTCCTTTGCAAAATGCAACACCCAGCGGGAGGGGCAGTATTTTTCCCAACTGCTGAACTTATTGAAGCACTGAAGTTAGGCCTGAATGATTAGCTTTGGCAGTGCGTCCATATAGATCTGTAGGGTTCTATTCAGAGAGACACTCTGAGCATTTATCAGATTTCAGCCCTGTCAACACCAGCGCCTATAAAGATTATATACAGCTCAGAGTCGCCTCTATAGCATACACAGCAGGCCAGTAAAGTAACGTGTATATTGCATGTTTACACCTTACCAGTTCATTTTAATAGTTACGACTGAGATGAATGCGATGATAAAACACAGAGCTTTTTTCTTCTTGCAGTGTTTCCTTTCATATATCTTTACATATTTTCCCTCCACAGTTGTTCCAGGCATGTGGGAACCCCAGAGAGGGAGGAACCAGTACCTCCGGACTGGAAGATATCATGAAAAGGAAGAAGCTCACGGTGGAGGATAGGGTCATCTCCAGCAGTAGCAAACTAGAGACACTGGTTAGTGTTTACGTCAATGAATCCTCGTCCTTGTTATAGCTCTCCAGTGGCCTAATCACTTCCATTCACATTCATGTTTAAAAGCGCTGGCACCATTAACGATCACGGTCAATTAAATCCCCTTTTTGCTGTTCGTTTAACCTTTTACACCGATGTCTGCGGGGCGATTACACCAGAATGAAATGCTTGAACGATCAAATGCCTTTTCTTGCATGTATTGGTTCTTTGAATTCATCATCTTGTGATTTTCAGCCAAGATGAAATAGAAAAAGAAATTGCTAATCAATATCAACTGTGCCTCAGGTCTCTGATGTATCTGGGAGATTGAGGGACATGAAGCCGTACTGGGTTTCTCTTCCAAATGTGCTCTGCAGTGACAGAGTGGCCACAGGCGCCGGAGCAGAGGAGAAGTGTTGGAATGGCATGAACCGAGCCAGGTAGCAAACAGATGAAGAAGGGAAAAAAATGATTTAAAAAGAACAAGAAGTGTGAGATTGTGTGTTTCACCTTTTATATGTGTGTGTGTGTTTATGTGCAAACAGATACCTTCCAGAGGTGATGGGTGACGGCCTTGCCAGCCAGATCAACAACCCTGAAGTGGAAATTGACATCACAAAGCCAGACATGACAATACGCCAGCAGATAATGCAGCTGAAAATCATGACCCACCGCCTTAAAAACGCTCTCAATGGCAATGACGTGGACTTCCAGGACACCAGTGAGTAGATTTATGGAAAGACGAGGTGATGATCCTGTTAAATCTGTGCATAAAAGGAATTTCTCGAATGTCTCTCCGCTTGTGTTCCGGTCCTGTAGGTGATGACGCGAGCGGTTCAGGGAGCGGCCTGTGCACCGACGAGTTGTGCTCCCGGGGGCCGCGCCTCGCCTTGGTTCCCAGCACCGACCGACCCAAACTCTATGCCTACCCGCCAGAGAACAAGAAGGTGAAAGGCTCGGCAAACCGGAGCCTCCCCGCTGTCAGCGTTTACCTGCTCTCAGTGCTCGTTTTGCTTCTCCGGCGATAATTGCCCGGTGGAATCGACCGACTGGGACTGAGTTTGGGACATTGGTGGGGAGGGGACAAGCTGAAAAGGGAGGGAGGAGATGTCGGGGGTTAGTTACTTTGCCAAAACTAAACAAATATAAGGAGACAAAACTACTTGGACGAACTTCCTTTGGGTTTTGCGAATTGAACAAAAAGGAATTACGAGTAATCATAGGTGTTTTGGTTCTGCTCTTGTCTTTTATTTCATGCTATATTATGACACCATTAGAGCTGGTCTTTCACATCTTCTAATGTTTAATTGCCGGTGTTTGGGTTCTCTGTGATGATCTCTGTACCTAAGACGTTGTAAGACTATATTACTAACGGTATGTTGGTGTTGACACCATGGAGAGAGGAAAGGGAGAACGGGGCTTTGCAGTGGTAATAATCATAATCCAGATATTTGTTATTCCACTCCGTTAAAACAGCACTTGTGCTTAGTAGAATAATTTATTTATTAATAACCCGAGGAGAGAAACCCCCTGAGAGCGGTATCACCACTCCCTAACATTTACACAAAAGGGTACACAAGCCACAAATTCAAATGAAATAAAGTATTAATGGCTTTTAAAGTGGATAATCTGGACACAACGCAGAACTCTTAATGCATTAGGCCTGCAACAACATTACACTCACGCTCCCTCGCAGAGAGGATGAGAGCACTCCGTATCAGCACTTTCTGCCATTTTATCACGTAAGCTGTAATAAAAGCCGCGATCACGCTCACACATACGTGACTGTCTATACCACGGGGAGTAATGTGACCCGTCCACCGCTCCATCTATCCAGTCATCCCTGCATTCCCCCCCCCCCACCCTCCCCCCTCCCCCCGCCCCCACCGCACCCCTGCTGAGGTAAATCTCCCCCAGCAATGTAGGATCAGATCGAGAGTCTGTCGTGAGCAGCAGACCACATGCGAGGCTACAGGCCGGCGTCTCGGATGACACCACCTTCCCACTTATAGAGCGCTGTATGGGGAACGGTGAAGGGGGGGGCGAGGTAGGGCGTCCGGTTAAGATTGTCCAAATGGCAAAGGATTGATTGACGGTCTGTGACGTCGGAAGTCGTGTAGCAGTGAGGAGACAGGAAATGTTGACCTAGCTCCTGTGCACAGAAGCAGAAACAGCTTTTTTTCTGTTGTTGTTGTTCATTTTGCTTACATGCACAGCAAAGTAATAATATGCATAACTTGTGTGGTCCATGCAATGATCAACCAGCAACATCATACATGTAAGTCAGAGCTTCAGCACCCCCTCCTTGATCTATACTGCACCTTCCATATCAGACACACACACATAGAGTAACTCTGATGGCCCTTTAGGAATCAAACGTTTGCTATATCTGTAATTCTCTCTATTTTCCAGCACCTACTCTATATCAGTGCCACTTTCTTCATCTTCCCACCCCCCCACTCGTCAATTAAAATGTCGACATGACAACGAGGCAACGTGGTGACGAGCGCATATTAACCCTTTTTCACGAGAGGAAACAGTTTTAGTTTTTAATGCGCAGACATGTCAGGCGCTCTGGTTTAAAAAGGTTGCACGCAGGATGATGGGACACTGTGTGTGTGTGTGTGTGTGTGTGTGTGTGTGTGTGTGTGCGTGTGTGTGTGTGTGTGTGTGTGCGTGTTTGTGTGTGCGCGTGTGCGCGTGTGTGTGTGTGTGAGAAAGTGAGAGAGAAGGATTTTATGTGTGTACTTTGAGGTTTCACAAATCATACAAATGACATCTGTGCAAGATGAATATTGCTTATTTTTCACAAATGAAACCCTCGATCCAATGTGTGGCCATTTATTAAAAACCATATATATGCATCAGTACAGATCAGAGCTAAAGGTTGAAATTGGTTGGACAGATGTTTGCATAACCAATCTCTGATGTGTTGCCGGGCAGGTTCTTCTTTTCATGGTGTTAAATAATGAGTGCTATGTTGCGTGTGTGTGTGTGTGTGTGTGTGTGTGTGTGTGTGTGTGTGTGTGTGTGTGTGTGTGCGTGTGCGTGTGTGTGTTAGTGTGCGTGTGCGTGTCTGTGTGTGTGTGTCTGTTCTGCTGGTCCCCGGTTCAGAGGGAATCCTGCCTGTGACTGCCTTTGACACATTGTCTAGGTTTCAGAGTCAATTCTGTGATTTACAAAAAAAGATACGATGATTAGAAGTTTATAAGAAAAAAGCGTTTTAAATTAAGAACAAAATAGAAAAGAGTAATGCGGGTCTCCTTTTTCTGACCCTTTATCTGAGTATATGAATGTGAAATTTCCATGTTACGGCCTGTAAAGTGACTCCAACTGTGATGGTGACATTCCAATTCAAAGACGCCTCGCGATTTTATACTCACAGCTTCAGTTTCAATGACTGCCTCACAACGATGTCGGCTGAAATTTGCACAACCCCCCCGCCCCCAACCCCCCCACCACCGTCCTCCTTCAACTTTTTGATCTCATTAATTTGTTGCTCAAAGTCCTCCTCTCCCCACCCCCTCCCTTTTATAAAAATAAAAAAAAGCTGCACTTTTACGAGGCCAATAAATGGCGTTGTCTGCACAGAGACATCACAAGATGGTCGATCGATAGGTGAGTCAACACCTTCCAGAAACGACTATTGATTGTGGTGGTGTGTATGCAGATTGATAGGGCCCAGCAAGATGTCTCCTGTTGGACGATGGTGAAACAGTGTAAACAACACGGGGGCCCCTGAGAATGAGAGGAGGCAGGAGGGAAGAAAACTCTGGAACGCTGATGTGATCCTGTCCTGTGATTTCTTAAGGTGGCGACAAAGAATGCGAAACTGATGTCTAACCCAGCATTTAGAGACAACTTTAATCTACACTGAGCTGAGTGTGGCAGGAATTTCTGAAAGGTGCCAATTTATGAGGAAAAAAATTACTTAAAATTTTCTTTTCTTTTCTTTTTTTTTTATTTCTTTTCTTTTTTTTTACTTTGGTTTTATTGTGATATAAATCTATGGAGAGGAGTTTGTGCTTATGGTTAAGATCAATGCTGGAATGAGGTTGAAAAACTACAAATGTCTCATTTGCTGTTGTTCCTGAAATATTGTGTCAATTATATACATTGTAAGATTTTCAAGATGCCTGTGTCCAATTTATTTGCATGTGTGCATGTGTATGTGTGTGTGTGTGTGTGTTTGTGTGTGCTATTCATCCAAGTTACAGTATCAGACGAACTCAATCTGTCTGAAACACCAACAGTTTTCCTAGAACTGCTCTATAATTCCTCTCGACAAATCAGCTCAGGTTCATATCTTGGCTGGACGTTATCATCTTGTTCATTCAACTTGTATTGAGCATCAGATGACAGCTACCCTTATATTCTCCTGTAAAATATATAGATACTATTGGATGATACACTGCGGTCTTTGTCTTCTTTTTGTGTTAAATTTCCGGAAGGGTATCTAGAACGTAGAAGAATGTGAATCTAAACCTGCAACATGCTTGTGGGAGGCTGAGGAGACTTTTGGTTCCATCAAAAAACAACATGCTACTTGATTTCAACCATCAACAGCACCCTCAATCAGAGAGTAGAAGCCAATCAGTGAACTCAGGTGGTGAATGATTCAGTTGAACAGAGAAAAATGGAGGTTCTCGGCCCCCAGTGCAGTGACACTCGTGCTGTCGGAGGAAAGCGTCTGCTCTCCATAAAGCCAGGCGTATAATCTGCCTGAGATGATTCCCAGAGCAGGCCGGGGCATATTGCCACCTAAAAGAGGGGCAATGTGCTCCAGTGATGATGTCAGAGGTGACAGCTGCCATCTGGTCCTGCCACGCTGGAGAAACTCACGTTTGGGGGGAAAACACTCAGTGCTTTGTCTTGTCTCTGTGAGGTCTGTGACGACACTGGAATGATCATTATACCCCCATGATTGAACAAACTGTATTTGAGTGAAGTCCTGTGGGAAACAGCTGGCCCATGCATTTTAGATCCTATCAGTACACAAGTCATATGAGTGAAAACAGGCAGCTTGCAGTCAGATCATGGCAGCAATACTGAATCTGGATCATTAATTTTGAATATGCTTTGGTCAAGTGCTGCTCTGTGTCCAGACATTGCCAGAGCATGCAGTCTGTCCCTCCAGGCTGACCTTGGACACGCCAGAGTCTGTGTAATGTCACAACTGTTATCAGGTCAAACAGTCCATTAACTGTCCAGAGTTAATTCTATATTTCATTTTTGCTGAATTGATTACAGCATCATTTACTGCACATCATGCATTTCTGTTATATGGGTAGATTCTTAACACCTGAGGGCAGAAACACGCATTGTTAGCTATTGAATTCGGTCGACCTCCCCCCCCCCGCCTCCCACACACGCACGCAGACGCACACAGATACAAGTTATTCTCAGCCTTTGACTCTCACTTTAGTTCAAAACACTTTTACGAGTGACCGATTCACAATCTCTCACGTTCTCCCTATTTCAAAAATCGTCTCAATAGAAAGCAAACCGCTTGTCGATAAATCTCTGCTCAATACAACCTGAGCTGCCTTCACCTTCAGCCCTCTGCCGTGTCTTTCCCATGCTATACTGACTCTGCACTCAAACGCTCATTGAAGCTACAAGAGGACATTGTTCCCCGGAAATGTAATTCGTACATTGTTTTTCTGTTGGACGGCAACCAATTGAGTTGACGGCTTAGTTTGAATACTTATAATCCCCCAGTTTAACAGAGGAAATTGGTTTTATTTCCCCTGATGTGTTACAGTAAAAACAATAAATGACCTGAGTTGTACTTATTGATTGTTGTGGGGAAAAATGCACACAAGCTTTTGCATTTAAATACCATCATTTTTAGGAATAAATGCCATGTAAGAGGATTTTAACATCAGTTCCCAACACTTCTCTTATAGATCTGCCTACATTGTTCCAAATGTATAATTCACTCAGAGGCCTTTTGGCTGACAAGCTCATTACATATTCAGTTTGATCTTCAACTAAATTCATTTCCTTTAAACTCTTGCTCCTCTCAGATTTGTTGAATAATTTTAAATTGCTGTTTATATTCCACAGATCACTGAATTTGAGGACTAGCTCTGCTTTAGTTTGTACACATGAACACACTGCCACCCAGTGGGGAAAAGAGTTGATTGCAATTTAAGGAAAGGTTAAAAAGTAAATCAGGCATGAACATAATGGGGTCAGGGTTAAAGTTGATATTTGTCTTATGCGGAAACGTCTCTGACCTGACAAGACATAAAGGCACTAATGATTCTCTTCATTCTGCATTAGAATCATAGGCCTGCAGATAAATCGAAGCAGTGGGATCTGAGAGGAAACATTTGTTAGATGTTTTCCCAAGGATAACATTCTATTTTGGGGGATGGGTCAGATGAGAGAAACTGCTCTTATCATAACATATCATGTAAGATTTCACAGCATAAATCTGATCTGAAAATTGAAATCTGAAATTAGTGGTTGCTGCGATTCCAAATTAGCAACAGTGAGTGTGTGTTCCAATACACTTGAATGCACCCGTCCCTAGTCCCTAAGATCATTAGCACTTTTTGGAGTCCTGGGTTGGTGGAATGGAGACCTATCGTTATTCTGATTCTGGGCCACAGGAGAATGTTTATGCAAATCCAGCAGCTGCTAATGACAGTATTGGGCAGCAGGTGAACAGAATGGACACAAGAAGTGAAGATGTGACCTTTGACCTCTTTGATTACCCTTTCCTGTCTCATGTATCTAGTAAGGTGGCAGAGTGATATGTGGTGATATATTCCTATACCCCTAATAACAGGGAATTGCTTTTGATTGGTTCTAAAATATCACAACAACATCAACATCGTTTGATGGCTGTATCTGAAATTGCTTTGAAGACAATCCTGCCAAGCATCATATTGATTTTCCAATAAAAGCGCAATCTACAAACTCTAACATGGTTATGACATCATAACACCCACCAGCCTGGTGTGGGTTGTTTGGAGTTGCTTCTTTATAGTTCCAGGTGTGGGTTGTGTTGATTGAATAGCTGCCAGAAATCTGCATCAGATCAGTGCATTGAGAGCCTTCAGCATGCTTCATCTCTCCATGGTGTATTGAGAGGTCTGCTGTGCATTGTGTTTCAACTTGTCACCAGCAGGGGTCAATGTTACCACATTATTACTGTTTTTGGGGATGGGTCTGCTGTTTAAACTGTCTGGCTGCTTGTTCTTTATTACAGAATTCGTAAAGGAGAAAAGCATCGAGGCAAACACCCAAACCAATGTAGTGTTGTTATTATGTGTGTGAATTTGTTTTACTTGACTGAATCAATTAGAATAGAATAGAATGTTATTGATCATCATGCTGCATGCAATCGAAAGAAAATCCCATGCAATTGAAATTTAACTTGCACCCCCTCATATCACACATACACAAACACATGCATTACAGAGGGGGTGCAGGGCAGCCATTCTACGGCACCCATGCAGCAGTTGGTGGTTCGGTGCCTTGCCCAGGTGCACCTTGGCAGTGCTCTGGAGGCAAACTGGCAACTCACCAGCTGCTGCTACTGCCGCCCCATGGAATGCTCATTATAGGATCAACAACACAAAATATAACTAGGCAGAGACAGATTGGAATATACAACTCAAACACACATAATCATAACAATCATATAAGTAAAAAAGTAAAGAGAATATGTATTATAGCTAAAAGCAAACAGCAATAGTGATCATGTGTTTTTACAGTATATATATTACACTTATATACACTTACATAGAAAGACCAGGAGCCGGTCAGATACCTCAAACCACACTTAGAGCAGCTTAGCGCTTTGCAAGTGTTAGAGAAGCACTCTGAGGTCATTAATAAATCAGCAAATTGTCGCTGACACATGACACTAAGAAAATCAAATCTAACCTTGAGGATGTGCAGCCGCCGTCGTCAGGAGTAAAGAGTGTGACCGAATCCTCTGTAGTGGAGAATGACCTCTGGTGTTTCAGAAGTAACCTTGTACTTGACCAGGTGGCTGACAGCAGCTGTTTGGCAACATCACACAGATCAGTTTTTGCTCAGTCCTGGAAATGACAAACATTGTACCAACTTGTCTCGATTTTATCTCCACATTACGGTGCCAACTCCTCATTTTTCCAGCTGCTTGGGCCCATTCGTGATGACACTTCTTGAAACATGCAGCTGACATTTGAGCCGGCCCATGGGACTCTATCCATCCTCCGTGACCTGAAACAATCCATAATAACCTCTGACCCCCGACCTTTTCAATTGTCATGTTGTTCCTGGACTTGAGCCGGTGGGTGGCTGGTGCAGTGTGGTGAGTCTGAACTTGTCTTGCCATCTGTCTGAGAAGGACGAAAAGAGGACAAACCCTGGGGAGAAGTAGCATTATAAAGTCCAAAACAGTGGTAGTCTGCAAACATTTCACTCATATGACAAATTGTGCACATTGTGAAGAAAGGTTGAATTATTGTAAATGTATTGATTGCGTGTTTTTGTTTTTCCTTTCGTTGCTTGTGATGCCAGAAGCTAAATGATTTTTGCAAGGGTAATCGAGCAGTCTAGGACAACATAAATCAACACATAAATCCAAATGTTTAGAGAATGCATAGCTGTGTGCCGCTGAAAAATGCACAGTGAAGAAATTGAATTATATTTATCTGCGGTCTGTAGGTGGAATTGTTTGTGTTTGGGCGGTAATAGATCTTGAGGCTCATTAATAGGGCCAAGAATGTAACACAAACAATAGAGACAATACACATAATATCAGGCAAAGGTATTAGTTTAACAGAGGGAGCATCATTTATACCATGAGTGTGACAATATATGTGTGAATGTGAAATGTGAAATGTATATATGCTTGTGTTAAAGAGGTAAGCGTTCCCAATGGACGCTGGTGAGGAGGCATGTGGTCTGGCCTGTTCTATAGTGGACCAGACAAAATTTTATTTCATATAACACCCAGATAAAGTTTGTTCAGTTGTTGCTTGGGTTGAGAAGTTTTTGCATTCTCTTGCTTTTCATGAAGGTCATTTTTTTGTTCTTTTTTTGAGATGCGAAAATAGTGTAATGAACTAAGTTTCTGGTGAAAGTTTGAAGGTTTCCAGCTTTTCTTTCACAGTGATGGACTCAGTTGTGGACGTCCCATTTGTGGCCACATTACCCCCTGTATGAAAATGCAATCTGTACACAGATACATGACTCAGATAAGGAAATCACATCTAGGTAATGCATTGCCATTGGAATGTAATTCCATCTGCCAAACCACAAATAGCTGCAATCTGACTCACATTGTCATCATTTGGAATGAACCAAACGATAGTACATTCCAGCAACACAGCAACGGTCCATGCAAAGAATGTTATTTTGAAAACTGTTAATCAATTTTCCAAACATAATGCAGAATCCAGACTACATTTTAATGCAAGGTGTAAATGCAGCCTAAATATGCAGATATCAAAACTTTTGCCTAACAAGAGCATTGAGCTGCTTCCCGTGACCCTGCACAGGATAAATAAAGATCGGAAAGACAGATTATAAAGATGTCCATCATTTTCTACTGTATGCAACACACCATCACAATTTCCACAACAAAACTCAGAGTCAGCCCAATTTCTAATACTACCTGTCTGCACACCATAGGGCAGTTAAACCCTTTCACACAGACACACACACACACACACACACACACACACACACTCCCACACACTTGCGTGCATATTGGACAGGTCATCCATCAAGCCCTCAATGAGCTCAGGATCTGGGGAGTGCGGTCTAAATGAGAAATCATTGACTAGGAAACTGTGTGGTAATGGGGTCTGCGTCTGATTGGATAAAGCGACTGAACCAAGAAGAGAGCGGTGGGTTGGGGGCAGGGCTGGGGGGGTGGTGGGCTAAAGGGCTGGTTGACCATCTGTATTTTTCTGGTGAGGGCGCAGATGAAAAATGAGCCAGTGAAATGAGAGAAACAAACAAATAATCAGGCAGAGGAGCAGAGAGAGGCAGTGTGAGAGAGATACGGGTGTGTACATGGCAACACACATACAGCAGAAACCACATTTTTGCAGTATTGAACAAGATAGTACGGCATGAAAGTGTGTATTACAATAACAATCAGTAATATACCACACTATTCTCTTTGATGCACATGGAACTGACATTTAGGATTTGCTATGGGCTTTGTTGCATGTTGTGTGTGTGTGTGCATGCCTGTGTGTGTGTGTGTGCGTGTGTGTCTGCCCACGTTGGTGCATGTGTGCCCTGTCATGAAGCCTGCAACAGGCCGATAATGGTCTGAGCCTCGCCTGGCGGCAATGTTTATTGATGTGATGATGCATGCTGGGAGAAAAGATTGCTTTCAAAGGTCAGTGTTAATATCAGAAGGTCAACGTGTTAACTCACTGCTATTGTTTGTTGGTATGCACGCTTGACAGCCAAACGGTTGTGTACACACATGCATGCATATACAGAGAGGTCATTATCAATATAATAATTGTTCAAATATATTGTCGTGGAATTGCCATTTGAGCACCTTTGTTATACTGTTACTTCGAACTAATACTACATAATACCATGTTCTGTTGCTATCACAGCAGCCATCACATCCTGTTCAGCTCAGTTCAGCTTATTCTCTCTTATGCAGTGTAAAGTATGGATGTGTTCCAATGCAATAAAATGGAACAACACCAACAACAAAAACAAATAAATGGTGCACTATGAAGCACCAGGTCCTCTAATCTATGTGTGGGTTTGTGCTTTGCATTGTAGCACTAATCATCATATGTATCGATGGGTGTCAGTTATAATTCAATGTATGACTTTTATTGCTCTCAATTACTGTTAAATGTGCTCAGTTGGTAATTTCTTGCTATTGCAATTAAGTGAGGTGACAAGAGAAAGCGAGAACTGAGCTGAGGTGACAAGAAAACAATTACATTTCTTCTGTGAAATCTATTACTTTAATGACGTAATTGTGTCTAAAAAAGTATATATATATATATAGTGTTTACAATAGCAGGTAAAACCATATTCAGTGAGGCTTTTATTGTTTTAAGTCAGAAGTGAAATGCATTTGCTTATATATTCGTTGGGGGGGTGGTGTGTGGGGGGGTAGCCATGTAAATGTGTCAGTGAGTCCTCACATCCGCTGTGGTGACGCCTGCAGCCTGAACCGTTGCACTCTTTGCATCCAAATCCAGCAGCGGAGCTTCATTTGCTGGGTTTTCGCCGAGGTTGGGCTATGACAGGGGATCAGTGTACGGCAGACAGAGGGCAGATTGATTTGACCTCTGTTTCTCTCTCTCTCTCTCGCCACTACCAGATGCTTATCCCATTTAACGTGACTGACTCAGGGATGTGAGCTATTGTGTGTGTGTGTGTGTGTGTGTGTGTTTATTCTGTGGGTCTGATGGAAGACGACGAGGTTGATAGATTGCACTGAACTGTCTGTTTGTTACTGGCCAGGGAAAGAAGGGATGAGAGAGAGAGAGAGAGAGAGAGAGAGAGAGAGAGAGAGAGAGAGAGTCCAGGGAGAAGGAGGGATGCATCTTTATAGTGTTCCAGGGAAACAAACAACTAACAAGCGGGACAGGCTGTCAGTGAGCTGACAGAAAGTGATGAGCTGTCAGGGCAGTTTTGTTGTTCCTCATTAACAAGTCCACCCCCAAAAAGGCTGCTTTTGTAACTACAAAAAGTTGTATCTTTTATAACTCTCTATCGTTTAGACCAGCTCATGATAACATGTGCAGGAATAATAAAGTCAAAAAGCTTCTTTTAAACAATGTGAAAAGGGTAGGAGCGTTAATTGAAAGGTGCGTTAGACTGGGAGGCTGAGGGCAGGCGGTTAATAGCAAACTGCCCTAAACACTATAAGTGAAACAAAGAAGGTGAATGACTGAGAACCCCATTAACCTCATCTGTGATTAGAGATCCCTAATCAGTAAATTAATGCCTCCAAATCACCACGGCCATCGGGTAAAAATAATTAATCAGTGAATCCTTACAGGGTGTCTGGAGGAAGTTGGATTTCAGATGATTTTCTGTGTTTTTTTGTTTGGATTGGCAGCGCGGTACCTTTCAGGGAATGGATTATATGCTCGCTGCCACGTATTGTCGGAAACAAAAAACCTCATGGCAGCTGACAGAGCATGTGGTGACTGAGCAGAGGAATGCACCAGCTATTATCCATCAGTCTGTGTTTAAGCCACGCTCCAACGTGTATGCGTGCACACACACACACACACACACACACGCATGCAACAAAATAGGAAATGCAAAGGGTGTGAATGTCGCCTGCTCTCTTGCTTGTGCAGCCAGTCAATCGCTCCCACGCACACACACACACACACACACACACACACACACACACACACACACACACACACACGCACGCACACGCTTGGCTAAGAGCTGTAATGATGCTTTTACTCATTCAATGCTCAGCAGAATCTCCTTGTTGTGCCGTAGTGATTAATGGCAACCAAAGAGCTTGAATCTCCAACAGAATGAATGCGAGTTAACGACTTATTAATCAAACTGCGAGACTTAAAACAAGTAACACATTCACCGTGTCTCCCCTGCAAGTGGAAATGGAGTATAGGCCAATCTCTCGCTCACACACTCTCACACTTTAACTCACAAAACACGTAAACGTTTGTTAAATTTAAGGCGCAGTTGCTTGTGCAGTTGTTTTCGTGGATCTTTGAGTTGCCTTCTGTTCTTGCCTGGTGTTTCTCTTTTTTGCACTTTGCAATTTGTTTTTATTGAAGCAAACATTGTACATGACATTGTGCATACAGTTGTAGGATATTTTCGAGATCATTTTTTATATAGAAAGAGGGGAAAGAGGAGAGAGAGAGATAGAGAGCAGGAAGGAAGGTTGTATTATCACTTCTATTGTTGTTGAACTTTATACATAGACCCTGAGGTAGAGTACAAGTAGATTGGAGTTGCAATGATGTCATAGGGTACATACAGATCTTACAGGATGATGTAGAACAGCAATGTAGGATAGTACCAATTGCATCATAGGTTGTGAGAGAGAGAGAGAGAGAGAGAGAGAGAGAGAGAGAGAGAGAGAGAGAGAGAGAGAGAGAGAGAGAGAGAGAGAAACAGAGAGAGAGAGAAACAGAGAGAGAAACAGAGAGAAAAACAAAACAGAGAGAGGACATCCCACCCCGAAACCCCACCCAACCCCACAGTCACACAACCCCGCATTCAAACAACCTGCCTGAAATGCAAAATAAGATGATAAAATAGAATAAAAAGGAACTGATCGGTGTTCAATCGGGTAACGACTTATTAATCAAACTGCAAGACTTAAAACAGGTAACGCATTCACCGTGTCTCCCCTGCAAGTGGAAATGGAGTATAGGCCAATCTCTCGCTCACACACTCTCACACTCTCACTCACAAAACACGTAAATGTTTATTAAATTTAAGGCACAGTTGCTTGTGCAGTTGTTTTCGTGGATATTTGAGATGCCTTGTGTTCTTGCCTGGTGTTTCTGTGTCAACAATCTGCGACGGATGTCTCAGAAGTGTGTGTACTGATAGCCGGGGACAGGTACCATCAGTCTTGGCATCAAAGGGAGATTAATGACAGCGCCGTATTTAGCTCCTGCCCTGCCTCCCTGTCTGACCTACTATCACAGTCTTTCTGCTCTCAATACTTGTCTCATTTTTAATATGAGTTTTACTCCAAGGTATAATTTATTACTCTCATCATTGTACTTTGGAGGCTGAATTGAATGCTAACGATGTACTGATACTGCATGTGCAGGAGGCCGTAAGAATTCCTCACAGTTCTGGTATGATAAATAAAGCTATCTTAAAGCTTAAATCTCTTGAATCTTAAATCTTAAATCTTACCTCCAGTATACTGTATGTCCAGAGGAAGACTGACTATTATCATGTATTATTTCTTCTTCTTGTTTTCATTAAAATGCGTTCTGGGCCGCAATTAACAAACTCCACACGTTCTCAACAATGAACCTATTTTCCACCATTTCTCTTGTGCCATGACCCAGAAAGCACTACTGTGCCTGGGACTCACTAGTGAGTCCTGACCCTCTGTTTGGGGAACACTGGTCCAGAGCACATCTGTATTCAGTTCTGGCTCCGTGCTCATATTGTCAATGGCCAGTGCCCAGACTCCTGAAGATGGATGAAGCTAAAGCCCAGCCTAATAACCAGTCTATCCCCCCAGGGTTGGTGTACAACTGCACTCCTCTGTCACCTGCGTTCCTGCACTGTCTCCATATTGACTTAGGCATTTCATTTTCATGCATTCATATTCATCACCAGACAAGCCTTCCAAGCTTCCGTGGTTCCAGGGATATATTGCTCTCGTTCTTTTATTTCTGTCTCATTCAGATTCATTTTCAGTTTCAGTTTGTGTGCATGTGTCTGTATTGTCTTCCACAATATTACATTGTATTAATGAGTGTATGTCCCAGTAAATACTGTTGTCACACTTGCATCTTAATTGTTATTCCTACTGTGACGCAGAGGCAATATTGATGTCAATGTAAAGCACAAGCCTCAATACAACGGTGTTTTTTTTTTCCTCACGACAACCAAAATGGAAAACAGGACACGCAAACCTTAGAGTAAGAGAGAAATGTAAAGGTCATGGCAAATTTGTTATGGAGAGGTAGATGCAGGTAGAATGTTTACAGGTCAAAAGCACAATACATTTGGGGGTCATCTCACACAATACACACACACGCAGAAAGAAAGCAGAATCAAGCACGAGGAAGCGAATACACCAAAAAATGTGTCTCGAATCTGATCTGGGATAGGAGAAAGAAGAAATGAAAATAGAACCTGAAATGAAGCACTTTGCCAGCTTAACTGCACAGAAAGAATCAGGCCACAGAGAGAACGAGAGGCTCTCCACACCGTGTTTGGGCTCACTATTGGTATTGGACTGAAGCTCTTGAGCTGAAGTAGGCGAGTGCTTCTATGGCTTTGTATGGATCATTATCAGAGTGCTGTGTGGGTGAGCGACCGTGCACCCATTTGTGTTATTGTATGCGTGTTTGTCTTTGTGTGTATTGTCAGGAAGGATGTGCAGCAGCAGCAGCGGCAGAAGCAGCTCTATTGTTTCTACCTCCCCTCATATTCTTCCTTCCTTCCTCTCCCTCCTCCCCCCCAGGGTGTGGACAGCAAACAGGGACAAATTGGTCTAGGCTGCTCTTGTATTTGGAGATTACCTGTGAAGTCATAGGTGAGGATGACTGGCCTGATGAAAAATAAGGCCAGGTGGCTACCGTAAGTCTACCTAGCAGCCAGCACCCGGGGCCAAGCTGTGCTGCATGTCACAATGCGCTCCACTCCTTGCCACACCATTAAAATTGACAAATGCTCTCATCAACAGCTCTCCCAAGTTAGTAACTGCTGCCTGATGCACCTAAAGCCCTGGCTCAGTGTTTTGCCCCAGTTCATGTGCTAGCCTTTTTCACAGTTGGAAAGCTTAATTATTAATGATTCACTTTCCATTTACTATGTTTTGCCACACCTTCAGGATCCACACAAAGTAGCTGCACAGCACTGTTAGATGGCTTTTCATTTTACAACCCCTACGCTCAGGACCAGTGAAGTCCTGAAAAATAAAGCAGGTAAAAAGTATCTGGGGCAGTGTGCTGTGAAGGGAGAGCGCAGAAGTATTAGGACAACCAGTGGCCCCGGGTAAAACGAGGCCTACTCGTGCTGTAGATTAAAAACTCCATCCCAGTTCTTCACCTCCAGGGATTTGGGGACATATCTAGCCCAAGACAGGTGTATGGTTCTGGGCCACAGGGCGGCAAATGCCCCCTTCCTTTGCTGTGCCAGACCCTGGTCCCTCTGGGAAAAAGACCCATTGTGCGTGTACCATCTGTTGCAGCACACACGCACACGCACACACGCACGCACGCACGCACGCACACACACACACACACACACACACACACACACACACACACACACACACAAAAGAGACGACAGGGGCAAAGGGACGGAGCTGATTTGCAACACCTGTTTAATATCATTAGGAGGTGCAGTTGGATTTGCCAAAGCTATTAAAGAACATTCTCTGTGCAAATGGGGTTTGTAGTTGGGAAGAAAAAAGATTAGGCTACTGCAGACATTTTGTAAACAGAAGGAAAGATTAGTTTGTTGACGATTTTGGTGTGAGGGGTGGCTGGTACATTTCCAGGCTGTTGCTTCATTAATGTTTCATCCTAAAAATTGGAGCTCTTAATTGTCTCAGCATTACTGTAATTCTTATTAAATAATTATTATAAAATCACTCTTTTAGGGTAGTGTCAGCATTAATAATGAGCTTAGCCTTAAACCTGCTAAATTGGTATCGGAAGAAGGATTTTGTTTATTTAAACATCACCGAATATGGCACAAACATACAGATCATCTCCCTGAAGCCAGTTAGGAGCAGCCTCAGCTCTGAGTTTGGGTTTAGGGTTGGGCTGCAGTAGCCGTCGTCAGCCGGCTGGTGTCGCTATTTCCCTTCAGTGAGGCGGAGAGCTGCTCCAAATAGGTCAAGGAAAAAGTTTTGTGTTTTGACAATACGACGAGGGCGGAGCGGCGCCGCGCTGATTGGTCGACGAGTTTCGGCTCTCGCTCTCTGATTGGCTCCCGGCGTCCTAATGGGACAGCGAGCAGGCTGTGGTCGGGTCCCCCCCTCCACCCCTCCTCCTCTTCCTACTCCCCGTATCCCCCTCCCCTCGCCCCCTCCCTCAGACTCATACACTCCGCTCTGCCCCGGCGTTGATTGTCACACATTGTTTACTACGACTTGAAATGTGACTCACAAACCGCACAGGCTCTCTGCTGGAGTAATCGCACCGACAACCAAGGGGATTCTTGTCTTTTTTTTTGGACGCGCACTGTGCGTGTTTGGTTATTTGGGGACCCGGCTGTTGGAGACTGCCCTTCTCTGCCATGACAGTGGATTTGATCGCGCTTTTATGTGCGCTGGTCATCACGTCTTCTGCGATGGAAGGTAAATGTAAATGTAGAGATGCTTGAGCTCCGTGTTGTGTGTGTTTATGGGAATGTGCTCGGCTTGTTCCTCAGGGGATGCTGCGCCGTGTCGCGGACGCCGATGCCGGGAGGGTTTACACGTGGATCGCGGTTGAATCCGTGTTCACCTTTCCTGTCTTGTCTCTCTGCTGTTTGTCACCCTGTTTTGTTGGTTCATCTTGCAGAGATTTAACGCTTGATTTAAAGTCTTACACACACTCTTTGTTGTTTTTCACGCGTTATTTCATCTTCTCATATGAAACCACGAGCAATCGGAGTTGTGAGTAGTGAAGTGAAGGCGGATGACGCTCAGGTTGTTACATTAAATTGTGTGGAATACTCGGTTGAAACTGGTCAGAAGATGGGATGCACAGCGCAGGAAGTCTCCCAAGTCTGAGTTTGTGTTTTTGATTTCAGTCCTTTCGATACACTCATATCAGCCATATTCTCCTCCTAAACAGCATCTCCCCCTTCAGACTGCGTGTGTGTCTCTAAGATCTTCTCTCCATCCATCTCCATTTGTTCTCCTCTCCTCTCCTCTTTTCTCCTCTCGTCTCGTCTCGTCTAGTCTCGTCTCGTCTCGTCTCGTCTCGTCTCCTCTCCTCTCCTCTTTCTGCATCTGCGTCCAACCCATCTCCCTCTTTCTCCCGCACCCAACAATGCGAGCAGCGGTGTCACTGTAAGCAGCTAATATCTCCTCACTTAAACATGTTTTTCATTGACACTGTGGGACCCCAGGGACCCCAGACCCCAGACTCAGGGATATCCCAGCAGCCAAAGCATCATTTTGCAGTTTATTGTAACTTATCCTTCCTGCGAACGACATCATGCAGGTACATCAGCCCATCAGTCATCCAAAAAAAGTCTGTAAATCTACTCTGAACACATTCATCACCAGCAAATGAGGCAATTTTATCACATCTCCCTTTTTTTCTTTAATCGTTACAACTCTTTTCTTGGAGCATTCCCAGCTCGGGCACTGCTCTGTAATTCAGCAGTGGCTTTCTTGTTTGTGCTCATCGGATTTCAACACAGCAATGGATACGGAGCCCGGAGCCCAAATTACTACTTCTGGGAGGATGGAGGATGATATTTTGGGTTTCAGATGTTTACCCGGTATGTAATGACAGGTAAAATGTCATTCTAGATAGTGAGCGCAGGGTGGGAGTGAAGGGTGAGATTTCCCGGCCAGGAATTAGGTGCAGGGTTTCTCCTTTGAAAGATGGGATGAGAGAGAACCAGATGGGCCAGATCTGGCCCCCGGGTTACCCCGGTAACAGGGATGAAAGTGATTTCCTTGTTTGGGTCGCTAATTGAAAGGAGGTTGTCCCATGGGCAGGTTAAACCCGTCACTGAGCTGAACTCCAATCTGTTGCTCTTTTCTCTCTCGGTGGTGATTGTGTTTCTTTCAACGTGCGTGCGTGCGTGCGTGCGTGTGTGTGTGTGTGTGTGTGTGTGTGTGTGTGTGTGTGTGTGTGTGTGTGTGTGTGTGTGTGTGTGTGTGTGTGTGTGTGTGTGTGTGTGGAGTATAGCCTGTGACCACATTCCCTCTCCTGTCACCCTTAATCTGGTTATAAGGTCACTAATCACCACATCAGCCTGTAATCGCAAACAAAGTGTCAGAGATCAGTGCGTGTGTTTGCCTTAGTTACTTGAGATTAAGGGCCAGCTGTGACCATATGGACACAGAGTCTGAAATGAATGTAATTATTTATAAGGCCTCCTGACACACACGGACACGCACACACACAGATAGAGAGAGACATGTTGCTCACTAGATGACATGTTTGAGCTGTGGGATTGAGAATACATGGATGTTAGGCAGAGTTGGGGCGAGTAGTAATAGTAGGCGAGGTATGTCGGAGCCTGAAAGATGCAGAATAAAGTGCTGAAACTTTTGGAATTGGAAGTTTAAAGTCTATTATTGGACTTCTATGACTCAAATTTGCAACAAACATGTAGGTATGTTGGTGAAGATGAGTGCTGGTTCACATTTTCTCTGCCACTTTGCCATTTTTGTTCAATTCCTCACTATCTGTATATTCAAAATTCTCAAATCTCCCCATTCCTCTCTCCTCCGTCTTCTCTTCCTCTTCCCGACTCCCTCTGCACCGACAGCTCTGGCCTGCAGCGGCGGTAATTCGCCCCTGCGTACACGACCGTCACTTATTTCTGTTTGCCCTCAAACCAATAAGCCAGCTCGTTTTAACGGCCTGGAAAATGGACATAGGATGCGTGTGTGTGTGTGTGTGTGGATGAAATGGCAGTTGAAAGACAGACGGGGACCGGGGGAGATGAAAGGACAAAAGAAGGCAGAGAATGGGAGGTCAGCAAGTTTTGCAGGAGATTCAGGCGATACAATGAAATGATAGAGGTGTGTGTGTGGGAGGGGGCAACAACGGAGGTGCGCAAAGGGAGTAAGATAAGAGAGCATTAGTTATGTGCCGTTACTAGTCTCTGAGGATGCGTTATTAAGTAGCTGCACTCTAGTAATGCCTCCTCCTCAGAGGCAGAGAGGATGGAGATGGATTGGAGATGATTGCATGTACGTTAGTAAACAACAGCGATACACGAAGCAGCAGCAGCTAATGGTCACAGAGGTCAGAACCACATGCGATTGTGCGATGGCGCACATTCATCAGGGGTGTTTACAGTGGCAGGAGCAGAGAGGAGGAAAGGATAAAGGTCGAGTTCTACCCTTGACCCTCCAACGCACCCCAGCCTGAGCCAACTCAGGCTGAAACAGACTGTGTGGAATGTGTGTGTTTGAGTGAATGAATCAGGTGAAATATGCAGTTGTGACGGTTCAGTCCTTCTCCCAGGCATCAGATACGATGCTCACCTGAACATCCTACCTCAGGAAACGTCAGATTTCACATGCATGCCAGGCGACATTGCCTGCTCCTACATTGGAAATCCCTCACTCCTCCCTCTATTTCGCAATGGCTTAAGGATACAATGTATAAATACAACTTTCTTAGACTCAAGAAAATCAAGTACACTATGAGGGGCCACACTGATACATTCTATCAGAGATGTCAACCTTTCCTCTCTTATTTCACAGATCTACAGACTATGCCAGACCAGTGACTGAATACCAGAACACCGAACAGTTCCGTTTTATTTTATTTTTTCATTTCATTTTACATTTCAGGCAGGCCAGGACGGGGTTGTGTGAATGCGGGGTTGTGTGACTGTGTGACGGGTTGGGTGGGGTTTCTGGGTGGGATGTCCCCTCTCTGTTGTTTGTTTGTTTGTTTTTCTGTTTTTCTGTTTCTTTCCCCTCTCTCTCTCTATCACAACCTATGATGCGATTTGTACTAGCCTACATTGCTGTTTGACATCATCCTGTAAGTTCTGTATGTACCCTATGACATCATTGCAATTCCAATCTACTTGTACTCTAGCTCAGGGTCTATGTATAAAGTTCAACAACAATAGTAGTGAAAATACAACCTTCCTTCCTGCTCTCTATCTCTCTCTCTCCTCTTTCCCCTCTTTCTATATAAAAAATGATCTCGAAAATATCCTACAACTGTATGCACAATGTCATGTACAATGTTTGCTTCAATAAAAACAAATTGCAAAAAGAAAGAAAAAGATTTCACATGCAGTTACCGTCAAAATGATGCGTTCAGTTGCGGAGTCATACTTTTCTGTCTGTCCCTGTTGCGTGTCTCTGTAGTTTCCTGCTTGGTCTCGCACGCGCGTCGTCACTGGATGTTGGTGCTAACCGTGTTGTGAAAACCCAACTCGTGACATGCGGTCTAGCGTCCGCCAGGCTTGCGTAATATTCAGCGTTAAAAATTCCCTGCGATGCGACGTGTGACTGCGTACGCGTGCGTGCGTGCGTATGTACGTGTGAGACAATGTTATGAACAGCTGTGCAGAGGAGACACTCTGTGAAAAGAGTCCTGTTGAGTCTCTCATGAATGTAAATACTGTATTCCCCCCACCCCTACACACGCACAGACATATATACACACACACACACCACCTCTCCTTTTCCAAACACACAGTTTATGAATGTTGGATCAGCCCGAAGGATGAGAAGGATGGGGATGGGCATCACTGTATTTTGGCCGCAGGCGCTACTACTGACCTGGGACCACCTGAAGTAGAATTCAATTTTCCACTCGTTTTGTCCCCGCCGTGTGTGTGTGTATTGTACGTTTGGGTCCCTGTGCCGTGTCAGTAGAGTGCTGAAGCCATTACGGCCTGCAGGGGTGGAAGACGCCGCCTCATCCTTTAATGGAGGCTTTATGTTGCCCACAGTGAAAAGGCTTATTGGTGTTAAAGTGTGCTTACCACGCCTCGTCCGCGCTGATGACCCCAGTGCAAACCGGTGCCCACGGCTGGTGTACCTGTAGTGCTGTAAAGGCGTCCCATCAGAGTGTTATTGGTGCAGGCGGAGTGTGTGTTTGTGTGTGTGTGTGTGTGAAATATCTCCAGTCTGTGCAGGTTTTATTCCTTTACAATGCCTTGCTCACATATTGCAGTGTATGGTGCGCATGAATTCTCTCTACTCCCTCTATCTCTCTGTTTCATTTTCACACACACACACACACACACACACACACACACACACACACACACACACACACACACACACACACACACAGTCTCCCCCCCCTTGTAGCTCACCTTACCCTAGAGACATCTGAGCCTCAGGAAGGCCAGATGGTGGATACAGGTTGGGGGGCTGGTATGCATGTGCGCAATTTGTGTGTGTATGTGTCCCAAAGGAGAGTGGAGAGTTGAGAGAGAGAGTCAAAATATGTAATTGTGATTTTTCTGTAGACTAATTTTGCAATTTTTATATCCATTGAGTACCACTAACCCGTCTTTCTAACCTCTAAACGTTGCCTCACGTTCACCTTTTTGCCCAGCGTCCTCTGACTTGTGGTTGAATTCATCCGCAGGCCTTTTTGCGCACTTCTTATCGTTTTATTCATCGTGTTCTCGGGCGTTGTCTTCTTTTGTCGTCCACGGGCCCGCCTTGTCCGTTTGATGGTTTCTGCGGAGATGCAATCGATTTCAACCCCATCTCGCCTCATGTTGGGACCTTATCGGAGCAGGTGTGTGAGAGCGGGGCGACGGGCTGAAGCCTTTATCTGTCCCATCTCGGGGATAAGCAGATCCACTGCGTCAGCAACATACGACACATATTACGGCGGCGAAGGAGTGAAAGCAGTGATGCCTGTGACACAGATCAACCTCAAACTGTGTGAGTCATCTGTTTGCCTGTAAAGCCAAATGGAAACACACACACATGCGCAAGGAAGGCTTGACGCGCACCGGAGAACAAACTCAGATGACCCTCAAAGCCACACCTAGTGGAAAATGGCAATGCTTGTAATTGATTGCGCGCAGTGACCCAGCGTCCCACCACTGGAGGATGGCGATGAGAAAAATGTGCTTTTTCTTGGTCTTTTTTTTCTCGGTCTCCCAGGCTTTATCCTCCCATTATCACCTGTCCTAAAGATTGGGTGACAGTTGTTCAGTCAGCAGGAAAGAGAAGCCTCTTTGATATTGGTAGAGTTGGAGAGGCGAGGAGGAAAAGCATCGATTATCGAGTCTTGTTTCCCTCCGTTCACACACCGCCTGGCTACGCTCTGCTCTTCCTCCTCCTCCTCCTCCTCCTCCTGGGTCCCCATAGTGCTGTCCACACCATCCCTCCTCCTTGGACGAGCTCTGAGCAGAGCCACAATAGGCTGTTGTTGCATTGACTTCCTGGCAGTTTGTCCTTCCCTACTAGATTTTCCCTTTTTGAGAAATTTTAATTAAATCTGTGAGTCGTGCTCAGGTACACAACCCTCTCTGTCTGTCTGTCTGTCTGTCTGTCTGTCTGTCTGTCTGTCTGTCTGTCTGTCTGTCTGTCTCTCTCTCTCTCGCTCTCTCTCTCTTTCTCTCTGTCTCTCTCTCTCTCTCTCTCTCTCTCTCTTTCTCTCTGTCTCTCTCTCTCTCTCCCTTCCTCCTCTCCTGTCCGTCACTCCCGCTTACCTGCCTCTCGCTCTGTGTTTTTTTAGTTAAAACAGCTGCATTGGTGAAGCATTCTAAGGTCCACAGACGCAAAGTGAAACATGAGCCGGTTCTTCTGTAGACGAAACGAACACAGCATTGGCAGGAACAGGTAGAGGGGAAAAGAGACTGTTGAGTTTCTGGGCTTGTAGGAACAAAGAGCTTCATTTATGGTCGTTATAATGAGATGTGTTTTTTAAGTCGTGGCCAGAATGATTTAATTTGACTTTTAAGCCCCAAGGTCTTGGGTAAAGGCTGCAAGCAGGAAGGCTGCAGGGCAGAGGTTAAGTAGTGGGTGGAGGCACAGGTACAGTGGCGCAGTGTTGTCTGATCATGAGTGCAGTGGTGTGGGAAAAGTCTACAACCAAACTGATAAAAAAAATGAAAGAAGATAGGAGTTAAGCTTGCTGTACACACTTAGTAAGTGCTTTCAAACTGAGCAAATCCCTCAATGCTCCACTCTGAACTTACTGTAAATCTGCCACAGTACAGAAGGAGGGGGGAAGAAGAAGTTTCTGTAACTTTTTGCTTTTTAAGTGAATCAGCAGCCCAGAGGACGGCGCTTCTCCGGCGCTCAGAGGAATTAAAGGCTGAGCGTTAATAGGGCTGAAATTACGGATGGTGGAAGCCGCTGCGCTGTTTCTGATTAAATGAAAGCCAGCTCCTCTCGCTGGCTGTTACTCACAGGGAGACAGGGTGACATGTACGCACGCACACTGGAGCAGATTTGAATGTGACTGAGTCCTTATGCGCACACACGCACACACACACACACACACACACACACACACACACACACACACACACACACACACACACAGTCACACACACAGTCACACACAGTCAGACACATGCATAATATACAAAGCTTTGATGTGTGGAAAGGAAATGAGTAGAGAGTGAGAGCTAAGGGCCTGAGCCTGGGGCCTGTCCCATTATTAATGACTAAGTGCCAGCGCTGCTCCCAGGTTCAGGACATCTGCACATATTTCACCACGCTGCTGCCCTTCTCTTACCCTGTAAATGTAATCTCCTATTAAACAGTGGCGGCTTGGCGAGTTGTGGAAGATGGAAGCGCTCACATGCTTTTTTTTGTATGTCCGCATTAGTCCGGAAAAAACAAAGTTAGCACGCGTCTGTTTGAGGTAATGAAGCGTCTGCGGCCCGCATCTGATGGGGACGTGATGGGCCGGTAAGTAGCCTGTGATGGGAGGACAGTTTTTGCCCCTCCGCGTCGCGCTCGATCCCTCTGCCAGCCAAATGTTTGGCTGCACCACGCTGTCCACTTCTCTAGCTGGATAAAAGGCGAGCGTTTTCTGAGGTAATTAACTATTGATTTGCAGCGCAGAGGGTAATGGGAAATGAGTCGACAGCATCTCGATCTCCAGACTGGTTAGACTACAGCAAGAACCGTGAAGGGGTGAAAGAGGTTTTTCCCCTAAAAGTACAGGTTAAAGGTAATTTATATGGCTTTTAACCTTAAAGTATTGACTCTGGAACACGGTTGCTCAACACCCATTCATCTTCGCCTCACTGCAAGCTGGGTTCCAATCCATTGCGTGCTCTCCGTGTGTCCCTGTGTGGTTCCTCCTGGCTCCCTGCTGACCTCCTACCCCCCAAAGAGATGCAGCTTAGATACATTTGAAACTCTAAATTGTGATTGAGCTGTCTGTCCCTCTGTGTTAACCCTGTAACCCCTGATGCCCCAGTGACTTGACGTGATAGGCTCCAGTCCCCCTGTGACTCTGAACAGGATGAACATGTATCAAGACTGGCTGGATGGATGGATGGATGTAGATTTATATGCAAATCAAGCCTTCCTCAAGTTATATCCATTTTTTAAAACCTGTAATGTGAAAAACAGTGATCAGTACTTCACTACGTATTTAATTGGGACCCTCTGGAATTTACCATTTCAGTTTCAGGCAATCACTATGATATTTTTCAATTAAATCTAATGAGACCACAAACCCACAAATGGATGTTGGCGTAGCTGTGAACGTGTCGTCGTCTGATAGCAGCTCTGACTTGATAACTAAGGTAATACTATCTATCGTTAGAAACCCCAAACTCTCCAATTTTAACAATGTTTGTTTCTGATGCGCTGTGATGAGCGCATCAGAAAAAGATGAAACAAAACACCGATGATTGTTCTGGAATTCTCTGGACAAAACTCCCACTTTTATGCTGCCTTCGTGCGTGTGTGCTGATAGCGGCAATCTGAGACGTGGGTAACCTCCACGTCCTGACTTTGGAATCCTGGCGACTATCCTCATCATCCTCTTTTTCCAGACAAACATTTTCCTAACACGGGGCCTTTGAGGTTTAAACCTTGTGTTGTGTGTTTTAAGGGTATTTTTAGAACGAACAAGCAGCAGAAAGTGGACAAGCGTGTGAGGCATGAAGAATATTTGTTGCCGTTTATACGTCTCAAGTTCAAGACTCTGCATAACGAGATTCCAAATACTATTGAATATTAATATTTCCCCCCTTCGCCTGATACATATTTATTATATTTATGTTTTGTTTTAGTGACTGACTCGACAATCCGATCCCTGCCAATGTTGACCTGCTGACCTCCCCTGCTTCATGAATAGTTATGATAGTATTAGAAGGCCAAAAGGGGCTCATTAAGCTTCTAATATGATGCATACTTTGGTCACATCCCACCGAGCATCCTCAGGTCATAAATCTTACCCTTATAATATTATGGTGCTACAACTGAGAAAGTCGGAGTGTTTTCAGCGTGATGCTCAAATAAGCCAAGGGGAAAATAGATACATATTTTACACACCACACCGCTCCTTCTTGTAGTTGTTAGAGGCGAGCTAGAGGACAATGATTAGGGCTCATTTGCGAAGGAGAACAGAGGCGAGAAGGGACAAAAGGACGGACGGGGAGGGAAGGAGAGGCCTGCGTCTGCCTTCCATTCGTGCTAATGAGGAGGCTGGTGGTAGTCACTGCTCACCCTTAAGCACATCCAACACTGTGTGGTGAGGCCGTTGTGTAACTAACTACCTCCTCTGGTATACTGCATGGGTGGAGTGGGATTAATGTGTTCATTTTTATTACCCCAAAAAATATTGTGAATAAGTGAACGGTCTGGAGAAGATACTTTGGGGGTGTGAGTCTTGAGTCTTTGTTCAACTATGCAGACTCCTCAGTCACACTCGCGCAACCCAAACCTGTTCAATAATGGGATTGCACCGAACAGAGTCATATTCACGCTCCTTTTTGCGATTGTTCAGCTCTCTCTCTATCTGCCTCTTCATTCCTTATTCCTATGAAGTCCTCCCCTCCTAGCTTTCTCCCCGGGCCAGGCATTTAAAGCAGCATGCATTTGATGTGAGCTTCACACACTGTTAGATGCCCACTCATCAGATTGACACTGCTGTCAGGGTGGAGTCAGCCTCTCTCTGTGAGCTGCGAAATGAACTGCTGCAAAATACTCCAGGCCATACAGGTATATTTGTATCTTTATATCTATATGACATGTAGTTTTATTTGAAATGATGCAAAGTGAATTTGAACACACTTATTACAAAATTATGTGACGTTGTGTCAACATGACAAATATTCCCACAAATGCTGGAATGGTTTTCCTGGCTGTGTGTTAAGATTAGAAGAAATGCCTTCTTTGTATTAAAAGATACAAAGTTGACATATATGCACATAGTTGTGTTTCTTATTCTTGCCAGATGTGTGTCTTCATAAGATGATGGCTCATTTAATGACCGTGTAATCTGCCATCTCTGCCCTCTCCGGGATTTGTTATGTATGTTGAGTTCATGCTCTGCCTCTCCAATGTCATGCTGGAATAGTGCAGAGGGTTTATGTCCATACATTCTGAAACAATGATCTGGGTGATCTGGAGATTCAAGCTAAAGCTGCATTCATGTGTGTGTCAGATTTCAATAGAGGCCCACTGCAGCAGGGGAAGTCGGCATTTATTGTTCTCCCCATGGCTCTGCTCTTGCCCCTTTGGACTCACAATGCACTTACCTACACGATACCTACATTTAATCACACTAATGAAGCTAGAGGACTGATTCCAAATAGGGGAGCTTGCGTGATCACACTAATATATCAAAATACCATGTTACTCCCATGCATTCCAGTTGGGCGGGTCATGTTCAAACCTGTGTTTTTATGTCAATACTTGGTGTTTAATACCAATCACAAAATGGCTCTCATGACAAAAGCAGCCGGCCAAGCAGAGTCATGCCAGGATTTGTTGTTGTGCAATGGTCTTTTGTTCTCCATGCCAAGGCTTTTAAGTCTTCTCTTCCTCCGACAACCGTGTAGTGAAGGAACAGCGTGCCTACTCTGTGTTTTTTGGATGTTGTGCATGGCTGTGTGGATCTCATGCTCAAGGGAAACCTGTTTATTTGTGTGTGTGTGTGTGTGTGTGTGTGTGTGTGTGTGTGTGTGTGTGTGTGTGTGTGTGTGTGTGTGTGCGTCCGTGCGTGCGTGCGTGCGTGTGTGTGTTGATGGTGATGTGTTCTTTTAATAATGTTGTGCGTGGATTAGAGTGTGTGTAACAACTGATTCCCCCCCCCATGTTAGTGAATAAAAGGGTTCCAGTAAAATCAGCCCACCTGATGCCAGCCATGTTTGTGCTTTTTATGTTTGTCGTGTATTTCGCATATTTGGCTTAAACCCCCGTTTGCTCTTTGCCAAATAACAATCCCTCTCCCCTCTGAAGTAATACCAGAATGCACCTTCCAATTTTGCACTTATGAAAATTGCTTGATATGTGGTACCACTTACCCCAAGGTGGAACATAGCGGGCAGATGTGTAATGTGCTGTTCATGTGATGATTGCGACTCCTGACAAGGTCACTGTCTGTGAGCAATCCAAGCATGTAGAATCTCGCTCTAAAAGGGCTTTCAGAGAGCTGTCAATGTCCTGAAAGAGGACACCTTCTTTCTGCCAATATTGACAGTTGAAAGTGGAGAGGGTGCGTGGAAAGTGACTTGCATTTCTGCACATGTTCTCAATCAATGTGAGCTTCGGTAATACTTTGAGAACCCACACGGTTTTGTTCAAAAATCGTACAAATGCACCTGGAAGAAAGGAAGCGTGATGGATAGTGGCGCCGCTTTTAAAAAGAGGAAAAGACATGAAGTAAACAAGATGCGTCTCTGTCTTTTTTTCTCTCCCCGTCTCTTTCTCCCCTGTTGACTTTGCGGTAAAGATTGATCGTGAATGGCGCAGGACGTATGAGACGTATGAGCGTGGCGATCATATCATGGATCACAGCTTTGGGGGGAGGTGACAGCTGTTGCCAGTGTCCTCTGTTTGTTTGAGAGGCAAGTGTGTGTCTGATGGATTGGTTTGCTTTCTTGGATACCAGGTTGATTTATCGTCATGCGTTTTTTGTCTGAGTTTTTATAAAAATTTAACAGGTAGAACAATGGGCTGTATTGTTATCTTGACTTATCCCCAGTATGTGTTTTAAACCATTAGGTGCCAGAGGGGTGATATTTGCAGATCATATAATGGAATTCAGTTAACTCTCCTAACAATTATTGGCTGGAAGATCTGTTGTCTAACCTTTAACACACTGACTTTGCTGTTGCCGGTGCAGAATCTCGGCTTAACTTTATCTTAATGTGGATAAAGTCAATCATAATTTGACTATCATTGGTCTAGTGGGTAGGAATACAATTCAAGAATACATAATCCCACTTATTATACAGCTACTTGCCAAAGAAATAAATAACTTCCCACAGTATATTACTGTAATAACCCAAGTTAACAAACAGCTACAAGGATCAAACCTCACTGCAAACCTCGAGTGTGCATGATGACGGAATCGTTTAAGTGTTAACATTTTGTGTTTAGTCTTTTCGTGCTTGATGCGAAACGCTTCTTTGATTCAAAGGCTGAGCATTCACACGTACACACACACACACACACACACACACACACACACACACACACACACACACACACACACACACACACTTACTGTGTTTTCATGCAGGCGCCATGACATCTTTTCTTAAATGCTCCTCTTGCATTATGACTTCCTTTGAATCCACATTCACAAAGCATGGCAATGTGTAGTGTAGAATTATCAAAATTCAGTTAAGCCAAATGACCTGGAGGGCAGAATGAATGTGGGAATGCAAGGTTGTTGATGGGCGCTTAAGCTGTGCTGAGGCTCATTATGACATTAAGCACCTGCACCCGAGCTATGAAAGTCATATTTATTTTTGACATTATGCATTATTGAGGCCACTTCCGCTGAAAGTCCCTCAGTAAATACAATAGATATTACTGGCTGACGCAAATTCCCTCTTACATCGTCACAAACAGGCTCAGGCAGGACCCTCAGCCTTTCGTAGGACAGTTAATCAGGTCATTAGTATGGGAGACCATTTGTACTCTAACAGCTCCTGATTGCTTTACCTCTCACATCCTGGTGACATCAGCACATTGCTAATTGGCAGATAATTGCCAATAATCATGCAATGGATCAGGCAGAGTCCAATTAAAGTGGCCTGCAGCAGCGCACACAGCTCCGATATCTGGACTCTGCCACTGGCCCTAATTTAGTAATGCAGGTTACTCTAGTTAGTACAGTTATGGTGGGGAAAAAATTGTTAAAATGCCAGTAAAAATTAAGATTTTCTTCTTTTAGTATTGTAGATGTCTTATGGAGAAGTTCATGACATACTATGTGCAATATGTATTATTATTCCGGCCGCTGCCTGTGTGAGAGATAAGAGCCAGCGCCTGTAATGGGATCCAGTCTGTTGGGAGAAGATGGAGGAAATCGCTGGGAGCAGGAATGCGCTTGACTTGCTCGTTTAGGTCAGCGAGGGAAGTGTGTTTGTGTGTGTGTATGTGTGTGTGTGTATGCAGGAAAATCTGTGTGTGTCCAAAACTGTGTTTCCTCAGCAATAGGAAAACTGAAATGTGATATGAATATCCTCTCCATTCTTCCATGAAAGTACCTGAATATACCCCTGAAAAGGCCCCATTTAGACTCGCTCCCAGACAATACAGTACAATGTCCCTGATGACAGGCTAACTGCGTGAGGAAGTAGCCTCTCTCGGCCCCACATAATAGCAGAATACTCCCCAAGTCACAGGAGGGATTTATGGAAGCAAATTAGCTCTTTCTAGCATCCACAACAGCTGCCTGTCGGAGTGTTGGGTTGTCTACCTGTAGTTTGCGTCTATGTAGGGGTATATGTGTGTGTGTGTGTGTGTGTGTGAGACACGCTGACCCTCGTCACTGTATATGTTCCACATCCTGTGATGTGATAGATGTGTGAATTGGAGCTCTGCCTAGCCTGTCAATCAGATGAGCAGATCATTAGAAGTGTCACTCTCAGATCTCTCATCTCTGTAATCAGCTGTCATACAACACCGGCGTCTACATGTGTGTGTGTCTGTCCAGCTGCCAGATGCAAGAGCACAAGCTAACGACGAAGACACAAAGGAGCTGACAATTTATTATCCAGACTTTTGTAGTTATGTGTTCATGTGCCTGTAGTGGACAGCAGATCCATCTTGGGGTCCATATGGCCTCCATGTTGGATCTACGCTGGTCTCTAACAGTGTGCAAGTGGCAATTAGCGCTACATTTGCTGTGGATGGCATAGAACCAAAGACCTGTCACCTCTGTTTCACAGCTCTGTCTTGCATGTGTGTGCACGTGCATGAATTTGGACCAGCATGCAAGTGGAGTGGGGGGGAATCACACAGTGGCACCTGCTCCACAGCAGGGGGGGGATGCTCCATCTAAGATGTCTTGGTGTGTGTATATTTTTTTTCTGCGCCAGTGGGACATGCAGGAAGCAGTGATGGCATGTTGTGTGTGTTTGTGTGTGTGCGATCAGCATCTAATGCACGCGGTTTACTCGTAATCAATGTTACCGCTGTTCCCTTGGGCTACCCTAATGCATTCTAAAATGCTAATTAGTTTTAGTGCTGAACCCCTAAGTTGCATCATATGATCGTGCAGACCGTCACAATGAGATGGAAATGTGCCGCAGCAAAGTGGCTCAGCGTCTTGGGGAAATGAAAATCTAAACACAGCTACTGAAATGTTGCGTGACTGGCGGCATATGGTTTTCGTAGGTGGCGGCATCTGTGCCGTGTTTGATTCCTCCGATCACAGTCTAAAAGTCCCTTTGATCTGGGTATTCAAGGAATGATGTGACACAAAATGGCTGGCGGCCCGCTGTGTGTCGGGTGGGAGAGGGACAGCGGAGACTGACAGACTGGGAATTACATGTCCCTCACTTTCAAAGGACCCTTGATCACAGGACACCTGGGTTTGATTGTTTTGAGAACAGTAAAAAAAAGGTGTGTCTCTCTCTCTCTCTCTCTCTCTCGCTCTCTCTCTCTCTCTCTTTCTCTCTGTCTGTCTGTCTCACGCTTTCTCTCTCTCTCTCTCTCTCTCTCTCTCTCTCTCTCTCTCTCTCTCCCCCCCTCTTTCTTGCTATCCCCCCCCCTCACGTTTCCAGGTTGTGTAAGATGTCAGATGGCTCATAGATGCTGACTTTTTTAGAATGAGCTGTGTATCTGTATCAAGCGTGTTACATGTGCTGCTTTTGGATGAAAGTGCCCGTGCCCGTGTGTGTGTGTGTGTGTGTGTGTGTGTGTGTGTGTGTGTGTGTGTGTGTGTGTGTGTGAGAGAACAGGCATGCTAATGACAGCTGACAGGGCCCACGCTTCTGAAATTAGCCGCTCTGTCTGGCCTCTGGGGAGAGCATGGATGTTCAGATACAGAAGCTGTCTTAACGCTACAATCCCTGCCTCTCTTCACTATAGGGTCCAATCCCTTTCCTGTGGTTGCCAGGCTGGAGTGTGAACTCGTCCCTTGTAAAGATAACGGCTAAGAAATCAAGTACTGGGCCCGGCTCCAGTTTCAATGTTTATCGTGGAAAGGCTTTTTTTCCCATTCCTAAATAGGAAAAGGATGAAAATGTATTGCCAGTGTGTGTGTGTGGTTGCTTTATGATCCTGAGCAGAATTTTTACATTCAGCGTCTTTACTGTCAGCGATTGATGGAGGCGAGATAATGGTCAGATAGTGATTTTTAATGAGTCACGCGATTGCTTGGATGTGATTGTGGATTTGTGTGCAATGTTGAACATGGATTGATCCACTGTATGGAGACTGCATTGTGTGTGTGTGTGTGTGTGTGTGTGTGTGTGTGTGTGTGTGTGTGTGTGTGTGTGCGGATAAATGAAGCAATGAAAAGATCCCCATGTGACTCCAGCTTAGAAAAGAGGAGTTAATGAGTTCTTCTTGTCTGACGCTCATTTTTCCACCCCTCCCTCATTTAGTCTGGGCTCCATCTTTTCTCTCATCTCTTCGTCATGTCTCCCGAAGCAGGCGGGTAGTTAAACATCCCCAAACTTGGCCGCCCCGTCCTCATTCTCCCTCTTTCCCTCTCTCTCTATTTGTCGGCCGGCTTGTTCCTTCTTCGCTGTCTGCAAGTCGGATCTTCATGCGTACTCGAGCAGATCCATCTAACTAATGCTGATCGCAGATGTTCTGCACCGTCCCTAGTGTTGGTGTGTGTGTGTGTGTGTGAGTTCATCTCCCCATGTGGAATCACAGGGTTCTGATTCTTCTTGATGTTGAAGTATCCTCTGACAACAAAGTAGAACTTCCTCGCTTCAGAAAATGAGATCTGGATAAATGAAATGACCGTTGTGTGGTGGTGCTGTCAGTAAGGCAGTGAGTGCAAATGCCCCCCCAGCTGTCTCTCATGTTCCATTAATCTGCTCTGCATCCTGTTTACTCCAGCCAGCGGCCAACCTGTGCTCGTTTCTCTTAAGATCACAATTTGGACAAGAGGGGGGAAACTCCACTCGTGTCCGCAGGCTGTTGAATGTTGAAGCTTGACCGTCGGCGCTTTGTAAAACTCATTAAATTGACGTGGACTAAAGCCAGCGGTTACAGCGAGAGAGAGAGAGAGAGAGAGAGAGAGAGAGAGAGAGAGAGAGAGAGATTCTGGCAGATTTTTCTCATCTCTGCTCTTGGGACTGAGTGCAGCCAGTGACCTGGCTCGCTTGCAGGATAGTGCTCTGCCGCCGCAGCATCAATCTGCTTGTCCCACTGCAGAGGCGGGAAGGGAGCAGCAACACGAACACACAAAACACTTTGTCATGGCACGCCTTATACACTGGCTTCTCTTTCATGGTCACTAGAGAAAACGCACACACAAAACACAAGTACACATACGGGCATACACACAAAGATGGGACCAATGCTCTGTTTTTGGTATTTTGTATCAGCGATATGGAACAGTTGGTTGCTGTGAGAATAAAAAGGATTTACACTCTTTTTTTTTTTTGCCTCCCATCTCCTGCGAGATTTATTCCAGCTATACATGAATGAATGAAGATCTATCCCTGTGTTCTCGCCGCACAATGAGATTTTGATCCCAATATATTCCATGTCATCTGATTTCATTCCCGTCTTTGTACTGCGGGCTTTCCCTCTTACCCCCGCTGACTGCAGCCATCTGGGCTTTTGATCCACTGGAAATACACTGACAGCCCCATTGGAAGGGGCCAAAGGAAGCAAGATGACATTGTATTGCCGCAGATCCATAGGAGGGATGTGTGTGTGTGTGTGTGTGTGTGTGTGTGTGTGAGTCTGAGAGGGAGCGGGGGGGGCTACTGTAGCTGTCTGGAAAGCTTTGGGATTTGATTTGAGTGACATGGAATGCTGTTTGTTGGATCCTCGCGGGACAGGGCGAGGCTGACATATGGATGGCACGGAGCCAAATCTAGTCTGATTTATGCCACCCTGTGTCTAGAAGAGGAGTGGGGGGTGTCCGGTCACCCGCCGCATTACAGAAGATGTATTGTGTAGGTGCGTTATCAGAAAAACAATCAGTCACACAGACACACTCGCATACGCTCACACACACACACACACACACACGTTCAGAAACAACAGACGATCTGTGGTGAGAAGCTTCAGATCTCCAGTCACAACTTCTGGCGCCTCATCTTTGACGTATTTAACTTTTCCCCCCTCACAGACATGCTCAGCCGTCTCCCCCGACACATGTCTCGCTAAGAGGAAGTCATTATCGCGAATGAAACGAGCTCGTCGGCGATGGCTCCTCTCCCGACTCTTTGCAAAAATCTTTATTGGACTCACGCCATGTGCTCCCCTCTGAGCCGCTGTAGGTGTAGAGAAAGAAGGGGGCCGCCATGCGATGAAGAGGTGAGATATGACGCCTGGAGGATGCAAGAAAGTGGAAAAACCAAGAGAGGGTTTAAAATAAAACAGCGGTGAAGAAAAAGTAAGTGGCGGCAGAAGGAAAGATTGGTAGCAGATAAGAGGCGGTCACCCGTGGAGAAATTGAGGGCAGCGATTTATCAGAGAGGAGATGAGGCAATGTCATACTCATTGAATAGCTATTAGGAGTGTAAGGTGGGGAGATCGGGGGGGGGGGGGCACGTTAAGGCATTTTTTACCAAGTCGACTTTAACTTCTTCTTCTTCTTCTCAGGTGTAACAATATGGGGTGTTCTTCAGGTTTTGGTGTCGGATTCAATTCATCCAAATCGTGACTAGAGACTAACAGCTGTAGTTTGATTCAAAAGAACATAATAATGTGTTTCTCTGTTTAGCCCGTAACATCTCTCAGCGTCTCCTCAGCACCTCGCTAATCCTGCAGCTCATTTAGGAAGCCCTTAAACTCACACACACACGCACACACACAGGCTCACACACAAACGGCCTGATGTAAACATCCTAATTAGCGGCTGAGAGCTGACAGAGGGGAGCGCTGCCTGGCTGGGGCCATCTGGCCGGGGCCTGACGGTCTGATCTATAGGTCTCGCGTTTGCCAAGCCCACATGTTTTACATTGTCTGTACACTGTGGGTGGCACAAGTCAGGTTGAAACAACAACAAACACGACACATAAACCAACAAGAGGAAAATGGAGGCTTATATACTGCATGCTTTTTCCTGTAAATGCACGCCTAATTTAAATTTTCCTATCTTCTAAATCATTTATACACACACACACACACACACTCACTCACACACAGAAATTAATTATGTTTGGCACAGCAGCAGCAGCCTCATTCTAATAAATCTCTCCATTATCTAAAGTGATTGGTGGACACGGCAGCTCTTTCTGTGTTGGCCGAGTTGAGGCTGGAGGACAGGCGGGCGTTAACCCTGTGTTTCCTTGCGTGCAGAGTGTTACAGGTGGTGTGTATGTGTGTTTTTGCACATCAGAGTGCAACTGAAAAGGGGCAAGAGTGCAACAACAACCACCACTTACTCTTACATATTTTTTAAGGTAGTTGAATGCAAAATAGGCTGTTTGCATGTACTTGAAACCTTTTACAGACGTTTTGATTAAACACTTTTTGCTTTTACTCAAATTTATCTCACACATGGCCAATCCACAGTGGCCATTTTGTTATCATAAAACAATTAGCAGGTATCCGTCAGCATGGTGTCAAGTCAAAAGTTGTACCTTCCATGAACAAAACACACTCATCTGGGATTCATCAGGGAGCCTGAGGCAGGACTTTGAATGTTGCACCGCGCTTCAGCCTGAAACGACTCAATAACGCCACACCGACGACGGGTGACCCAGAAACGCGCTGTCTCTGTCAGAACAGCGTTTCGAACGAGATTAAGCGCTCCTTTATGCAAGTCCGTTTCCTCTTCCTGCGCGGTGACATCACGAATGTCTAGGGACCCATTGAAACACCTGTGTCCCCATCTCCATGACAACTAAGCTCGAGGCCTTTGGGTGATGGAATATGCGTAGAGATGAGGCGGTCCTGCACGTACGTACACACACACACGCGAGACACACACACACACACACGGGCACACATGAGTTAAAAAAAGACTTTGAGGCCAAATAAATCACACAACATGGAGTCTAGGGTGAGAGCCCCTGATGAGATATAGAGCCTACAGAAATAGGCCATCACAGACCCCATTCCTCCTCAGCAGCACCAGAGTTAATGGCTTTCACATCTCCGGGAGCCTCTCTGACTCTTTCTGTGTTCGCAGGTTTGTCTTTGTTATCTTACAGCTGTTATCTTTGCTCTACCAATTCCATCCTCTCCTGCTGGACAGCCACTGTAAACCGCCGCTCTGCAGGGAACAATGTGGTCTAATATATGCTTTGTTATGTCATCGGGTATTTGTTAGGGGCAAACGAAGAGGCCCATTCACGTCGCTCATTTTCTACAGGATGCTTAGGTTTGAAGAAAGAAAGAGGCGGAATTGGATGGAAGGCGAGAGTGGGAGGGAGGCAGGAAAAGTCAGGGGAGGAGGTGAAGGGAGGAGGGAGGCAGGATGACTTTTACAGTGTAGCTGGCAGAGAGTCAAGTGAGCTCGCTGAGGCAGAATATTATGGCCTGAGCGTAGCGGACTGAAATGTGTCTTCACAGCGTGCATATACAGTATGTATGTATGTTTGTATGTATGTATGTGTGTGTATGTGTGTGTGTGTGTGTGTGTGTGTGTGTGTGTGTGTGTGTGTGTGTGTGTGTGTGTGTGTGTGTGTGTGTGTGAGAGTGTGAGAGTGCTTGGGTGTTTGCACGGGCATGTTTGCTTAACACCTGCACTACGCATGTGTCTCCACGCTAAAGGCTCTAAACACTTCTTATGTCAATCTTTATGTATAAAAGGCAGCCGAGGCTAACGCTCAGATGGAGCTACTGGCCCGGGACAAAACGACTTCTGACCTAATCAGCCGCGGCAGTCTGGAGGAAGCACCTTTGAGTGCAGACAGTGACTTCTTCAAAATGTACTCATGCTGCGAATACACTTAGTCCAAAATACTGCCAGGGTCACGGACAGTAACAGCCAGAAACGTTTTAAATCGATTGTTTCCTTAAGGGAAGGAAGACGTGGCCAGTACTGTGTATAAACTGATTAAGGAAAGTGTACAGTGGTTGAATAAAAGGTGGCTCCTGTTAGGGCTGCATACAATCAATATAATTTGAATATAGTGCACACACGTATGCACAGGCCCCATTCATCTAGATCAAAATATGAAGTTGCCAGGGGCAACAAAGACCCTACAGCATCCCCACAGTGACTGCTTGCCAAGCAGCCCACTATCCAGCACCATTACCCTCATCATTGCAACATAATCAGCTGCAGATGAAGCTGCTTCTAAATCGAGACAGCCTTCAAGGCACAATTAGAATTGTTAATTAAATGTTGCTCCGTCTTGCATTGGCTTGACACGTAATACAAAGCCATTATTTGGGTCTGTGCACTGTGAGCTCTGTCTCCGCTCTGTCATTGATAATGCGTGGCAGACATTTACCATAGATCATGGACGGGCAGCCATGTAAGACGGCACCAGATGATTTCACTGAGCTGTGTTATTAGTGCGAAAAAAGAATAGCCAGGTGTAGTTTTGGATCAGAATGGAAACTTCCGCCAAACCCCACCACACCCCCTAACGCACACACACACACACACACACACACACACACACACACACACACAGTCCCCCGAAAATGAATGGTCTACATTCACATTTTCCAATAATTCTGATGTACTAATTGTACTTTTTTGTGCAAATCCTTCCTTGTGGAATTTGGAAGTACACACATATTCAGCTGTTTAATGATGCTTATAAGTAAACCTTTGGTGTACTTATTAACTTTAGAATGTGCCTTTTCGCCATGTGGTTGAAACTTTGAAGAATAATGGCCCTTGAGTGTATATACGTGCACATACACTTTGTTTGTGTCAGGGTCTGCTTCTGCGTGTCTGTTGAAGTGCTTTCTGAGCACTCAGCATTCAGCAACCTACTGAAAGCGTTGAGGTTCTCCAAATGTTAGACGGACATCTTTTTAAGAGATTTAGAAATAGCACGCACTCCCATACCGCATTAAACGTGCATGCGTGTTTTTGCGAGTGTGGATTTGATCAAGCGTGCGAGTGTGCGACCTGTCTGAGTGGGTCGTCCCGCTCTTGAGGAGTGTTCGGATCAGCAGGAGGACTGAAAATCAATCCATATCTCCGTATCCCCATACCGACCGCTATGAAATGGAATGCACAGGCTTGAGCCCTAAATGGATTAGACAGATTGGGCCGTCTAATACCCTTTTATTAGATGCTGCCAGTCTTCACCCATCATCTGTGAAACATTGCTGGCTCCGAGAGTGTTTGTGTGCGTGCGTGCGTGGCGTGCGTGCGTGCGTGCGTGCGTGCGTGCGTGCGTGGCTTGTCGTGGCTTTAGCTTCGGCTGCGTAAGAAGGAAGTGGAAGACTGACAGGGGAGAGTGAGGGGGGATTACATGATAATTTAATTTGAACCACTCCTGAAACAGGTCTGCTTCAGGTGTGGGTGATCCTTCTCCAAAGTAAAACAAAACCAGCCATGTGGTGTGTCTGTGCGTGTGCGTGTATGTGTGTGTGTGTGTGTGTGTGTGTGTATGTGTGACAATATACATTTCCTGTGTGATCTCCAGAAGCCGTTTAATTTAAACAGGATTGGAGGAAGCAGCGATGGACTGTTCACAGTAAATTATACAGTGTTATAAAGCTACCACCCACACGCCTTCTACACCTACATGCAAGTCCCATAGTGGCTGCACATGCACACACACACACACACACACAGACACACACACACACACACACACACACACACGCACACACACACACACGCACACGCAACGGCATGGGTTAGATGGGGTTTGGGGTGTGTGTGTGTGTGTGTGTGTGTGTGAAGACTTTTCCCGGCTTTAATCCACCCATTTCTGTTAGCATGAAAGAAGGGGATTAACAGAGGAAAGGTGAACATGGAGAAAAAGCTGGAAAGGAACACGAGGAAAAGGAAGATTGTAGCTCCGGAAACCTCTGCACTCAGTATTTTGCGGTGAATGCAGATGAGCGCCTCTTTTGTATGACGTTAAATCCTCTTATTGATCAGCAGATGAGGTCCTGTCCTCGCTCATACCTGCTTCAACTTCCAACAACTTTGTAGAGTTGGACGTCTCTCCGCTACCTCTTTTTTTTGTGGGGGTGGGAATGACTTCACAGATTATCAAATTACTGCGATAACAACTAAAGAAATGTGATAATTACTGCCAGGTAGGCACGCTAGCGGCAATGTCTGTCATATCTTCAGAGCGGAATTTGATTTCCTTTCTCTGGCAAACTGCAGTCTGCGCTTGCTACCCCGTTTGATTTCCTTTAATTTAGCGAGTCACACACAAACATGATGAGACTCATAAGTAAAACGGCCTCTTCTGTGCGTAACGTTGCACCGCGCAAGCTGCTCACATCCATCCCCGCCTTGAGGAATCCTCACCGCCTGGAGACGAGCCATTTCCATCCCTCCGTTTAAGGGTTTTGCATCATTAGCAGATGACGCCATCAAGGTTATTTCTATTTCATTGGCATCCAGCGCTGTGATCTAATCGTTTGCTTTTATACATTCCCTCCATACACGCTCCCCATTTTGAAAGCGTCGCTCCCCATTTTGAAAGCGTCACTGCCGGCTATTTTTGGAACGCTACTTGCCCGTGACAAATAGAAACGTACCTCCAGGCTTTAAAAGGAAATAAAAAGTATTTCTCTCTGTCTTGTGTCGGGGTTCATTCAAGCCGCCCCCTTACTCCCGCGATGAAAAACGGCCCCTCGCCGGACCGCCCCTGGGGATGGAGATTTGACGTAGCGGCGTCATTATCCGATCAACACATTACACACATGGAATATTGAGGCTGGAACGCCGATGTCCGAGGCCTCGTCTGTCCCGCTGGTTGGACGGAGGTTCCAGAGGACATAAAATATAGCAGAAAAAACGTGTTAACAAAGGAGCGCGAGGACGGCCATCTGGCGTCATGTGCGAGCCAGGGAGTAAGTCATCGATTCAGGAAAGCCAATTAAGACAGTACATAAAATTATAATCCAAAGCGTTAACGGCCTCCTGACAGTGGCTATCTTTATACGCAGCATGTGTCACATTGATTATACATTTTAAACATTATATTAGGGAAATTTGCTGTCAGAGATGAACCACCCACTGCACTCACTCCACCCGGCCCTCCCTGTTTGTGGTATGTGTGTGTTTGGGTGCAGGGAGTGTGTACTTGTGTTTATTGTCTCGGTGTATGTGCGTGTGTGTGTGCATGTGTGTCGAAGTGGTTTTCCTTTTTTCACAACAAAACAAAGTTAATTGTCTCAATTACCGATATTAATTGCAAATTACCCGCCATTGGTTCTCTGTGACTCACAATTTGGAGTTCATATCTCAGCTCTGCTCTGTGTTGATGTTGTTGTTGTGATGGTTATGATAATGGAGTTTTACTTTCACCGTCCTTAGTCTCTCTCTCTCTCTCTCTCGCTCTCTCTCTCTCTCTCTCTCACTCACTCACTCACTCACTCACTCACTCACTCACTCACTCACTCACTCACTCTCTCACCCTCACCCTCACTCTTAGTCTCACTCACTCACATGTACACACTCGCAGATAAACAACCTCAACATCTCAGGTTTCACATGTCGGCGGTTTTCGTGTCTTGAGTTTTGCTTTTGTCACCTTGCTTCGTCTTTGCTCCCCGTACGTGTAGAAATGTCTTTTATTGTGCGTGTTATTGCTTGGACAGCTCTGTGACTTGTCCATGGCGTACTAAAAGATGGATGGTCTGCGGGGCTGGCGTCCCTACAGAGGACAAGAAAGTGAGAAGGAGAAATTACTTTGAGATTTGAAATGTCACCGCTTTACAGGATCCCCTTCCCAAGCTCTGGCACTTTTTTTTGACTCGGTTGCTGAGGCAGTAGGAAGCTGTCGCTCGCTGACATTTGCCGTGTGTGTGTGGGCTGATGCCTGAGTCAGTCTTGTGTATGTTTGTTTGCCTGTTCGGTCACCGTCGCTGTGATGTAAGTGCAATGTCTGACGGGCTATTTTTAAGCCCACCGAGGAGTTGGGACCGCAAGGCCTGAGCATATCGCACTAATCGCAGCAGCAGTTACAGGAACATATGTCGCCTTTTATTGTTCCAACTACGTCGCGGCCTATTAGGGCAGATGGGCAGTGTCGTTATTCCCTCTTATTTCAGCTTCGTTCTCGATCTTATTCTTCGTTCTCTTCATTCTCTTATCTATTTAGATTAGTGTAATTTAGGAATACAGATGAACACTTGCTGTTTTTACTGCGGGATAGCGTTTAGATGGTGGAGAACGCACCACATCATCTTGCTAATCACCTGCGATGAGCAGATGCAAGGCAGATGTGTTGCTGCTGGCACAGGTGCTGCACAGCAACGTTGTCCAAGGTTTGTCTTGGAAGACTTGCAGCCTTGGTGCTACCGAGCAACCGTCTCCTTCTCAGTGTGCGGCTGTGTCCTTTAGACAGAGGAAGGAAGTGTGTGTGTGTGCGTGTGCGTGTGCGTGTGTGTGTGTGTGTGGGGTGTGGCGAAAGGAAAGGGAAACAGTGGGAGGAAGAGGAGAGCACAGTGCAGCCTGGAGAGTCTAATTACTGAGGCATAAGTATTCATGAGCTTGTCCTCGCTCGCTCGCTCGCTCGCTCACTCGTCCCTGCACTGGGCACGACTCTGGGCGCTGGCTTGGGGCCACTGTGAAACCAAGTGGAGAGGGTTGCCGAGCTTTTGCAGCGTCGCCGTGTTGCTGGCTTTGGAACCAACGCAGGTGGACTCACAAAACACTCCACTGCCTGGCTGGGAGTGAGGCCGCAGAGGAGGTACAGGAAGGAGACATATGGTGGCTCATGATTAAAAGTGTAAAGTTTGGTGCGAGTGAGCGTACACGTGCGAGGGAATGCTGTTATCAAACTAATCCCTGAAGGAAATTTTCAACACCCTGAACTCCATAAGCTGTATTTAGTCTTGGTCTGTTAAGACGACTTACAAAAACAAAAGTGTTTACCCTGCAACTATTTCTGTCCCAAAACGCACCACTTTACACTTTGTGCCACCTGAACTTTTTTAAGAGCTCAGGAATCTTTTAAGGCAGCGAGGAACCCATTTGGGAGCCAATCTAAAGTCCTAATGAAGTACATCTCACTTCATCTATTGGAACTAATTATTACTGATAGTTGAAAGCAGTGTCCAGAAACTTCACAGGGCTGTTTTCATTCCGTTCAAATGTATTGAGGAACTTGCTGAAGAATCCACCAAAACCATGAAGGAGTGATGAGGGAGAACAAGCTTAACATTCTCCAGAAATAGATGAATTTAGCAAACTATACTTACTCATTGCTGTAATTTCACCCCTTTTACCAATGAGTCTCACATTTGACCTCCTCCTGCCTTCACACCGTTGTGAAGTTGAAATCTTGAATCACGAATCTTGAATCAGGTTTGTCAGTCCGTCAAATAACATACAAACGTGTGTTGTAATCCTGCTTCAACACCTGTGGCACCCTGTGGCACCCTTTGGCATGCGCCTTTGCTTTCAAGCTGCTGTCAGGAGAGGTGGCGGTCAGCGTAACCGTCTCCCCGATAAGGCTTGAGTGGGTTAATCCAGCCAAGTTGCAGACTTTTCTCATGAAACAGAACTAGCCCCGTAGCGCCGATTGGCTTTACCCGTTTCATGATTTCACATGCTTTCACCTTCTATGCTTGAGTTTTCCTTTAAGCTGAGCATGAAAGCTTGAACGTCCTCTTGATACCAGCATATCTTTGAGCTGTGGAATTTGCTGCGAGCTGTTTGAGTCCGTTCCTTTTGAGGTCATTTGACTGTACGCCGCTCCTTTAGTACGCATGGCTCCCTGGCTGTCGATGGCAGCGCGGTGGCGCCCGCTGACAGCCACCATTACTCTAATTAGTCTGCACCGATTGCTGTTGTAACCTAGAGGGCAGTGAGGCAGATGATCCTAATCAGGCCTTATCAGCGCCAAATGTTTTGATCGTGGATTTTGATGCAGTAAAGATGAACTGATGGGCTATAATACAGAGTGACGGTCCGCATTTGGGCAGCGGTTTGTCCGTGCAACATTTTTGTTTAAACGCTCTACATTTGTAGCAGCAGTTCCCATGAGTTCACTAATAAAAGGAATGCAGAGATATTTTCTGTTCTTCTGTGCTTTGCTATGCTGCAATAGGATGTTAAGTGTCTGACAAACATATAATTATAGTCAAGAATAGAAATCTCTGAATCCATATCCTGGTTTTCTAAGTACTATTAAGTGAAAAAAAACACGTAAAATATTATAATTATTTATATTTCAAGAGCGTCTCGACTAAGTTTACTTATGTCACTGTCAACACAGCTGCTTATGGTTCAAATGGAAATTGCAGCATCTGTGCCAGTACAAAAGACTAAGAGCAATATTCTGACACTTTTATTGGAAGGACCGTGAAAGACGTCGTAACTCAAGAAGAGTAATAAACATAATGTACTTTGATTTTTCTATATTCTGTGTAATGCAGCACAGGCCTGAGGTCAGACTTCCTCCCCCTTTTTTATACGATCCCGTCCACTGCGTTTGACATGTCAATCTGAACCTTTAATGTGCCTTTTGGCTGCATGAGTATGTTTTACATGCACGCACACACACAAACACACACACACACACACACACACACACACACACACACACACACACACACACACACACACAATAAACTCCCCTCACGCGTGTTCTGATCAGGATAAAACCTTCCCCTAAATCTAAACCAGACTTCAGGCAGCGTCAGACGTGGACCGTGGCCCCACCGTGAACCAGCAGTGTGCATCTTTGCCCTGTCAACCGCGTGTCTGCGCCTGGGCTTTGAGTTATAGCCGCCCGGGTCTCAGACCCATTCATCAGCCCTTCATTAAAACCCAAATCGCTTTTTCATTCACAGCCTTCTCCCTTCCCCTGCCCGACAAGTTCCACATCCTGCCTGTTAAATTTATAGGTCGTGTCTGTTGTTCAATTCCACGCGTTTGCAGCCCCCTCGTCTCTTTACACGGCGGGTAAGCTGATCTACAGACTGCGTAACCCGCATGGGGAGCCTCGTGGAAGCAAATAAGTTTTCATTTGGTCAACGTCAAAAAATAGAGGGGGAGGAGGCGTGGCTCCTACTTGGAGAGCGAGGGAGAAACGGGCCTGTTGAAAGGAACTCTCCAATGGCCTTTTCCTGTTCCGCTTTTGTTGGAGCTATCTCGACTGCTCCTTGTTATTCAGACCACACAATGGAGGTACAACACTGCCGGCTGCTCCCTCCCTCCATCCCTTCCTCCCTCCTTTCACCCCCCCGCCCCCCTCCTCCCCCATCCTTCAATCCTCCACATTATAAGCCATTTAAAGCGCTTTTTTTGGCAGAGTGGAGTCGAGGCAGGTGGAAGTGGAGTGTTCACAGACCCCTGACCATTCTCCGCTCGCAGGAAATTAGCCGCGTTATTGTGCCTCCGCCTCGGCAGCTTAGCCCCGCTCAGTGCAGCGTCAAAGCAAATATCTCATCAAAATTTCGGCACAGTAGTTGAGCACCTCTGTGATGTCCTTTCCCAACATCGGAGTCAGTTATTGTCCCTTTGCTACAACACCACGGGTAATCATCTCTATTTTCCCAGAGTGCTGTAATTGAGAATAAAGTTTGGTCATTGAGTGTTGGACGGTTGTTTCATTGATAATGTTGAAATAGCCATTTGATATTGATTTTTTTTTTTTGGAGCATAACAATTTGATTCTTTATCGCTCTGCTCATTATTTAACGTCTTTGCCGAGGGTCAATTAGTCAATCCTTTCCCTTGGCGTCTATTACTCCCTGTAATACGAAAGGGACATGTGACCTTTTCACGGGGTAAATAAATGTAGCGCAGGCCGCAGGGGGGAATCGGGGAAAACAGGATTGCACATTGTCGAAACCCAGAGAAATGAGAATAAAGTGCCACTGTTGTTTTTCCTCTCTGAGCTTTGGGGATTTATCATTAGCCAAAACACACACACTCGCTCACTCACACACACACACACACACACACACACACTCGCACAAGCACAGAGAAAACACTTTTTGACTTTCACCGTCATTCATTCATGTAGGCAGGCAGGCACGCTGGCCCTCCTCCACCCTTCTCCCCGCATCCGGAGGAGGGAGGTCAGGTTAAGTGTTGCGAGGGGGCAGCGCGCCTGTTTTTCCTCTTGGCTGGCAGCTTGCCCACATCAACAGCCCCTCTCTTCAAAAAGCACTAATGCGGCGGTCGGCGCTGACAGTGTTACTGACAATGAGTTACTATCTGCCAGACGCAGGAGCCCCCTCGCCCCCTCGCCCCCCCCCCCACGTCTGGACGCCGGTCCCTCTGAAAAACAGATCTGCAGCGAGAGCAAAGGTTAATCTAGCAGTGAGGCTCCACCGGCGACTCGCTCCACGGCCATGTGTGACTGAGAATAGGTTGGGAGGAATTAACACCCCTGCCTCAGGGATTGTTGACAGAGGTGCGCGTATCTGTCTGCGTCTGTCCGTGTGTGTGTGTTCTGTGTGTGTGACTGTTGATGATAGGAAGTGAGGAGGGGGGGGAAGGGACTAGATGAAGTGGTTTGGGGAGGAGGTTTTGTGTTCACAATCCATTATCTTCAGGGAGGAATCGCGTTGAATAAAGGTTGCTTCATGCCATTTCAAAGATGTAAGGCAAATACCAGCGACTGTGTAAACATGGCGTGGAGAGTGAGCATGCTGTCTTTCCTTTTGTCCTTTCCATCAGCCTGTCTCACTCCTGCTTCAGTTGTTTTCTTTACATCCATCGAGTGTGAGGTTCCAGCACCGCGCACCCACAACCTCTCGGAGCGGAAGGAGGAACAGTAACTTAACAAGACACAACCTTGTTAGTGTGTATGTGTGTGTGTGTGTGTGTGTGTTTATGGGGATGTATGTCTACATTTGGCTGAGTCAGCTGAGGTCAACTTGGTTCACAGCCTCCTAAGGAGAGAGTATTTAAACGGGCTGCCTACTGCCGTGCAGGCCGTCTGTTTCTAGTCCAAACAGCTCTGCTTGCTAAGCCCCTGTTGCCACACCACAGTCCTGCGCCCTCTGCCTGCAAGTGTCACACCGTCTCCACTGTTATTAAATCATAGCTACGGTTGAAGCAGAGAATAAATCAAATTCTTCACATGAGATTTAACAGATTTGCATATTTGCCGTAGCGATAAGCCGCGCATCGCAAGTCGGGATATTTTCAAGGATTTCTGGCTTCGAAGTCACACAGAAGGATTACCCAATTTTGTGCGTTTCTTCAGATTATCTGTGCGTGTTGTGCAACCACGGCGCAAATTGAGGGGTAAATAAGAAAAGAAGGAGAAAGCACCTCGGCACGCCGGCGCTGCCTCTTCACAGTCAATTAGGTACGTGAGACTTCTCCCGGCGATATTTCACTTTGGTTAATGCTTCTTCTGTCATCAACCCCAGTGTGTGTTTGTGCACGCATACGGTTGAGCGCAAGCATGAATGTCTGCGGGTCTTTGTGTGTGGGTGCCTGCGCTCACAAACCTGCCAAAATACCTTCATACAGCGGGATGGGGGAGAGGAGAGTGCCTGTGTGGGTGTGCATTTCTTTATCTGCTCTGCCTGCCGTGTTGAGTGATGGGTAATATGCTAAATGGGCCCTGTGTTTACTTCACCTGTGGCACCAGCAGGCCTCTCTGTGTGTGTGTGTGTGTGTGTGTGTGTGTGTGTGTGTGTGTGTGTGTGTGTGTGTGTGTGTGTGTGTGTGTGTATGTGTGTGTGTGTGTGTGTGTGTGTGTGTGTGTGTGTGTTTGCTGGGCTGTGACAGGGATGACTAATAATGCTTTAACTGCTCTGTCAAACTTCAATCACATTGACACTCTGCTCTGGTGAGGCTGTCTTGTTGGCTGAGTCGCTGTCACCGGACAGATGTAAGTGAATTGTGTCGTAGCACAAACGCGCCGACTGCAGGCCGGAGGTCAGGAGATCCGGTGAACGGGCGGCGCTCTGCTGCAGCGGCGGTACAAATTCAGATATGCATTTGTTTGGGTGTGGTTGTCTATTTACAGTACGTGTGGAGATGCAAATACACACTATGTGTTTGCATATGTGCGTGTGTGCGCTTGGGTAGCTGTTTGCATTTATGTGTGTGTGTGTGGGGGGGGGGGGGGGGGGGGTTCGAGGGTTAGTGGAGCAGTGAGGCCTTGTAGTGAGTCTCTCCAGGAGCGTGTGATTTACAAGCCTGGTGTGAGCGCTACTCCCATCCTCCTGCATAATGTCCCCATTAGAGACAGCAGACACTGTGGCTCTGTTCATCATTTAGCCCCAGCCACCAGCACACCTGGGGAGAGGGAGAGGGAGAGTGAGGGAGAGAAAAAGAGAGAGAGAGAGAGGGAGAGGAAGAGAGAGAGAGAGAGGGAGAGGGAGAGAGAGAGAGAGAGAGAGAGAGAGAGAGAGAGAGAGAGAGAGAGAGAGAGAGAGATCACAGTGCATTATTCCTTCATCAATTAGGGTCGTGACCATATGCTTCTGTGTACAATGGAGCACGAAATAGCGGAGTGGAGATGAAAACGGCGAGATGAAGACACAAATGTGGACAAGAAGAAGGAGACAGAAGTAAGCTACTAGCCACAGCCACGATAAAACCAGCATAAAGAACGCTCAGCTGCCTCACTGCTTCTCTTCCTCCTCCTCTTCCCCCTCCGTCGGCTCAATGTATTCTTTCTTTACTTATGTTTTTGTTTTGTCAGCCCGCGTTGGGTACCTGCGTTTGTTTTGGTCTGTCAGCCTCATTATGTGGAGCGAGTCGTCGGGGGACACGCGGGCTAACAACACCCCTGGGGAGGAGGAGGCGGAGGAAGAGGAAGAGAAGTGCTGGAGTGTGTGAAAACTATCTGGGAGTCATTCCAACACCCATTCACATTAATAACTTCACTACTACGGATAACAAACACTTCATGGAAAGATAGTCCTATTTGCTCAACATACTGGAGAGCCTGAGAAACGCCATTATACCGAATGTGCTGTGTATACTGGCAAACATTAGGAATATCGGCAAACATGGAGCAATGGCCAAAGTCTTTCTACAGTCGCCACTTCGCACTTTATCGCATTTATGCAACTACTTGCCCGGCTTATAACCAAAGGCAGATTGCATTCGGGTTTTCAGTGATTCATTTGTAAACAATATAGGCTTGTAGATAGCAGATCAAGGCACAGATATGAGATATGAGATATGTGCAGTGAGTGTAAACAAAACAGTCTGGAACTTTATGCACGTATTGTGAATTAGGTGGGGTTGTTCTTTTCAAATTAACCTATTTTTAATTGAGTAAAGCTTTTACTTTGTATCCTGATATCTTCAATTAGGCTTTTTCATGTTTTCTCAAAATGTGTTGCTCAGTTGCTCATTTCTAATACCGAGTTTTTCAGATGTTGTGTATCTCCTGCCCTCCCTTGCATCTTACGTATTACATTTTGCCTCTTCTGATGGGTTTAACGCTTGTAAAAGTAAAGTAAAGTAAACCCCCCCAAACCCCTCCAGGCTCCATCTCTGCCTCTCCACCCCCCCAAAAATAGAGCCTCAAAGTGGGGTCGATGGCAGAGATGACTGAAACACCTGCAGCTTAATCGCTTTTCTGGATCAATAGCGGCGCTCAGGTATCCAGCTTGTGTCCACATTGTCTCAGCGCTCGATTTAAATGAGCAACACTCCGAGAGTTCATCCTACACAAACACACACACACACACACACCAAACACACCCAAAGCACCTATTACCTCTGGCACAAACACTCCTTGCTGTTTTATCTGGGAAAGCAGCAGGTCCAGAAGGGGTGCTATGCTCTCCAAACACCTGCAAACCACTTGTGTCTTCCATCAAAGCTATTTACACTAGCAGCACATACTCACATTCACACCTACACACCCACACACCTACTACCGGACACACACACACACCTGCGTCTCCACTATAACTGGAGAAATAATTTAGTAGCTTGGCGAGGCCTTTTTTGCTCTTATATATGCACACGCGAGTGTTTGGTGCGAGTGTCTGGCTGCGGCTGCTTCTTACATGTGAAGCAAAGACCGAGCTGGAAGCGGCGCCGCATATTGAACAAGGTGTCTTGGCTCTTTAGGTGTATGTAGAACAGCGAGCACAGAGAGTTGTTTCAGTTTCTCCTGAAGCAAAGCAAGCGCTCGCATCGCACAAGTAAACACACTAGCCTCATCTGCCGGAGCCTGCAGAGGGAAGCGTCTGCCTGGAAGCTCTCTGCTGTCCTCTGCCAGACAGACAGACAACTGACCGCTTGGCCGTCTAAGCTGCATTCAGGATCTCAACATGTCATTCACTGGTTTTTTCTCAGTTACATTAGCAATCAGCAGAGGGCTCCGAAACAACAAAAATCCAAAATGTCAGCGCGGGGAAAAAAAACATAGAATGGCGGCGGGGTAGGTTGGATGTTGTCACAGTCTGGCCTGGATACTGTTGGGAAGATTGCGGGGGCCTGAGGGGAGGCTGATGTTTGGACTCCCCTCCAGTGTCAGTGGACAGCTGTGACATTTGTGCTGCCGGCTGGGCCAAAGCTCAAGCACCGGGGCATCTTGGATGGCAAATCAGATGAGGTCAGTTAGACACAGTGTGTGTGTGTGTGTGTGTGTGTGTGTGTGTGCATGTGTGTGTGTCTGTGTGTGTGTGTGAACCGTGTGGGCTGAGTGGCACACTATCACTCAAACGATTCCCTGTTTACTCCCTGTGGCAATGCAGGCGGAATGTAAGGTGTGTTAAATGACATTTGGTTTCATTAAACTGTGGTTTGGCATTCAGAATGCCTGTGAGAAAGAGGAATTATCAAGAGTGAGGCACATAAATAAAGAGACATATGATTGAAAATAAGAAAGCCAACACAGGAAAAAGAGTGGGCAGGTTGATGTAACAGAAAACAATCAAATGGAAGCAAGAACAAAGCTCATTTTCTGCACCTCTCTAACTCCGGATGCACCTACAACCATGGAGAGGATATATGTTCTCTCCTCCAACTGCAGGATAAAAGATGCTCCCTCTACCTGCTGATATAAATTGTAGTTCTTCTCCACTCTCCTCCTCCTCCTCCCCCCTCTCTCATTGGAGATTCTCACTCCCCTCATGCTATAAGGTCAAGATCCTCTGCTCAAAGTTTTTCTTTTAGCCTCCGGACTATTTTCTATCTGTTATTCCCTAAGTGCTGGAGAGCAGCGAGGCCTCCCCCAAGGAAAACCAAAGCCTGTCTCCCAAAATATACACACCTCCTCTGGCGTGTGAGCATACGGCGGCGCGGAGGTGAATTTAGTGTTTGCTTTTAATGGAAAGGATCGTCTTTGCCAGGAGGCATCTTAGAGGCCTGCTGGCGTTTATTGGAGACAGGAGGGGAGAGCGAAATCCTAACCCGGCGCCGGCTGTGGTCACCAACGGTTAAGCTGGACTCTGGGGGAGTATTCTCCTCTAATGGTGGTGTGTTCGTGTGTGTTGGTACAAGAGCTGTGGGTGAAGGTGTGTGTGTGTGTATTTGTATCAGTGTGGTGGAGCCACACTAACAAGATCCCAGAAGAGCGACACACTCGCGGTTAAGGGAGTGAGATCGCACTGCGCTCTTCCTCTCATTCGCACCGGCTTAGCTGCAGCGGTCCCTGTGGTGAAGAGCGCGCAGCTGGGGAATACCAAACTGAGGCATCAATTACCTGCATCTCACTCTATTGGCCAAGGGAGAACATGGGTAAATTGAATAACACTTTTCCTTTTTTGGACCGATGGCATACCTGCATACACACACACACACACACACGCACGCACACACACAGAGACACATGCAATCAGTGATTCATCCCAGTGGCACCCTTCACTGACAGGCTACAGTAACCGCCGCCCACTGCTGAGAATCCCTCTTAGTGCGAAAAAGAAGCCCGTCATATGATTGACTGGCTCACACCTCTGTATGACTGTTAAATCGTCTTATATGCACAGTCAATTCAGAGCTTAGTGCCTCCTCACCAAGCCCCCACGGGCCCCCAGGCAATAATGTGACTTTTATTGAAATTCTGCTCCAGTGGGTTCAAGGTGGCTGAAGGTCGTTTCAGCGCCGCAGACGACAAGACGCAGGGAGTGCGCACAGCCTCGAAACCTTCGCCGCTGTCTGTCTTCGCTGATAAAGAAATGTTGAATCCAAATGTCTTCTTTATAAGTTTTTAAGAAGTAAGTTGCTAGCTTTATTCTCTGGAAGAAAATAACATGCACATACACGTTTTGTATGTTTACATGCGAATGCAAACGTATGATTCTCATTCTGTCCCTCTACTCTCTGTCTGGATCTGCTGTAGGCGTCCATCGTGTCCATTTCCTTTAACATATCTTGCACGTGCCACGTCTCCCTGTTTTGCATGGGCCATTTATCTTCCTTTCTTTCAGCATAGATCGCTGCGACCACGTGATTTCCCGAGAAAATTTGTGACTCAGCTCAGGTTAGATCCATTCCAGGATAAGATAACACAAGGCGCTGCCACACGATGCCCACGCCGCCACACCGTCTCTCCGATTACTCCCTCCGTATCTAATTCAGCATCTCTCTTCGGACAGATATTGTTGTTATTCCATTTTTCCCTCACTCTCTCTCTCTCTCGCTCTCTCTCTCTCTATGGCCTCCATGCAGGCTCCACATATTATGGACTGGTTATCTCAGTTCAAGTGTGTGACAGTGTGACAGGAAAGGACAGTCGCTTCTGTCTATCTCTTTGCCCTCCTCACCCCAAGTTGTTATAAGGCGCATCCGGGCGCGTCACACTGAGATGCCATCTGATTCACTTGTACACACACACACACACACCTGACGTGCACATTATGGAATCCCTCTCACTTTTATCACTTTCATAAGCTTTCATTTACTATCCTAAAATCGAATGAAGGAATGTAGTTGGAGGTAATTGAGATGACATCATTTTGTTAAATCAGCGCTATTTTCTGGTCTGCTAGCGAAACAAAGACTCTGTAACTCAGCTCGGCAATAAGTAGAGCGGCGTGCTAAATGTCAGCCGCGCACCATCGCATTGCAGACCCTGGACTTGGTTCTTCTCTATCATTCTGTTCGTGTCTCCAGCCAGAAGAAGTGCTGATGGGGCCAAGTGAGGGCTAACATCTAACTTCCACATGTGATGTTTGGAAATGTCAACGTTACAGTGGATAGACTTTCACCCTTAAGACATTCTGCTTTGGGGGAAAAGACTAAGTTACATTGCCATTTTCTCCATGTCGGCTTTCCAACATAAACATGGTATTCAGAGCTTCATTCTCCTCTTTTTTTGAAGGACAGCTTTTCTTGGCACAGTTGTGCTGTAAAGTGATATTCCCCCAGGCCTTCGTGGTTCACTTCAGCACCGCTCCTGCTTTTAAACAGTGTATTGATCAAGACATTATTTTAGATGTGTCATTAATGTGATCAAATTGCAGCTTTGGAAAGACAGGAGAGTGGGTAGGTGCTGGAGTTGAAAAAAGACTAAGTGACAGTGGGTGGGTGTGGCTGACTGATCAGGAAACCAGCCAGAGCCTTGTTCCTGAGCCAGCGCACCATCGGGGAGTAGACTCTCGCTCTAAATGCTGTTTTGTGAGGTGAGGAGCCTGATAAGAGTTGTAATTACCTCATTTTACTGCAGCAAATTGCCAGGTTTCTTAAAAGCAGACTGGCTGGCTGAGGTAATATCAGCCTTAATGAGTATTGTGATGATTGTGGGAGGCCGGCGCTGCTTCCATCTGGATTATTACCAGGTCACCACTGCAAGTGCGCTGCTAAAGGGAAACATTAGCAGAATCTGGGTTTCATAAATATAAGAAAACGATGTAGACTTTGTATCTACAACATTTATACATATAGTGATCAAGCCACACAGGCTATGTAATATGTATATGTGAATTCATGTTTAACTATTACTAGAGTTATACATTATGCACATGATGTGTAGAATTAGCTAGTTTCCTTAATGTTCAATTATTTACAAAGCCACTACACATACAGATCTTCAAGATATTTATTGATAAAGATTTAATATGCGCTCTCAGGTGAAAGTGGTCTGAACCTAAAAGTCATCGGCTGTGCATGTGTATGATCCAGACGTACATGACAGTGTAAGATCGCTGCCTTTTAAGAATGGTGCCCATGAGAATCAATTCAATAATGTCCTGCTAAACTTGAGGCAGAATTCCCTAAGTGATGTCATCACATCGCAGCTCACTGTTACAATCTATTATTGCGGGGGATCGAGTTTCTGATGTGTGTGAACGGGATGACGCATTGTTTGTCTGACTGCTGAACGGTGCATTTCTCCAAAATATGTGGGTTTGGATTAAAAGAACACAGTGGTATTATGTTTTGGAAAAGTTGTTTGGCTTAAATGAAAAGTTCTTTAACAGAAGTTCCACAACTTTTCAATTTTGTGGCGGAGCTTATACCAAAGTTTGCTCCTTATTATTTCTTCCTTTAGTACAGGAGGAGTTGTCTTTTAAGATAAAAGTAATGACGTTGTTTGTTTTAACTGACCTTTGGGATGAGAACAATCTCTGCTAAGATTATTCCCACCCGCTTTCCCCAAATTGCTAGAACATTGCCTCACTCCATTATTGCGCTTGAACATCAAATCAATACCTTTATGTATCAGCAAATGAACACCATCTAATTGCTGCGTTTCGTCTTCATGTCAAATGGAAAGACTTCAGACACGGACACATCTGCACACAGAGACACGCGCATCCTCGTACGTTCAACGGGTTTTGAGAGCGTATATGAGTGTGTTTTGAGTGTGTTGCCTATGCCGCATCAAACCACTGTAGCCTGGCATTAACAGAATGCAGATAGATGTGAAGAGTGAAGAGTGGGGCAGGGAATGAATGTGTAAAGGCAAAAAAGAAAAGAAATGCAGAATAATTGGAGAAATCTGATAGAAATTGGGGAGGCAAAGAGCACAAGAGGAGGAGGAATGATGCAGTGGAAGTAAGAGGGGGGGGGGGGAAGAGGAGAAGAGAAGAAGGTTGTTGTAAGGGGAGAGCGAAGGATGGGAGGGGGGCGGGGGGCTTTATGATGAATTAAAGATGACACTCTCCGGCAGTGTGGTTTCTAAAGATCACTCTGTCTGCTAATGCAATGTTAATGAATGCAAATGATGTTCCTAACCTCTCTTCCCTGACCGGAGAAGGAGAGGAACGAAGAGGGGGAGCCAGATAGATTGATAGATAGATGGAGAGAGGAGGAGGAGGCGAAGACGGAGAGAGAGAGAGAAATCTGTGATATGCCAATAGCTGAATCACTGACTGACCGCTGTGGTGGGGTTAGATGCGTGTGTGTTTGTGTGTGTCTCCACCGCCTCTAGGTGCATGCCATCATTCTCTTCCACAACAAGTCTATTACAAACCACCAATAAAGAAGAGAGAGCGGCTGCAAGTAGCCATGCACATTTGAAACAATTTTGTTAACCGATAGTTAAAGCGTCGTGTCAATCAATAATTGATAAACCGTTAACACCACTAGGAGCAGCAGTCACACTGATGCACTATTAAAGCGGGGGGGTGTATCCAACCGTTAAGAACTTGTATATCCATTGGTTACTAAAGACACTTAAAACACCACAACTCAGATTTACAGTGATGCTCTGGACCTTTGAGGTTTTGGATATATTAAGTTTTTCGGATTATTTATGTCTCAGCAAATGTCTTCCTTTAATTAGAAGCATAAAGCTTGTCCAGATCTCCAGAGAGACATTAGTCTTGCTGATCTTTATTTAAGAGTACAACCTGATGTGTACTACTAATTAAGTGTATCAGATCAGATGGAGCAAATATCCCGGGATAAACAAAATATACGACATAGCTTGTATATCTGACATAATTACATCATCCTTCCTTTTTTGCTTAACCGCTTCAATTCTGGATCTACTAGTTACAAGGTTGAATCGTAAAGTTTGATGGGAAATAGCAGCCCAGATGTCGGAGGCCAAGAGTACGTCACCTTGCTGCGATGATAGAATAATTTCATTAAGCCTTCTACATAATGTATGTATATTAAGTTTTGTCTCTTGTGATGCATTTTTCCTAACATCTGCTGCTGATCTCACTCCGGCTTCCTCCTCCCCTCCCTCCTCTGTTTCTTGTGGCTTTCTCTCTTGTCTCCCAACGCTGACCTGGTCTTCTTTCACGCTGAAAATTGTGTTTTCACTCAGCCAGAACGAGTGACTAGGAGTCTGCTGTTGTAAGTGTGTGAGCGTGCAAGTGTGTGTGTGTGTGAGAGTGTGCGCGTGTGCGATTTACGATTTGTGAGCCTATTCATTTAATTCTGCCTGTAGCTCAGTGAAGCGGGACTTGTGTATCCCATCATTCTGCTGCAGTGTCTCAGAGGATGGCAGATTATTTTCTGTTCAATTTTCAAATCAGCCACATTGTCATTTCTGTCTTGAGGGAGACATAGAAGTAACACATTTCTTTTGATGTATTTCAGTTGACTCCTCTCTTTCCGTTGACTCTCCTGTATCTTCTATTTAAAGAGCGTGTGACTGACACAGTTTTAGTGCGCTGAAGATTACAAATGTGTCATGTCTGTGTTCGCAAGGATTGTCTTCTGTGTTAAATGTCTCAGATACAAACGCTTTCATATCCTTTCCACACAGAAGCAGTGCAGTGGCTATATATCTAACTGTACGACCCAAAACCCTACGAGAACAGCACACAGTCAGCACGTTTACATGCAGGTGAAACCCTCCCTTCTGCGTGTGATGGGTCAAACATGGAGGGTTGGTTTCATTGCAGGCCTATTTGTAAAAGTGATTTTTCAAATATTGCATAAACAACACAATCAGATTGAATACTCAGGAGTATCCTCTCTCCTTGAATATTATAAGGGATCCATTGCCCTAATCAATCTCCTGGTGCGTGTCCTCACCTGGTGTACTTCCTCTGCTAAGCCGATTGCGTAACAAGTTGTGTATTTTGCTCATGACGGAATCCTTTTAATTCCATAGAGCTCATGTGAATGTACTTCCCCGTTTGAGCACAAAGCTCTCCCACATGCTGGACTTGAGCCACTCCTCGAAAGCCGTAAAACGTCTCCACGGGGCCACTTACACTCAAATTTGTTTGGAAAATATTTCTCTGTTTCACTCTTTTCGAAACGGTTGCTCTTTTATTCATACATCCCCCGAGTGGACAGCTGATTAGTTTGGGAGACACAGCAGCCTTCACTCTTGTTTGTTTGTCACTTTGTTTTGCAGCCCCGTATTAAGATGCCACACTCAGCAGGCTACCAGGGGGCTTCATCATTGTTAAGTGCTCATTTCAATCCTGCTGATTTCTCCTCTTTGTTTTCCATGGCTGTCTTTCCGTCAGCCTCTAGCCTCTCTCTCATTTCTTTTCTATCCTCCCATCTTTCTGCCATTTCCCAGGAAAAGATAAATCCCTCTTAAATATGCTTGCTCAACGCTGCGGGATCTTATTTCAGGTTCGTGCGGCAATCACAAAGCGAAAGCCCCTCTTTCAGCCCAGCATCCAGCATCTGAACATGATTGTCTCATTGAATTACAAAGTGCACCAGCATCCTTGGAACAGGAGGACATGGTGCCAGAGCGTTAAAGGATAGATGAATGGGAAAGATGTGTTATGGGATGGGCTGGGAAATCCACAGAGGGTTATCTTCCATATTGACCGAGGAGGCAGAGAGCTTCAGAGAGACGCTTCAGCACATGTTCTATCGACCAACAGCCGTGCAATCATACAGACACACGCGGCCTCAAAGGGGGAAATTACACAGGCGTGGTAACGTACTGACTTGTAAACTGCTGAATTAAACATGCATAAATGCTCAAAGATGGTGGCGAGATTGGCTGACCAGTTCCTGCTGTGCTTCGTCCTCTGAACTCTTCTTTCTTCAGGGCCAAATCGCTCGCAGTATGTAATCATTGGCGTGCGTGTGATGTATCATGTGACTGGTTGCTGACGTGTAATTGTGTGAAGAGGGCTGGCTTATCGATCTGTAATGCGGGGCCCCATCAATGTTTAATGCAGTCTCTCTCGCTCATCCATTTCTCTCCCTCCCTTGCTCTATCCTTCTTTCTCTATCGGTGGAAACAGTCTACCATGTGGTATTGATCCGTCGCTCGCTGCTAATGAGAAGAGGCTGTGTTTTCTAGGATTGGAGCGCTGTCGGCCTTTGGTTACGGCATCAGTTTCGGGACTGCGTGTACTCGCCTTATTGTTAGACTGCTGAGGCTTGACATTTTGTTTGAAACGGTGGTTGTGCACACATCCTCAAAATGACAACAAACAACAAACATCTGCCTCTGTTGCTTTTTTCTTGAAAATATTAGACAGAATGAATGATTGTTGACACTGTTGAGTGAAATTGGAAGTTGTTTTGATTGTGTCTGGGTCCTCATAATTGCCCCCTGGTAAACATTCTGGAAAAAATTGATCCCCTGTCATGTTGGTATAAAGGTGTTTGGGCCTCAGGTGCAAATTCCTGCCCCGAGATTCCAAACCTAATTTATTTCAGATCATCTGACTAGAATTGGGAATGGGTTCTGATTTTAGCTACTTGGTATTGGAAGCTAAATCAATAGAAACACATTCTAATCAAGTATTTAATCCTATATGTTATATGATATAATGTAAGCAAGTGAGTTTATTGTTTGATCTGCCCCCCAAACACATTTTGAGATACAGTGCATGAATGTCTTACTATAATACTGAGGTTATAATAGATACAACTGAGTAAAATATTGGCCTATGAGACAACCCACATCAACCCTATGATTCAGAGTTACTAATATTCTGTGATATACTTGCAATATATCCTCTGGCCTTGCAGCCCTTTGAATCCAAACCAGCCACTCTGACACCTACAAGCTTTTGTTTTCCAACAGATTTATGAGCCACACTTACACAGTCAACATTAAGCTCTCGGTGTTAATAATTTTCCCACAGACTAAACTGCTAGTGAACCCACTGTGTTTAATTTATTGGCGCTCACAGGTGGAGCTGACATTGCAGAATATAAATGAAGAAGAAAACACTCCGGGCTATCCTCCAAACATGAGGGACTACAGCTTGTTTGTACCTCTCCTGCCTTCCATCTCCAAATGACTCACTGTGAATAAAAAAAGAGTCAACGGAGAGTAAATGGGGGGTGTGGTCGCGAATAATTGCCATCAGAATCAGGGGACCCAACAGGGAATAAGGAGCAGTAATTGTTTTTATGAGGTTTTTATGGTCGAAGCTAAGGAGCAGTCCTCGGAGAAAATAAGCACCCGACTGCTTCAAATGAATGAAAGCAAATTAGGCTTACAGCTTTTTTTCTTTTGAACACGAAAATAATTGTGAACATACTTTAGAAATCTCCTTAAAGGGAAAATGAACTTACATGAAATACACCAGTTAGTCTGTTTTTTCCCCCTAAAATGTTGACGATTAGATCCCCCCCTTAAAGCCAGATTGCTTTACAACCACAGGTCATTGAATAATTTAAAACTTCAGTGGCAACATAATGTGCTTTATTACAATTCTCAAATGGGTCTTTTTTCTAAAAATGGAAATGGGAAGCAAACAAATCCATTCATGGATTGAGTAGTTCACCGCCCATTAAAAAAACTCTCACAAACACACACACACACACACACACACACACACACACACAGGCGTACACATGGGACATTTTCCAATTCCCCAGTGCCGGTGGACAGGTGTGTGAGCAATGGCAAGACAGTTGTTTGAGTCCCACCCCTCTGCTAATAAGCACTTAACATACTCATCTACTCATCCGTTACGTTTGGTATTCCCGCTAATGGCCGATGTAAGGTCACATGACGCAGCCCCTCCCCCCTCCCTTCCTCCCCAGAGGGCCTTTTGACCTTTATTTTTTCCTCTTACCTTCACCGTCTCATGCCTCCTTGCCCCTTCGTTTTCGCTTTAAAGGGAAATGGAAAAATGGTCTAGCGAGTGCATATGTGATTTGACTAAAGCTTCTGTGATTTCCCCTGAGAAAGAGTTGGCAGTCCCCACAACGCAGGCTGGCGCTTAGGGCTGTTTCATGCTCCTATCTCCCAGGCTGACAGCAGTTGTACAGCCAGGCAGGCAGGCAGCGCAATAGCTGGCTGGCTGGCTGGCTGGCTGGCTGTGGAAACGAGACAAGGCAGGGCTGATCTTCAGGAAATTGAAATACTCGGATGGAAGCCGGGTGTGAACAAGACTGTCACTGTAGGTATACACAGAAAATTGCTCTCCGACTTGGCTGGCGACTGTGTACGTATGACTCTTTGCGTGTGCGTGTGCAGCACTCGTGTGTCCCCGAGTGCTTATGCTCGTGTCGCCGAATTACCTTGGCTAATTGGTTTCGTGTCTGAGGACAGTTTCGTTCAGAAAGAGGGGATTGAGAATGAAAGTCCTCTCTCCTCCCCACCACCGGCTTGTCACTCTTCTTCAGCACGCTTATTCTTCAGCACTACTTGAACCGCAGATAACGCATCTTGAGTGTTCCAGCGTTTGGCATTATTTCTAAATTACTGGAAGTTCAGCGCAATTCCAAGCAAGCAACAGCTGCCGGTGTGTGTTTCCTGTGGAGGAGTAGGTAAGGGGAGGGCGACGAGTGCTGAAACCTCCTCCTGAGATCCTGAAGGAGAGAAGCGTCTGTCAGTTCTGTCTGTGCATTTAATCAGAGTACAAACTCTGTCTCATCCACAACATGCGTGGGTGTTGCTAGCCAACGGTTGGTTGTGGTGGTGGATAACTTCCAAGCTGAGCACGCAAGCACAGTTCTGTTTATTCCTCCATGCTATCTGTATCCAGTAGATACCATCACCCAGGCATACCATTCGCTCTTCTTCTTCTCCTCGCTGCTTTTATCTGTTTGGGCATAACAAACACAATGGAGGGCAAGCTGTGACAGGCGACATCGAAGACAGTGAAATACTCTTTGGTTTGCGTGCTGTAAGATGGAGGGCTTTGGCCAGAGAATAAACTGTCTGTTGCAGGGGAAATTATGAATCTATCATTACACCGCCGAGGAGGCAAATGTGTCACACGACCCCTCACGCCATAAATCTGCCAAATGAACGATTAGGGAGAGCGAGAGATAGAGAGGCAGAAGATGAGAGGGATTCATGGTAGCTGCCATGTTGCTTCCTTCTTACCTAGAGCTTTATTAGGCTTTGGGATTTCAATATGCCAGCAAACAAGACACAAATGATGCTGCGTGCTTAAGTATAAGTAAAAGTGATTTTTGGTATTTATATTACTAGTTTGCAGCAATAAATGTCCAGGCATCAGGCCAACAGGTTTAAGTTAGGGTTAGAGTTAGTAATGAAATGTCCACATATGAGGTCGCAGGATCACGGGGAGGTTAATGCACAATTTGACAAGTGCAAACCTGCAAGCTTCTCCCTGTAACCGACACGTGCATGCAAAAATATCCACTCGTTGGTTTGCATATCTCACAAATACACTTGCACCAACAAAGGCTGGATGTGTGCACTGTGGTTTCATGCAGCCATACAAATGTTTTGCACGTGTTCACACACACACACACACACACACACACACACACACACACACACACACACACACACGGGTCACAATACAAAGCTGAGCATTAAACGGCATGACAGAGGCTGTCGGCCTTCCCTTCCAGCAATGTACCAAGGCTTTGTTCCTGTGTCTCTTGTCTTAACAGAAGTCAAGCAGAGACGGATGAAATGCGGTGAAGGTTTCATCTCCACTCTGCTCATTGATGATAGTGTCAAGTGATCACCAGGCCTTGGATGTGGCACAGCTCTGGGGGTGCGGTGCTCAAAATAGTTTTTGGAAAGCTAACCGCTGTGTCTCTCTTTCTCTTTCTTTGCTACAGAGACCGTGATGGACACTCGGGTGGCCACAGCCGAGCTGGGCTGGACAGCATATCCAAACTCTGGGGTGAGTCTGTCTTTACAGAACACACTGGTTCTTCGCAAAACTTGAGATTCAAAACTTTCCACTTTTATAACTGGGTCTGTTGGCGGAGTCAGGCGGCTGGTTTGGTAAGTAGCAGAGTGAACAAAGTGCCACAAAGAGACAAACACTCATCCAGGCAGGCAGTAGGGTGAGTCATAGTGTATGGAGTTAGTACTGGCCAATACATCTCCTATTATGGGTATTATTTTCTCTCTCTTTACCTTCTCATAATGACTTAATGACACAATGGGTCCATGTAAGCCCAAGACCCCAGTACCTAAGTCGCAGCAAATGGAGGCTGGGGGGATGCCGTAGACATAATGATACTGTAATGATACATTTATGCAGGGAAGTGGAGGTATTAGGATAAAATGGGGAGGAGGAGCAAAGAGGATGGAAACGCTCAGGGCTTTTCAGGTTTTAGGGAAACTATTGTTGAATTTCAGGTAGTGAGGTGCACATGAAAGGAGTGGAAGTGGGTGAAAGTGCCAAGTCATCGGAATGGGAACAGAGTTCTTCTTTGATAATTTTGAAGTAGTAATCAAAGTATCGGAAGCATGATTGCCCTATTACACTAATGGACTTAAAGTGAATTTTTAAAAATGTGTTCCCCGCGCTGTAACGCAATGAAAAGCTCCATCACCTGCGGCAGGAAGGATGGCAGCAGATATCCAGGACACACAGAGGCTGAGAGAGGCATTTCCTGGGTCTTTGGGTCTTTATGAGACATTTTACTCAACAGTAAAAGGAGCTTTTAATATGCCAGAACAGAGCCTTGACAGTTTTTAGAAAGTGTCTGTTCATTGAAGTGTCATGTTTTTTTGTCTTGAAGACATTTGTCTTCTTGAAGAATTCAATGGAATAATGAAATAACCAAGTATGTGAAGGTGTGTGTGCAGGAGAAACAGGGCTGGGACTGTCTTCACTTTGTTATCTACCACACATGGTTTAGTTGGGCTGAATTGGATTGTGAGTGATTGTGTAGATTCTCTCAAAATGAATTAATGTCTGGTTCGACAATTTATGTCTGAGCAAACACACTATATTTTGAAATTTACACGTTTTTCCAGCTGAGTTCACTTGTCGTCCAATATCAAGTACGAGCCCTCACAGCTCCAAAAGTAGCCCCAAGCTCTGTAAGAACACAAGGAAACACTATTCAAAACCTGTGCGTGTGTGTGTGTGTGTGTGTGTGTGTGGTGTGTTATCAAACAAAATGAAAGAAACCTCAAGAGGGCCCAGGCACTGTCCAATGTCCGTACATCAACAATAACGTAAAGTCATTCATTGCCACACGATTCTTAGCGTTTCTGAGCCCTTATTCTCAGTGCAGAGCAGGTACGGCGTAAGACCTCCTGAGTAGAGATGTCTGCCCTGCTATTTCCATCTACGCCTGTTCAGCTGAGCAGGCCTCCAGGCACACAGAGCCTCTTGTCTGTGTTGAGCATAGTTTTTTAAGCTGCTTTTGTTGTAAGGATCGGGAGTGGGAGAGCTTTGCTGTAGGGAGAATAGGCTCGTAGCGGCTCACTGCTGACTCCCTCCACCTCGGAATGGGAGCGAGATGCAGAGTAAACGTGTACAAATTCACCAGCGCATGTTTACATTTTTGCCCTCTTGACAGCGCCTCCAACACGCACACATACACACATACACACATACACACACACATGACAGTGAAGGATTTATGTTGCCTGTGAGATAAGGGTGTAATTACGTCAGGTCAGGTCAATGGCAGACAATTTCCCCAATATGTATTTAATCATAAATATAATATATAAATATAACCCCCTAATGCCCAGAGGTTAACCATCCATCTTTCACTCCCATATCTCAGACTGCGAGCGTATTATACATCAGCTACAAGTCACAGGTGAAGGTAAACTCTTATCGATGATGGAACCAATAGCGCCGCCTCCACAGGGGTGAGGTGAACAGTGGTGTAGATGATGTACAATGATTCACTTTACAGCCTGATAAACCACACCTCAAGATCTCTCCCTCACACACACCCACACTCTTACCCCCCAAAAAACAGATTAAAAGCACACACACCAGCGTTGCTTCTCTGTTATCCGATACATCTCATTAATTTCCTTTAATAACTTATCCTTTAGGAGGTTGTAAGAAGCTTATGTGTGTGGGTGTGTTTGTGTTTGTCTGACCTCAAGGGTTAATTTTGAAGGATTGCATAAGCGACGTCATTAGTTCCAGTGGTGTAAACGCGAGGACACATCAGGGTTGCTGCCGTGTGTGAATGTGTAATGTACTGACAGTATGCAGATGAACACTCACTTATGTGTCACTTTCTGTCAGAGAGCTCACGAGGACAGGCAACCACAGCGTTATTTCCAATTTCTTAATACCTCAGTGGATATAAAGACTTATTTCTCCCTCCCTTCCTGTCTGTAGGCTTCCCCCTCCCGTGTCACTGCAGTCTTCCTGTCTCTCTCTCTCTCGTCTTTCCTCTGATAAATAAAATATGTCCTGAAAGGCAAATGCCCCCGGACCTTGCCATGCATTGACATGATAAAGCAGGCATGAAAGGCACACACACACACACACACACACACACACACACACACACACACACGCACGCACGCACGCACGCACACGCACACGCACACGCACGCACACACACACACACACTGGCCTCCTTGACTGCCTTTCACGCAATTGGAGTAATGTGATTATTCTCAGCTTCTCGCCTTAACCTGATTTCGACACATCATGTAAACAAGAAACTGGGTTTCCTCTATCAGGTTAAAGGCTTGAGAGAAACCTGGTTGACGCAGCTGCTGGACAAAGTGCTGCTGGACAAAGCTGATTTATTGCATAAATGAATTTATGCAAATGTCTTTTTCACAACAACCTGAGCATCTACAAAATGATTTTTTTTAGATGTTCAGGCATAAACCACAAAGCCTTTCTTTTATGCAAAATAATTAAGTCTAACCAAGTCCTTTAACTAAAATGTTGAACCTAATGAAACCTCACTAATGAAATTGATTTCTGAGTACAAGATGTAACATTCATGTCTGCCGTGCAAATGTTGCACTTGAATGACTCCCGCTTTGTTACAGTTTTCTCTGTTTCCTTATTTGTAAAGGCGAAATAGAAAAGGGCTCAGTGAGGAGACTTCATATTCCTTCATATCGCTAAATAGAACTTTGTGTAACATCGGAACACTTCAACACGGCTCCGTGGTTTAAAATCTAGTAGGAGATGGGCAGAAATCTGTCTAGTTCCTTGTAAACTGGGTTTGTAGATGAATATTAGTGGATATAAACATCAGATTTTGCTGCTTTAACGAGAAGTCTCACTGTGATCTGACTTCTCAGATCACAGTGAGATGTATATGTAAACATTTTCATGGGATGCAAAGAAGATAATCAAGAGCAAGAGCCATGGAGATGTGTTTCAATAATACTAAAGGAGTGAATTCATAATCCATAATGGAAAATATGTGAAAACAGTGAAGGTTGAAAATGAGTTCAAGGAAACAACAACACGACAGAGAGCAGATTCATGTATGTAGTAGCTACCTTAAGGAACTCTAATTCCTCCTAGAAAAATAAACTTCTCATCCTCTGCTTCATTCTTAAATTATTTAGTGAAAAACTGGAATTAGAAAAGAAAAAGCTTTTATGTGGCAGAGGGTGGACAGGATTGGAGGAGACATAGAGAGAGGGAGAGCCAGAATGAACAAGGGTGAGCCAGAGGAGAGGAGAGGTGGAGGAGGTGCTGGAAGAGGGGAAGATGTGTGTGTGTGTGTGTGTGTGTGTGTGTGTGTGTGTGTGTGTGTGTGTGTGTGTGTGTGTTTGTGGGGTCAATTGTATGTGTGTGAAACGGCAGAGAAAGAAAAAAAAGAGTTTGTACCCCAGCTTTATGATTCAGCTGGGTGTGCGTGTGAAACGGAGCCCCGGGTTAACTCATGTGACTCTTGGAGGTCACAGACCAAATCCAGGCTTAAAGGGGGCAGGGGGAGGGGCTGAGTCTGGAGGGTGTGAGGAGAGGTCACGGGGGTGGCGATGCACTGGCGGGCAGAGGATGGCGTAGGCTTTCAAAGCACCCGGGCAGGGGAGGTGGATGAGAGGGATAAAGATTTAGCGAGGGGTGAGAAGGGGCGAGATGGGGAGAGGGAGCAGACGCGATCGGAGGAGTGTAGTTGTGTGTGTGCGTGTGTGTGTGCAAGGTGCTGTACGGGTGTGTGGATGCTTCCCGCTGCGCCCTGTAGGCCAGCGGGCTCTGACCGGACAGGTGTAGGCATACACTCAGCGGTTCATAAAGAGCACAGATAGATCCACAGCAGCCATCTCACCATCTGCTGACCAGACTCAATACACCTCAATTATTCATAGCTGACAGACAGACAGGCAGCAGCTCGGCTGGAATCAGAATACGTGAGGGAAACGCCAAGTGAAGGAGAGTGAATGAGGTGGAAAGATAGAGACGAAAGGGAGAGGTTGATTGAGATGTGTAATAAGTCAAAGAGAGGGAGAGGAGAAAGAGAGAGGGTGTGAGGAGAGAGAGAGAGAGACAGACAGAGAGAGAGAGAAAGAGAGAGTGAGACACACACACACAGACACAGAGGGATGAAGGTGAACTCTGAACCCAGAACTCGAGCTGAAATGGAATGAGAGGCGAAAACCGACAGTGAGTCATGCTGGCTGAGATTCAGCAGCCAGGTTAGACTGCGCGGGCACACACACACACACACACACACACACACACACACACACACACACAAACATTCACACACACACACACACACAAAGAGACAGATGGATACAGCATGCATTTGAGTACAAGCATGTGCCTACACATGAGCACATTCACTAATTCATATGGGAACTCTTCACGAATGAACTTGAAACTAGAAAATGAATACACATGGACATGCAGATATAACGCGCGCACACACACACACACACACACACACACACACACACACTAGGAGACTAGCTCCAATTGTCCTGCGTGGTTATTGAATGTGATTTCAGTTTGCACAGCTGACCGTAGACGGAGAACTCTTCTCAGCGTGTAGACACCGACTGTAGAACAACAAATCATTCAGATCACAATACATCCACAGCTTTTCTTTGTGTGTGCCATTAGCTGTGGGCATTCGTGTGTCTGCTGTGTGACTCTGCGTGACTGTCTTTTCATTATCCACTCATGGGGAGAGAGAGAAGGAGAGAGTAGACAGATTTAAGGCTGGTTTGATATTTTATGCACATTCTTTTCCTATTTTGTTATTCCTGACTCATTTCCTCACTCATCTCTCTCCCTGTGTGAACTGGGAACTTAAATTATGTATTTCTCTTTCCTCTCTTCTTCTCTTATATTTCACACATGAAAATGTTCTGTTGTATCTATGAAGAACAGAGTAACAGAATCTGCACTATACCCATTTCTTTAATTTGATACAAATTTGGAGAAATATGAAGGCTATTGCATCCCTTTGTGTGTGTGTGTGTGTGTGTGTGTGTGTGTCCCACAGTACCTGCTGTACCTGCGATTTCAGCAGTCCCAGTGTTGGCAGAAATAACATTAAATCCTTCCATTCTTCTCGTCTATCAACCACACTGCCTGTTTCTGTGTCATTGTGGGCTTTTGCTTCCCTCTCGCTTGTCTGTCTGCGAACTCAGACTCCCTTTTGCTCCGTCTTCACCTGTCTCCCTCTCTCTCTCTCTCTCTCTTTCTCTACTCTCTCTGTATATGCTTTGTATCTGCAGGATGGGGCTGTCAGGTGTCACACTTAGCAGGAGCCTTACACACACACACACGCACACTCGCGTGCATGTCGACAGGCAGGGGCTCTTTTCACCCAAAAGCCTTGATACCCTGCCATTCTCCTGTCCCCCCGCTGACTCGCTCTTTGTTGTTTTTCCCTAAACGTCCTCGCCTCCGGCCACGGGGGGCCAGGGACACCCGTGGGGTGACAGCTTTCACTCCTTCTCCCTTAGCTGCTCTCTCACTTTATTTACACCTTGTTATCACATTCCATCCGTCTTCGCCGCTCATCTCTCCTAAATTATTTAATCTCACCTTCTTGCCCTCCTTCATCCATTTTCTCTTTTCTCTTGCACGTAGCGAAACTGTCTTCTCCTCATTGTCCTCCACAGTAAATCCATTAGGCGGCCTGAGTCCTTGCTGTACTTACACACACACAAACACAGCGTTAGCCTTTTTTTCACAAGATGACTCCAGGTTATGTTGCCACTGGAAACCAAAAGACCTTCTGTGGAAGTATCAGGTGAGCAGCTTCTCTGAAAGCTCTTGAGTGGGCGTCACGGTGTATAAAATCATTAAAGTTTTGTTGAAAAGATCTCAGTTTCAACAAGATTACATTAACAATGTCTTTGCCCCCGACAAAGAATTGTCAAAGGGTTACTTTTTTTTCTGCATCAGAGTTGAATTATTGCAGAGTCTTACGATTGCAAAAATCGACATATAATACCATAAAAGACAGTTGTGTAGCACAGAATTCATTATTAATAACCATCACCACAAAATAAACGAGTCAAACTCATGCTGCCTTGATTTGATTAGTCAGTACATTTCTGAATTTATGAAATAATGGAGTTTTTCATTAGCAGAAATATTGAGCCTATCAGCTTCAAGAACGCACTTTTCTTAGCTTCACTAAGTACTTTTATCAGTGAATTATGCTTTTCTTCAAATTTTGAGATAGTCTTCAACTTGTGACTTTGTTATTGTAATATTTGATCTCGTTAATTCTTGGTGTCTACCTTCAGTTAAAAGCACCTCACAGTTTTCATATCAACACTCTCAATACTCTCACTGCTGAAGGAACCTATGACTAAAGTGCACACATTTGGCATTGGGATTATAAAATCAACTTTAACTAATGTTTTTGCTTTGAGCATTTCATGTCTGGTCTTGGCGTAACAGACGCGCTGTCGCTTTAGAGCACCAGCACACAATTTAAATTAGAGTGTTAGTAACGATGGCACAAGAGTTGGATGGTGGATCGGCAGCAGGAGTTTGCCGGATGGATTGCTCACATGAATGGCGCTACATGACACCACATGATGTGCGTCGCTTTGTGGATCTGAGAAATAAAAGCATATCAAACAGATTTGAGACCACGTTGTGAGAGAACATTGCAAATAATTTGTCAAAACAGCTGATTCCTGCTTCAGTACAAACACAAATACAAATGATTTTTATGGAACACAAAATGAAGTTTGATTAAGTTATCGATCAGCCAAACGTTTCTGGTCAGGAAACAGATCTGCGGTGATGTCATGATGAGGCCAGACAGACGAACGGACAATGTTCTCAGTCAAACTGTGTGACTGTAATTATGGAGTGGCTGGGATCTGGCAGGACTGGGAGTGTTTCAGACATCAGCATTTCCTCCTCATCCATCACAGTCAGCCAGGCGGAACTAGGCCTCAGTCGCCCTGCAAAATAATCATTTCCATGCTACTGGCCTGACAGCAGCCCTATTCAATAACACAGCTGATCAGAAATGATAATAGTAATCATGCCACTGAATATTTTGTAGCCTGGAGTCTCTAAGTATGTGTGTGTGTGTATGTGTGTGTGAGAGGTGGCTGATCAAATAATGTGTTTAGAAGCAAGTGTGAGTAAATACAACTGCAATTATCATTGTTTACCAAAGCAAACCAACTGTTGCTTTTAATGACACATCCGTTCTATCGGTTTCAAGGAACAGACCTAAAGGTTGAAATGCAAATGTTCTCATTAAATCTGGGGGAGATTCAAAATGGCCTTTGGAAAGAAAAAAGATACCGGACTTGTGATTAGCGTTGGTGGTGAGCTTTGCAAAATGGTAGAAGTATCTTTTTGGCAGAGGGCAGCATTAATTCAATCCCCTTTTCTCTGCTTCTCACGCCCAGCTCTAATACACCGTCCTTCTCAGTCCTTGGCCTTTAGAAGTCTTTAAAATATTAATTTCACCTGCATTTGTGCATTTTCTTCTTTCCCTTTTTTCATCATAAGCAAGATGTATCCCTGCCTTATCATTAAGGATGGATTCTACTCACCGCCTCTGTGCAATGTTATGTTGTCAGGAAATAACAAATAGGCTCATTATTGAAATGACCATCCTAAGCCTGTATTATGAAAAGCAATCTCCTGCTTGCCTCCACCCACATGTTTTAGTCTTGCAGTGATAGATGATCACAGCACCCTCCGCTAGAGACTAGAGAGTGCTCGCAAATGTGTCAGCCATCCCTCTTAACGTCGCAGATGTAAACACAACACCCTAAGCAAAGCCGCAGGGAGCAACACTATATAAACAAGTTCTAGATTCTGAAACCTTTTCAGGGGAGTAAAGTCAAAGTGCACTTTAACTGGAAAGTGTGCAAAAAGTGTCTGCATCAATTGCGTGTAGTATGGAGGGAAAAAAAAAACGGAGGGAACACCGTGGTGGTGGAGCACTTCCATTTAGACACTCTCAGTCTACTAGTTAATAGATCTCTCACCTTGGTTCCTGGTGTAAAAGCCTGTCATCAGCTTGAGTAATGGCAGTTTTGAATGGCGTTCAAGAAACAGTTGCCAGACGCTCGCCTCCCCTCTGCAACAGCATTAGCACGCACATTTTTAGACAGACCTCTCAAGCCGAAGAGGTTTAAACTTGGAAGCGCTCAGAGCTGCACATCACCCATCTGTATTCAGTCAGTATGTGTGTGTGTGTGTGTGTGTGTGTGTGTGTGTGTGTGTGCGCGCGTGTGTGTAGCTTTATTAACTGCCGCTGACGGATTTGAAAAGTGGTTTGCGAGTGTGACTCCACTGAGGATCAGACAGCAGACTGAGGTTAAAGATCAGCCCAGTAGATGCTCCTCCATTCATGATGCACCGTTTGTGACCTTCCAGGCTGACATGATGATGAGCTGAAAGGAGGCCAGGAGCTCAAGGAAAGACATTATTATGTGTTTTTTCCTGGTTTTTGTGTTTGAGAGTAGTTGGGATCTAAAGGGCTGAATATTTTCCACAGCACATGTAGCATCAGCTCTGACTGGAAGGAGTTTATCTATACAGGCCTCTGCTCTTCTATAGGGTCTATTATCGCTGCCATCAAGGTTAGGTTTCAACCACATGGTTATGGTTTCAAGGTTTTGGGATTTCAGTGATGCTTGGCGTTGCAGATCCATGATCCAGGGAACATATTTGTTCCCTGGATCCCCCTTACCAAATTCTTTTTTCATATCTCTTCCTCTCTTCATCTCTTTCTAACTATTTTATTGGAATTTATAGCAAACTTGAGTGGGCGTGGCTCTTTCTGGTGGAGTGAGACCAACTTCTTATGCACAAAATTAAACATCATTTGACCTGATGGTAGCACTTTAACAGTTACATTTAGACAATTTCCTAATGGAGACATAGTTTGTTTTTAGTAGTATTTTTAGGTTCTATTAAGTGTTACTCTAGCAAGGCAGTAGGATGTAGACCTGGATTGATCTCTGGCCTTACTACGGCTGCTCACTGTTCCTTGTAGTTACAGTGGCTCAGATATAGATACCCACCAAAATGAGGTATCAATAAAAATAAAGTAAAATGATAACAACATTATTACTAAGCCTTTTCTGGTCTTTTTGGCTTGTAGCAGATAAATGCTCTTTTATTTTATTCCTGTTCCCCACTCCGCCCTGCTCCAAGGGATGCACCCCTGCCCTTCCCTGGATTATTGTCCACTGTGTTCACAGGTGCTCTGATAGCCTCTCTCAGGTCTTTTACTCAGTGATTGGGGCTCTCCACGTCCCCGTCTCTCTGCTGGACGCCACAGGCCCTCATGAGAAAGCACGGTGCCATCTGAGCTGCTCTGTGTTATTTTAGTCTTGAAGGTAATGGCAGGAGATCAATGTGATGAATGGCCTTTATGAGGGCAGGAGTATCGATGGCTTGATGGCAGCGAGCTGAGGCTGTGGGCAGAGGAATATCGGCCTGAATACATTACTCATTACTTTGCATTCTGTCTCTCCCTCCCTCTCTTCTTCAGCCCGGCTTGCTGTGACTGCTCATTAACACAAACATTAAGTGCTCGGTGAATCCTTGGCTCCTCCATCTCCCTGATACTGCCCATAAAACTGAGCAGCCGTAATGACACACACAATGGCCGCACTTGACAATCAGAGGGCACGAGAGGAACGTCTCCTATATTACTGGACAAGGCAAAGCTATTAGAGTGGAGCCAGCGGGCACATCGGGTAGACGTAAAGATGGGAGGCAGGCTCAGGTTGTTCGCCTGGCGCCTCATCAGCAACGGAACAGTTCAGCCACTTAAACACTCCATATTGCAGTTCTACCTTCCACACTCTTCGCGTCTGAGCCAGCGCTTCATCCCTCTTCCTCACCGACCTCGAAGTAGGAGCTAAAAACGATGCCATCTTCTCGTATTACCTGACACTACGGAAGATCCGCACTGACCGAAAACACGCGCTGTCTTACTACTTAGATAGCTGTGCAGGTGTGAACACAGAGCATTAGAACAGACACACTCCCATCTCCTCCCCACACCCTTGTTCACCTTGAGCCTATGATAAATTATACATTCTACTAACATACATATGCGCTCATGCCTCACAAAGCATGGACTAAATATACAGAGCACAGGACTAACTGTGTTATTCTACACACAAATCCTGGATGGAGAAGCGGATGCAGGGACCAGAGAATTCCATTATCAGTGAGGTGACAGGCGCCATCCCTTTTCTCTCCTCTTTGGCAAGGTCAGTTTGATGTCACAGGAGAAAGACTTGATTTAAATGATAGAAAAGGTCTGACAAAGAGCGGCGAAACAGAGAGAAAGAGAGAGAAATTCCTGGCGCTGTATTGTGACGGTATGCGATCAAACACTTCCACGGATAGCACCCTTGTTTGAAATGCACGTTGCATTTCTGGAACAGACTGCAGGGCAAATGATAAAGCCGCTAAAGAATGGGGAGCAGTGTTAATACACAAAGTAATCAAACGGTTTGTACCTACAGAAGCAGAAATGTGGCCCGTAGCCAGCAGCAAAACAACAGCCAGCAAATCAATATGTGGTCGGTAAACCATCAAATTATAAACAGCGTGTTTTCCGAGCGTGCAGGCAAACACAGACGTAAACAGCAGATTAATACAAAGGATTGAAACGATAATATGAAATTAAATGCACAGCAAAGTTGTAGCGAATGATTCACCTGTCATAGTTTGCTGTGATGATACAAAATCCTCCGAGCAGGAAGGAGGCCGGAGAAAAAAGGGAAACATTGTTCATTATTGTATGAACCAATGAATTTCTGGACAGATTTTGAGACGGGCATTATCGACGACGCCCAGGGCTCCTCTCCCCGTGTGAAAGATGGTGGTCATTTGGCTAGACGAGGGGCAGCGAGGACCCCCTCCTAGACTGGAGCAGGCGGGGGAGCAGAGGAGCCCGGGGCTGGGCGTATTAATGAACAGGCAGCGCTGAAAGGGACAGGTTCCTGTAATGCTGATGAATGGTCATTACAGCGCCGAGAGGAGGGGAAGGGGGGCGGGAGAGGAGAGGAGAGGAGCCGAGTCGAGTGGGCACAGGGGGAGATGTGGCGGGGAGAGAAAACGGCTTTAATTTGCACCTCAGATTTCTGTAAACTCGTTTTTCATGTCAGCTGTGTGTGTGTGTGTGTGTGTGTGTGTGTGTGTGTGTGTGTGTGTGTGTGTGTGTTCTTCACCCGTCTCCTCCTCCCCCTCCCCCCTTCACAAACCATTTTTCCTCTCCGACGCTCTGAAATATTCCAAAATATTTCAATCTTCAGTCCTCCCCTCATCTCTCGCATCATTTGTGGCCTCATTCACCGCCCGACTCAATTCCGCGCCCACCTCCCGTCGTTCCCGATCCCCTCCCGGGTCTCCCGTGCGTCGAGGTTTTTCCGCGTTTTCTCCTCCTCCATTAGGCCTGATTGAGCAGTGAGGGCTTTAAAGGTCAGGCCAATGAAGAGGCACCAAGAGATACACGCGCATGAGAAACATGAACTGACCGGAGGCCCTCTCACTCCGCTGCAGACCTCATTAACTCCTCCTGGCCTACAGCTGTTTGGTTCAGCAGCGGGGCGAATTTGGAGAAATAAATCTGAGAGACAAGCTTTTGCTTTCAAATGGGAGGATGAATTGGTATTACCGCCCAATTACTGGTGTTTTTCAACAATTAAATCGCCCCAATAAGTGCGCTTTAATGCTACTTAAACAAAATCGTATTCTGAATGTTAACACAGTGTTGATGTCAAAGCAATCTTGGCCACAATTGCAAAGACTGATCATTAAAACGCTCAAAATTCACATTCTGATCGTCTCCTTTTGTTTTTCACTCATTTTGCTTTCCCCTATTTAACAGCCAAATGGCAATGGAATCTTTTCATTATGTCGTGATGCTTTCACTGAAGCGAGGAGCGCCTTGTGCTCCCCGCTGTACTTTCACGGTCACGCCTGCAAAGACATGCAGACCTTCGCCGTGTTTCCATTCTGTCCACACATCACACACACACACACACACACACACACACACACACACACACACACACACACACACACACGGGCTCTCGGCTGCCGTGTCATCATCCCTGTCTTGATAATTGTAATGCAACAATGTGAAGTCTTGACTTTGTTAAGCACCCTATTGTAATATTGTGATAATGTTCTACAGCAATGTGTCGACTGGGTGCCCGGCCACGTTCGGCGATAGCGAGCTGCAGTGCGTCTGAAGTAATTATTGGGTTTGTGCTTATACAGTGGCAGTGCACACACTATTTAAAGAGCAGCCAGAGTGGCAATTTTGCTATTCCTCTACTTAAATGAATTGGTTATGATTTAGAAAATAGGGGCATTTGTATGTTCTCAGCGGCTCGATAAGCCCTCACAAGACAAGCGGGCTGATTCATTTTGGTTAATCCAGGATGTAGAAATTTTGAAGTGCTTTAGGGAGATTACTGAGTTGTTTACCAATTCACTGTGTCTTATCCTGTATTAGCATTCCTTGTCAAATATGAGATATCACCGTACCCTTATCGCCACTGATTTCTAATCAAGCATGTGTCTCCTCTTCTCTCTTTCTACTCAGTGGGAGGAGGTGAGTGGCTACGATGAGAACCTCAACACCATCAGGACGTACCAGGTGTGTAATGTGTTTGAGCCCAGTCAAAACAACTGGCTCCTCACGACCTTCATTGACCGGCGTGGAGCGCAGCGCATCTACGTGGAGATTCGCTTCACGGTGCGTGACTGCAGCTCCATCCCCAATGTCCCCGGGTCCTGCAAAGAAACTTTCAATCTCTACTACTATGAGAGCGACGCTGTAATCGCCACCAAAGGCACCGCCTTCTGGATGGAGGCCCCTTACCTCAAGGTGGACACTATCGCCGCCGACGAAAGCTTCTCGCAAGTGGACTTTGGCGGACGCCTGATGAAGGTCAACACGGAGGTGCGGAGTTTCGGCCCGCTATCAAAAAATGGTTTCTACTTGGCCTTCCAGGACTACGGAGCCTGCATGTCTCTGCTCTCAGTGAGGGTCTTTTACAAGAAGTGCCCGAGTGTGGTGCAGAATTTCGCAAACTTTCCAGAGACCATGACTGGTGCGGAGAGCACCTCCCTGGTCATCGCCAGAGGGATCTGCATTCCCAACTCAGAGGAGGTCGACGTCCCAATTAAGCTCTACTGCAACGGAGATGGCGAGTGGATGGTTCCTATCGGGAGCTGCACCTGCAAAGCCGGTTTTGAGCCCGATAATGGCAATGTCTGTCGAGGTGAGTGACGCAACTCGTTTAAATCATAAACCTACAGTGATGACGCATTGTGAGAATGTTACATCTGCCAAATGAAAGCAGGCTACTCCGGAATTGTCATCTGCTTTGCTTTTCATTGTTCACACTTTTTAAAAATGATCGACAACTCACAACAGAGCGAATCACCTCGTCTTTGACTAGGAACAGGCATCTATTTTGGTCTTTCTTCACATAACGAGGCATCAAAGGCTGAATAGATTGTGTGTTTTACTGTACATGATGTGCTGTGCTTCTTCCTTGATCACATCCACCTCCAGCAGAGTAGTAAGGCACATTAGAATCGCATTTTTAATCCGAGGCGAATGCCAGCTGTCTGTGCAGCCTACTTTACAGATGGTGAGAGGTTTGATTCATCCTCGTCGCCATGTGAGGAAGATAAATCACAGCGCGGAACAACACCTACATTAAAATGAGGCAAATTTTGGTTGTTTGGTTCAGGTTTGTCACCAGTCAGTCCCTTTCTGTCTGCCCCCTAATGTACCTTTACACTCTGCCCCCTGACTCACACGCTTACACACTCCCACAAACACACACAAAAGGGTAAATTTGTTCAAGGTGTCTGATGATTATGTGAGTGGCTCAGGGGGCTCTCGCTGTGTGGCGCGGTATTGGTCGGCGTGCCTCTGGAGGAGAGCCGGAGAGTGTGCGGCGCCGAGATAAGATTGATTGACGCACATCTGCTCTGATCAATAAACAGATACGAGAGTGGCACATATCTATAAAGCAGACTGTGTGTGGCTGCGCCTTACTGTATCCGTCTTGCGCCGCCGCATGTCTCACACCCACACAAACCCACACACACATCCAGGGTCCTTGGACGGGGAAGTGTTACTTTCAAAGACAAACGACAAGGAAGCCGGTTTTCCTCAGTCTGCACATATGGACGCTTATATAAAGTTTTCATTCCTGATCTCAGTTTGTCGCCTATATCTCATTGGAAGCAGCTCTATATCTATAATCTGTCATTTTCTTTAACGTTATTTTGTTACTGTGTTTCTCATTATCTTAATCATTCTGTGCAAGTTACATTTATTAAGTTTTCTCCCGTTTTTTCCAAATAATATATTGCGAAATAATGATGCTATATATATAACAATGGAAGTTTCTAAAATTGTTCCTCCTCTGCCAAAAGCACTTACAGTAAGTGTAGTTTTGTTCTTCCGCTATTGCTGTTTCTCACTTTAACACTACAGCAGCCATATGGAGTCTTATGCGATATTGTACTTACAGTAATAGTTTTAAATGGACTATGTAATCAACTGTGCGTCGCTTCCCTCCCCCAGTTTTGCTCTTACTTTGTCATTTTTCGCCTCAGCTGATAGTTCCAAATGTGAAATATGTTCATTGTTTGAAGGTTGAGCACTTAGGAAAAGGTTTTATTGCAAATGAGCCCCATGACCTCATCTGCCCTCCAATGCAAACAACCCTGCAGGCTTTTCTGAATTCACGTGTTCTGTGTCCTTTTAAGTATATGCAAACTTGTTTCAGATACGCCATTTATTTCTTTTTTTCCCCTGCTGTCCTTCTTTTCTTTGCAGTGTTTCCCTTCCTCCTCCATTATTTACCAACACACACACACACACACTCCCTGCACTGTAATTGGAGCCTCAGGTATCCCTTTGGTAGGAGGCTTGTTGTGGCTTGTGTTCGTGGGGGATCCTGGCACAAATGTAAACACCACAAATACACATACGCAGTCACGTACACGCGCTTTGTACCGCCGCGAGGCACCGCACTGCACTGACTATTTAAACAAACGTACGTGTATACTCCCACTAATTTCCACAATCCCGCTGACTTCCATCATTAAGTACCAAAAGTCCACTTTCTGCGATGTTAAATTGGACAGCTTTCCCTCTTTGTTAACCTCCCTAGTGTTCAATTTCCACTTTCGGGAGACTGAAAATAATTTGTGTGTTAGCTGCTGCGACAGAAAATCAACTTAAGTCAGGACGCTAACCCACATGGCGCATACTTGGCCAGAAGTAATAGCGTACATGCATAGGGAGGAAGAGCAAGGCAGCGAGACGATGATGTTGCCAATCCCATCTCTTACTCTCCGGAGACCGATGTGGAATCTGTTTCTCTCTCGTCTCCGCTGAGAGGCCCCCTCCAATATGAGCAATCCTAACCTTTTATTTTCTGCGCAATCGCTTTTCATGGGCTTGTAATCCATTATTTAAACAGGGAAATCTAACCTTAAAGTGCTCGTGGAAGCTGAGCACTTTGGGGAAGCAATCAATTGGGGGTCGGTGCAATAACACGGCCCCAGCGTTGGGACTGGAGTAATTGGCCATTAGAAATGAAGTAACAGGAACAAAAAAGACGATGAGAGCATGCGGTTTCAAGCCACTCATTGAGAGCAGCAGGAGAAGGGGAAGGAATGGCACTGCGTTAGTTGAAAGCGCGGTGGGAAATCAGAAATGTAATCTGATCCGACCAGACAAGGTGCGGACATGGGCTGGCTGCCGTTGTGTTTGCTTCTCAGCAGATGGGTCGTTACCGCATTTAAGCGCGGCGTGGCGATCCAGATACAGCAAATCTACAACTCCCGATTCAAAATAACTTTATTGATGAGAAAGCAGAGAGGGGGTGAAGAGCTTGGGTGACTATTTCAACTTGTGGTCCGGGTGTATCTCGCAAATGTGTCCCAGTGCTACAGATTGAATTTACACTTGGATAGTCGCCATCTGAGATCTGATCACAATGTGAGCCAAACTGTATCCGTACATACTCTGGTTTGATTGGATCAGATTACATTCCAACAGTAATACAGTCTGTGAGCATTTACAAAGCATTAAATTGCATTTTCTCTTATCTGGATAATGAACACAGATAACACTGCAATGTGTAAATTGGCCCTTAGAGACAAAACAAAGCACTTTCCAAACACAGATCTGATTGTCAGGTTTCACCTCGAATAACAAAACATCAATTTGCTGAATAGTAGAAGTTGACAAATGTTGTGTATGAATGACATTTTCTACCCGGTCGTTTATTATGACAGGAGAAAGAAGAACACCAAGTGCCTGTCGGTGTGTGCTTGTGTGCACTTTTGTGTGTCGTGTTAACGTATGCACAAACTTCCCTTTTTACCTGATTACGCATTCACTAATCCATATGCGTTAATTAGAGACAGGTAGCACGGTGGGTGTGTGTGTGTGCAGCCGCTGTCAGTTGGGCAGACAGACCTTGTAGTGCTGTTGTGCGCTATAACGACGGTGCCAGCATGCCATCCTCATTACCAGCTCCCCAGCTCCCACACAAGCCATTTGGGTATCCCCCCCTCTCTGTCTCTCTCTCTTTCTTTCGCACTCGCTCCCTCTTTCTCTCTGTCTCTCTCTCCCCCATGGCCATGTAAGCAATCTGCTAAATATTTTATCACCTCCCTGTTAAATCGAGCGAGGCCGCTGCAAATAGCACCCCACTATCTCCACCAACCCCAAGCCGTATCGCTCGCGTATATCCTGCTCAACGCGAGTGGCAAAGTAAGACTAATTTAGTGGTTTTACTGAACCCTTTGGTGGCCTTTTATTGTGGTCTCCAGCTGAGTGATGGATAGAGAGTGATCAGGTTTGCTTCACATCCATCTCTGTTTTTGAAACAGACGGGTACAATCATCAATCATCTTAATGTTCCTTGGATACTCATAGATGAAGTGAAGTGATTAAAACTCCCTGGTAAACTAATTATTCTGAAGTTTAAACTCTTAGAAGTGAACAATTTAGCATAAATGGCTCCATGGTAAAAAAAGAAAAAAGAGAGAGAGAGAGCTGAATAAGATACTTTGAAAAGCAAATCGAAACTTTTGTCTCTTCTTCATTTTGATTCACTTTTTCCTCTGGGGAACGTAATTTGAGAGCTGATAAATGCCTGCCCTGACTCTCTAAAGCTGGCAGTCTCATTTGATGAGGCCCTCTACTATAGTTTTTTATTCTTTTGTGATTGGTTAACCAGGCTTAGGCCTTATTGCTTAGCTTTGCTAAGATCTGTGGTTCATTCTTATGCAAAGCACATAGTTGCCTCTCTTCGCCCGTACGGACCTGCAGACAGGACTGAGGGTGAGAGTGAAGGCAGTGGAACGGAGTGAGCATTGATTGTCTCTAACAAGTCACATGGAGACGAGTGTATGAAAGAGGAGAATGAAATGCGCTGGCTGGTATTGTTTTCCACAATACAATCTGTTTATGTATTCATAGTATTCCCATCCATCTATCCATCCCTTCGTCATCATGTAATTATTTAGTTGGTCATTTGTTTATTACCGCTCCATAGGGGTCATATGTGCCGACACGACAGTATGAATCTTCTCCGGTTTCCCCCTCACCGATCAGCTCCAGCAGGCTTTTGACATGTTGGCACATGAATATTACAAATATTCAAATAACTTTATTTAAGATTCTGCAGGCTGACAGTGGCAGCGGGAGATTCACAGCCCATTGAGCAAGTGCGCTTCTCGGGGCTAAGTGCCGATTCATCATGGCTGCCTTACTCCTGTCTAATGGCTGCCATCATGGGGCACAGGCACACGTGTGCATGTAGAAATACACACGCATAAACACGCATAAACACTCATCCTGGGAAAAATCACAGAAAATTGTTTTTTCGAGTATGAAAAAGTGTCACGTTGGCTATACAGCACATTCATCACATTTATTTCTCAGGCTATTTAGATTCCAATATACTCAGAAAATGTTTTATATTCTTTATTGTGGCTTACAATAATAGAGTGGCCTATTTTTCTCGTTTTGTCATTTTAAATATAAAAACCAAATTACAGCAACATGTGACATCATGATCTTAATTTTTTCTTTTATTATTTTTACATACTAACATACGTGGGCAACATGTGAAATGTTTCATATTTCATTTATATTTGTCACTATGGATTATTTTAATAACCCGATTAAACTACTTACTTTTAGTATTTGGATGGAAGAGAGAGTCAAGGGGGAGAAATTTATCAATACTATAAATCACCACTATTTGTCCAGTTTGTGGACGAATAGTGGTGGATATGATATCTAAATCGTAAATGATGTGTTGTCACTTTAAGATGTGAGTTGTGGACTGCATTTTCTTTGTATTTTACTTTATTACAGCTTAACACGTGAAATGAGCTAGAACTTTGGCTGGATATTTACTCTAAACTTTAGTTTTTGCCTCTATAGGGGTTGATTACTTCTTTATGTGTCTTATCTAGCTGAGTGTAAAAGGACTGGCAGGCATGACTCGCTATGGCCCGGTAAGCTATTAGAGCCAATTCCAGCCCATTTAGCCTTGTCTACTTCCGTTCCGCAGAGTTTACTTCATTTGTAGAGGGGCATCCATGGACACACACGCACACATAAACACTCTGACACACACACACCTCGGTGTCTAAGTCACCTTGAAGCCCAATTAAGTAAGCCTCTGACTCTTCCTGTTCCTATTAGTCCTTTGGGCACCGAGAGGACCACTGTGATGGAGACAAAAATGGAGTGGTTGGGAGAAGAGACGGAGAAAAGAGATTGGAAAGAGCAGAGTGAAAGACTTCTTGTTTCCATGGCTCTCAATAGGCTGAATAAGGGGGATGGCACTGAGCAGTGGTGAAAGAGTGTGACCCGAACAAAGACCCTCTGAATGCGAGGCCCAAACAGAGTGTTTGCACTGACCCCAAACACAGATGCGCTGCTCTCACTGCAATGACAGAGTCACTCCCTAATGATGCAACAGGAATCTAGAGATTTTGTTCACACATAATGGAAGTAATCACCACACACAGAGCTCTTCTTATCTCCCATGGAGGGAGACATAGTTCTATTTCAATTATTTTTCACTCTCCCTCCGTTTCCTTTCAGCGGTTGTTTTCTGTCTGATTCTTTAACCTTGAGGCTCTTTCAGAACATGCTTTCAGTATATTCCCCCTTTCCTCCCTTCTTCACCACCATCACTCCATTTGTCTCTGAGGAGCAACTTTGTCAACTTTCCTTTCCTTTCGTTTCCTTTCCTTTCCTTTCCTTTCCTTTCCTTTCCTTTCCTTTCCTTTCCTTTCCTTTCCTTTCCGTTCCTTTCTCTCCTCTCCTCTCCTCTCCTCTCCTCTCCTCACCCCACTTAGTGACGGCCAGTGGCTGTGGAGGCCCCGTGAGAGACATGGGCACACAGGGAGACAAAGGACCCCATAGACTCAGCAGATGGTTGGGGCGCTGGTTAATTTGCCTCCGTCGCCCGTGTTGGTAAAACACAAAAGCCCAGAACAATGAAGGGGGTCAACATCCCCTTCTCACCCCATATGTGACCACCCCCCTCCCCCCTCCCCATCAATCAAAACCCTCTCCTTATGCACTTAAGTTATGATTACACATCTGTTTCAATCCCGCACTGCCTTCAAAAAGGGACCAGAAGTTAAATGTCAAGACCAATGTCACCGTGACAGCATGTAGAATGTCCCCACCATTCTCCTTCACTCTTTCTTCTGCCTCTTTGCCCCCTCCCCCCTCCCTATGGAGTACCTCTCCAGCAGGCGGTAATGAGGAGACACACGAGTCTCCCTGGGACGAGGAAAGTGCAAACACTCCACCTCTCCAATCCCCCCCTCCCCTCCCCATTTGGTGATTCCCCCTCTCCCGTCACCGTCGTGTCCATCAATGTTCACTGCACTGTTAAGAAAAGCATTGTTTGGCTTGACAGCTAAGACACATTTCACTTCTCGAAAATGTTGCCCCTGTCCCTTCTGGAAGGTTATCAGCTGGATGATGGACACCAAGGTTGCACTGTGGAAGTTCAACTGAGGCTCTAATTAAAATTGTATTGCAATTACAATCTGGCCCTCAGCTCAATCCTGATGCCGTGGAAACTCGTCCAGAAGAAGTGTGCTTCTGGAGTTTGAAAGGAGGTCCAAACTTTCCTTTAGATTCTTCTTATCGGTACAAAATGTAGCTGGTTTGTAAAAAGTCTTCACTTTTTTTAAAGGTAGTCTATCTGGGGGAACACAGATTCCAGTTGGGGTGACCTGATTGAACTCTCTCAGCATATAGGGAGTGGGAGATTGGTTTTTCGCAATAAGCAAATCCTATAAGCCTTAAAATGTCTGTGTACTTTCTGTCGATTCTGTCAATCAGCGCGCTTGCTGCAGATGCGTGTTTGAAAATCGAAGTAAAGCTCAAAATCTCTGGTCTTTGGTTAGCAGCCTGCAAGATGTTCATATGCTGTGTGGGTGTGAATCCAATACACACAAGCCACACACACACACACACACACCTCACGCTGAACTGTGCATGTCAAATTTAATAACCTAATCATGTTTGCCATGAGTTCCATGCAAGCAAACCACATTACCGCTCTACTTTATATGGCTTGAGGCTCTGTGATTAAGCATACTAGAAGAATTACGTCTGTATAATCTGTCTGATCTATGCATGTTAAAACATTATACATTACCCTAAACTAACTATTTAATGGCCAGCTCATATAAGGAGCACAAACCTCAAAGCCTTCACAATATGCAATTATCCAGTAATTAGACAACTGCTGTAATCCTTGCAGCTCTGTATCATTGTGTGTGTAATTGCATGTTTTCGTTGACAGTAAACACAGCCTGTACTTTCCAGGGTCGGGGCCTGTGGTTCGGTACAAACCAGAGGAAACATCTTCTTTTCAGACTGACAGACAGGGATAGACTGTGAAGCTCAATGTGGCAGAAGCATCCGCGTGACAAATTATTGATCTCGGCATTGTTGTCGGTCCGCATGCAGCGGACCCCCCGCTACAACTGCCTTCCGACAACGCCCAATGGAGAAGGCACTGCATGAATATTGAGTCTTCAGAGAGAGATAGGAGTTGAGGAAGAATGTGTGTGAGTGTGTGTGTGGGGGGGGACATTGAGGGTGAAAAGAGGAGAAACATAAAGAAAGAAAAAGAGAGACTGGGTAATCCTCTCTTTGAGCTTTGTGCTCCATTTGTTTACTGAGTTCCCACACTGGCTGGAGGGGAACGCTGCCTTTCTCCCAGACCGGAATTAGCATAGCCAGATTTGTATTCGGATGTGTGTGTGTGTGTGTGTGTGTGTGTGTGTGTATGTGTGTGTGTGTGTGTGTGTGTGTGTGTGTGTGTGTGTGTGAGTGTGTGTGTGTGTGTGTGTGTGTGTGTGTGTGTGTGTGTGAGTGTGTGTGTGTGTGTGAGTGTGTGTGTGTGTGTGTGTGTGTGTGTGTGTGTTACTTAGGTAAAAGGTATGACGATAATCCATCCATCTTTTCACAGTACTGAAATTGCTTTTTATACTATTTTTATGCTGTATTTTGACTCAGCCTGACTTAATAAAATACTAATTTAAAGGAATGACTAAATTTAATTCATTGGACATCATTTTGGCAGCTTCAATTATAGGAAATACAATTAGAGAAGCTTCTGGAAAGGATGCCAAGAATCAAGAGGCCATGTTTTCTGATCAGAAGGTGTGTACATACCGATCTCCTCGATTGTTGCCAAATTTGTTTACACAGAACGAAAACGAGGAAGTCACTTTTAATATATTCCGGCGGAAGATGTATCGGCTCCCTATTGGGTGCTGTATGTTATCCCCCAGATTGATATGACATAAATTGTGCGTGCAAGTATTGCCCGAGCAGCAAATGTGTGTGCAAGCGTATTTATAGTTAAAATGGAGGATAATCCCGGCTTTGGTTTCCTCAAACCTGTCCATCGTCTTCTAAAGTCAGTCATCTCTCTCTCAGCCTTCATACTTGAGATGGATCGGCAGTAATTAAAATGTTTTCCATCTGTGTTGTGCTGCAGGCTTGTTTTAAATGGCTCACTTTTAAAAAGGACGTTATGTTCTTTATCCCCGGGGCGTTCAGTATTTTATAGTTAACAATAACATCGTAATGGTGCAGTTCAAAAGCTAATAGCTTGGGCAACACCCTTCACTACAGGTAGTTTGTAGCCAGCCAAGTTTGATGCAATGATTAGATGTGATGACATTGTTGTTCACAAAAACTGATTAGATAATTTCACACATGTACGTCTGCGTGCCGTGCTTACAAAATCCAAAGGAAAAAAGCCTCCCTGAAAGAGCCGAGATGCTATCATAGTGCTGCGCCAGTGGTACTGTTGTGCCGGGCCAGACAGCATAATGGTATGTTTCTGAAAGAGAATGATATCTGATTAGTTAAAGTCCGAATAGAGGCTGAAGCTGACAAACAAATGGATTTGCTGTGTCGAGAATGTTCTCTAGGGGAGCGGGAAGGGCTGAGATACAGAGATGCTGCCTTTGTGTCAGAGCTAGCACAGAACATAATAAGACCCTTTGGGGAATGAAGCAAACACAGAGTGATAGGGACACAAAAGCACACATGCACATGCACTCAGTCAATCTCACAATCTCTCTCTCTCCCTCTCTCCTTCTTTCTGTGCATCCACCTATCTTTCTGTCCTATTTGCTTGTTAGAATAAGATGACCTTTATATCCCTGGCTGCGCTGCTCGGCCTATCATTATGTGTTTTGGCTTTGTAGCTCTGATGCATTTCTTGACTCATGCCCAAGTTTATTATGTGAGCCAAGAGTCATGTCAAGACTCCCACAAACAGGCCTCACAGCAACTGAGGACACTCTGGACGGCGCTCACAGTCACATGCACGCCCACATGCATGTGACTGTGTGTGTGTGTGTGTGTGTGCCTGTGCTTCACACCCAGCGTGGCATGAATGGGCCAGCTAATCCCGTCCCCTCCCACCCCTGTTTTCCCCTCTCGATCTCATCTTTTCTGCCTCTTTAATTCCCTCTCTGCCACCGTCTTCCCTCTCCGGCGTTCTGCTAGGAGAGCAGTTATAGAGGGAGTGCGACAATAGAGGACTTAACCAAATGTATATTGAGCTCTCCCGACTAGCGCGGTCATTGTGATGCTTTTACACCGCTAATGCCACGTGAATAGGCCTGCCGTTCCCTGAGAGATGCCTGTGTGAACACTGGGCGAGAGGGGGCCCTTTTAACAGCCCTTTGCAGCCCCCCTGCCCGTGCAAAGGCCCATCTCAGTCTACATAATTCTTCAGTCTCACGAGCGCCTAATCTGGATTGGAAGTGTCTCCATTGTGCAAATGATTTGAGAGGGACGGACAAAAAGGGAACGTCTTTGGTCAAGAGCTGGGGCCTCCTTATCCCTCTTCCTCCCTTCCTCTGTTTCCAGGCTCTTCAGCCAGAGCGGCTAATTGTTGCACAGAGAGCAAGAATGATGGCTATGTGAGGAACCCGTCTCGTCCTGCTTAACACTGCCCCCAGTGGAATAAGAGTTTTACTCATTTGATCCGGCTCGGGGCAGACCTGTGATGCTTGGCTGCTGGCTGTTGAATTTTAGTTTGATACCGCTCAGCTATAGTGTGAAAGTATATAGGAGCAAGAATGTGTACGTGTAGCAAACTCTACATAAAGCTTTGAAGTCAAAGTCTGTTGCTCAGGGCGACTTAGCTCCAGGGTCAAATGAGATTACACCCTTGATCTGAGCGGGTACCTTCTCATCTAAAGTAGGTTTGCAAAGTAGAGGCGTGTGTGTGTGTGTGTGTGTGTGTGTGTGTGTGTGTGTGTGTGAGTGTGTGTGTGTGTTAGTTCCGTAGTTGTTTTGTGTGTTTCTTATTGATGTACATAGATGTATAGACGCGTCTCCAGGATGCAGTAGTTACTTGACCAAAAATGCCAGAACAATTGCAGAAGAAGAAAATGATTGAATCCCATCTCAGTTATAACAGAGTGCACTATGAGTGTAATTGATCCATATCATTACTAAATTGAATTATAGACAAATACGGTCCATATACAGTATGTATGTTGGTTCTGAGTGGGATCGATGTTCGCTCCCCGTTCTTGCATAATGTTTTTTCCTCATCAAAATAGGTTTGTAAACTGATTAGTAGCGTTGTTTGGCTTGATCTCGATGCTTTTGTTGGCGCTCCTATCAGAGTGTGACCCCCCCCCCCTCTTTTTCCCTGGCTGCTCACTGCCCCGGAACACCTTAATCCAGTGTGAAAGCAATTGGCTCTCTCAGATCTAATCAATAGAGGGCCGGGGCAGCGAGCCAGGGGGGGACATCTCTGGCCCCCGCTCAGCTACAATCAATTTAGAACCATCGATTCAGTGATTGAAATACAAAGAGTAGGAGCGCTGGACCATACAGGTGCTTTAGTGTTTGGGTGTGCCAACATGTTATATATCTCCTCCTGTGAGCGATTCCATGCCTGTTTGTATGTATGTGTGTGTAGGTGTTTCCGCGTGAATTTCACCACGTGCGTGTGTGTGTGTGTGTGTGTATATGGAGAGTATGATTTATCTGTGAGCCATCTGTAGTAAAGTGGGAATGGCATTTAATCTAGCACCTCTGAGACGAAGCCGAGGGAAAAAAATCACTCCTAATCCAATATGTCCTGCCCAGCGAGGGTGCATGTTATGCGAGGTGTGTGTGTGTGCTCCCAGTTTTCTCTCCTACATATACAGTCATTAGTTTATTATAACTCTAAATATGCGTGCAAGGTCCAGCAGAGCTCCTCCTTTAACTGTGTGTGACTGTTAAGAGTACGCGTGATAACACACACACACACAACATCTTCAGGGACGTGTCCAAGTTTTTTGCTTTGCATGTGTGTGCGTATCCGTGCAAATAATGTCCGTGTCACTGCCAGGTCAGAGCTCTTCATGCGGCAAAGCGCTGCCATGTGTGCATGTCTGCGAGTACGTTCGTGTGTGCAAAGTCTTTGTCACCGCTGTGTGTTTGCGTGTGTTTCTGTTTTTTTTCATTTCTACGCCTATCCAATTCTACACACCACTATCTGTCGTCTCAACCTCTCTTGTTTCATTCTAACAGTGTTGTAAAGGCCAGTGTGAAGACTGTAGGGCAGAACTGAGATCTTGGTGAAAATCAGAAACACATTTGTGGAAAACCTAAATTTTCCCTAAAACCAGATCCCCATAAAGGGAACGGAGGACTGCCAGACCCGACGTGACTTTGCTGCCAAGTTACCAGCAGCCGCGACAAATGCAGGCGCCATTTTCAGTTCACGGCTCTCCTTCTTGTCTGGAAAGAAGCAGATATGCTCCTGCGGTTATTACGATGCCCCATGTGATGAGAGCTGATCTGGAGTCTGCTTGGCTATCAGACACACACACAGACCCAAGACATGAGACACCCGTCCCGGACCCCATTAGATTAGGAATAAAATATTGGACTGGATTTAAGAACTAACTTAAATCCTCGAGGGCAGAACAGTTCATTCCTCTTAGCAACCCATTTGTTGCCTTCCCAAATGTGCAATTTCATTTAATGTTATTTATGTGTGTATATATGATTGGTTTATCGATTAACTTGTGCAGATTTTATTCATTATTCATGCTTAATTGATCAGTCTTTCCTTCATGTTGCACACTGGCCCCACCTTGTTAGAACCTCACCCTCACATCAATGGCTCTCTGCCATGAAACACACTTAATCCTCTCTCCCAGTCGGTGGCTTTGTGTTTTCTCGACTTTCCAGCCGGCACAAGGTGAGTGTGTCTTTCCAAATGTGCCACTTCACAAGGTCAAATCAGGACGTCTCACACACACTTTACACAGGCTGTGAAGTTAGTCTGGATCAAACACACAAACGCACACCGTCGGACAGTGAGAAGGTCTCATGTGGTCGCCCTTCCTCGTCTTTACACACACACAGACAAATGTGCATTGACACGCAAAAAACACATGTGTACAGTTCCATAGCTCGGGGCGTATTGACGAAGTCTGGCTGATAAAGGTCAGGGCTGTCCAGATTTGGACAGGTGGGATGGGCACGGTGTGTGTTTATGTGTGTGTGTTTGTCTGTGAGGGGAAAGAGCCTTCTGATAAGGTTGCGTGGAGGTTATGTGGATGTGAATATGACATGAATATAGATGCGCTGTGGGCCCGGGTACCTTCAGAGGGTTTCATGGCTGCAGGTGCGTTGCGTGCCAGTGAATGGGGTCAGACTCTGCACCGCTCGTGCGGCGCAACAGAATATTTCAGGAACGCGACGGTTCGTCTGTCCACCTTGATGGGCGAGATGCACTTCCCCGCACGTCATTCATCTGCTGAGTGTTGTTCAGGTCAGGCAGGGAGTGATGGAAATCAAATCCTCTCAATCCACCCAGCAAAAGCAAAACACACAATCATTTCCTCTCATAAAGCCTGTTATAATGAAACATTCTTCAACATGCAGTGCTCCCTTTTGATTTTGGCACACACACACACTCAACCATTTGTAGATTTGTGTGTGTGGGGCACATTCATATTTAGTCTCAACACCATTTATTATCCTGCCTCTTAGATTCCCTGTTGTCTTCTGACAGCATTGGCCATCACTTCTTACGCAATGAGAACCGACACACACACACACACACACACATATTGTAGTACTCTGCCACCAACAATTTGAGTGACAAGATGCACTCCTGAGTGCTTTCCCACTCACTTCCCTTTCCTCTATCTCTCCTTTTCTCATTCTATTTCCTGCCACGCTGATCCCGATCACTCTCTCTCTCTCCCACGCTTCACACGTCATTTTTGCTCCCTCTTTTCATGCAGAGCATTTTATCATCACTCCCCATTAGACATAATGGCCCGCACGGGCGAGGAACAACGGACTGTCTGGTTGCCGAGTGATTTGCTGTGTTTCCGTGGTAGTTGATGTCGTCAGAGTCGCTCGCAATAACCTCGCTGACACCTCGCTGACAACTCTCGTCTCTCCCACCGCCCTCATGGCCCCGCCCACAACCACCTCTCGTCCCGTCATTAACGACGCAGTCTGCAGCACAAAGGTACCAGGGTCGGCTTTTAGCCCACCATTTCCATTAACCGTGCCTTTGTTTTCCCTTCTTCTCTCCGCTCTGTTCTTGGCATCCTCCTCCAAGCGCGCTCACGGTGAAACCCCTGACCTCTGACTGTGTCTGACAGCCTCGTTGCTTGTGTGTGAAAATGTCAGCATCAGCGTGACAGGGTGCAGATGCTTACTGGCGGGTTATGGGTCAGACACATGTCACCGCGCTTCTATGTGGCGACGGCGTTTGCGGATGGGAGGAGGAGGTGATGTTTGGCGGTGCAAATCTCCATGGGTGCTTGTCTTTGCCAGAATATTTTGGTGTAAACACTGTGTTATGTACGCTCAATTAGGAATCAAATTAGGGAATGGTAAACAGTGAAGGGACCTTTGTTTTTCAGTTGTTTCATTCTATTCCTCTGCTACATTCAGATGTGCATAATTACTCATCCGCCTTCGCAGGCCTCTACAGTCATTAGCAGGGCCTCAACCCTGAACCAAGGAGCAGGGGATTCTGGGATACATGTGCATGTTTTGGATCTGATGCAAAAACCTACCAAAAAACAAATATTCACAACATGAAGAGGACAAATGAGGAGGACTTGTGTTTTTGGAGGAAGTGAGCTGCTTCGGATTAGAGATCGAAATTTGCATACAGTGTGTGTAAGCCAACACTGTTCTGCTTAAATTCCCTTTGAAATGCACATTTTTAATACCCTCTAATTTCAATCAAGTGAAGTAAACATAAACAGCGTTTTGGGTTTTCATGAGGGAGTGCCAGCATATTGTAACAACCCCGTTTCGTAAGATTGGCGTAAAGAAAGAAAGAAAGAAATTGTCGCCGTCTCATATTCAACAAAGCCATTAACTGTTCGCGTTGATTTGCGGGTTCGACTCTGAAGCGCAGCTGTTTCTTCGAGAAGCGCTGAGCAATTCCGAGATATACAGTGAAATATAAACAGGGCAGTGTGTGTGTTGCGCAATGATGCACTGGCGGGTAACTGTAAGTGCTCTAAAGTGCAGTAATAAAGTGTGTTTCCATTACTGTACTCATACAGTCCAACGTCCAGATCCTGAATCTTCTCCCCCGTCTACTCTTCATCTACAGCCATGGTTTTGCTGAGGGATTTGCGAGTACAGGCAATTTACTTTGGCACCTGAGCCCCGCTGGGAAACGGCTGCGCTGCCAAATAACAAGATTGGCGATGGATGTAGCACCCAACTTGATGTGAACAACTCTTCTTTCTGTAATCTCTGAAAGCTATTTTGGGCCTTTTCCAGTTGTATCACCCAATGAGAAAGTACACGCCTGCTCTCCCGCAGCATGGCGAGCGATCCCTCACAATCTGCATTTCCCTCCCTGTGTTATTTATGACGGCACCGCGAGGTGTGAAGGCAGTAAAGGTAATAGACAACAGCGAGCGGCAGATCAGCAAAGGAGGAAAAAAGAGCAAGAGTGGGCATCTTTGGCTAACTGCTATAGATTAATTGATCTCGCTGTGAAGTTAATGAGCTAGATCCTTTTTAAAAGAGACAAGTGCTGAGACAGAGGAACCTAATGGTCTCGCACAGCTTGAAGTGCTAAGAAAGGGAAAGCGATTTATCCCGGAACATATACTTTATTTACCGTGTGACAGAATCAGCCGAGTAATTGACAGGGCCTGTAACTGCCGCGTTTATCGCCTCGTTCACGATCGTCCCTCTTTGTTTTCCGGCGAGGACGCGATCCGACGACAGCCCGACACAGCTCACAGCTCATTCCCCCCCAACCCGTGCTTGTAAATTTCCAGATAGGCGAATACTTGATTTCCATAAAAGTTGACCTTTTCCAATTTTCACGTCTTCATAACTAGCTGGGGCGGTCTAGGCTCCGTGACACAGAGACAGCTTTAGTCGCCTCAAATCATCGCCGCTACTTGAAGGATAGCAGATATCTGGAAGTATCAAGTCAGAGTTGGAGTTCCTTGTGTGACTCCTCTGTTGTCATTCCTCGTCTCTGCCTCTGCCCACTCCCTTGGAAGATGGTAGTGGGCAGCTCGCCAGCTCAGTCCCCTGTTAGTTTCTGATTACAGTGTAGATTATAGAGCAAGCACATGTTACTGCCTGCTGAGCGGCGATATGTTTTTTTTTTGGTGGGGGGGGGGCATTTTCTCTACTACCTTGCCAGCCAGGAAACGATTGGCACGGTGGCATTTTCCTGGAATATCAATGCTTCCTCGATCAGTCACCCCCCCACCCCCCACCCCCCCAGCCGCGCGCACTCATCTTTGACCGCTCGTCTATCTTTGAAAGATACGCTTGCCGCCTTGGCACACCGCCGCACCTTCCTGGAAATCAAAATCGACCTGATTGAACGTGCCAGGCTGGAGACCGAGCAGCCAACTGCCAACCAAACGCGCGGTTATGACAAGTGTGTGTGGGGCGAAGAGATTATACGTCGCTCTTGATCTGTATCGCACACGCACACACACACACACGCGCGCACACTTAGGCGCGCATCAACACACAGCCGGTAAGCCAGATTTCCCAGTCGGCTGGTCTGTCATTGGCCGGCTGTTCAAAGGGAAAGTGGTGGCCAAAAAAATACTGGCTGTGAGGTTACCATGGTAACAGCCTGCCCAGGGGCGTGGGCTGTCTGCTAAATTGTGTGCTGGTTTGTTGGGGCTCAGGCACACATGTTCACACGCACGCACAAACACACACACACACACACACACACACACACCTTGATTTTAATGGAAAACATCTACCTATATTTACTGTCTAACACACACCTGCTCTATTCATTAACATTAGCAGCCAGAATTCACCTCCTTATGGGCATCACACACACACACACACACACACAGTCCTGTTTATGCTCTTTAGCTGGACACTCTCTCATCGGCTAGTTATCTCACTGCTGCAATGCCCTCTATTGAATCAAGTCAGACAATCATTGATGTTAACATGTTCATCAGTGACAATTAGCGCCTTCGAAATGTCATATATGATTACGGAGACTGAAGGATTTAGATCCCTTATTCTCGCCCCCATCTCGCATCCTTAGTTTGTGATATTACCTCCGCCGTCTGATGCGAGGCTACGCGGCAGCACGGCGCTGTGTGGAGCTTTAAAGTTAACCTAATTGGAGGATATGTCGGCTTCCTCAGGGGGGTTTGAGTATTGTTCATTAAGGTCTCTGTAGCATCCGACATTGCTGTATTAGCTGGTTGAGAGGACAGGTATATCAAGATGAAGAGTGTTTGCAGCAGAGGACTAAGGCTGCAGAATGTTTAGGGCTGATACGAGTGTGTGTGTCTGTGTGGGTGTGTGTGTGGGTGTGTGTGGGTGTGTGTGTATGTGTGCGTCTTCCAGCTTGGAAGAGAACCTCTGACAGGACCCGAATGGACAGATGATTAATGATCAGGGGGAGTGTTCAGTGGGAGGAACTCGTCAGCACCCCGGCTTCTAACAAAGCAGGGAAGGTCCGTACTCCTTCTCAACTATCCCTTTATTCCGGGGGAAAAACCTCTCCAGCCGGCTTTTATTCCTCGTAACATTCCTTGCTCTCAATGAGATTAGAAGGCGATGACAGAGAATTTGCGGAGATCCGAGGCACCCACCCATTCTCAGACCCCCCCGCCCCATCCTCGCCTATTGAACACAGCTGTAGCTAACCGGGCCTCCTGGCTTACATTGACCAGACCTGCCAAGTGATGTCAGCACTCTGAACTCTGGATGCCTTGAAGTGGAGAAGAAGCAATGGCCCGACTTATGAGACATCACATACAGTTCATTTCCCGATATTGGAACTGAAATGTTTTTCACAAGTCGCCTTTCTGTCAATTTATAAGAAATACACCAAATTGTTCTTCAATCGATTTAGATTGTAAGCGTATAAGGCAGTTTACTCTGACTTTTAATATCCTCTGAGGATTATGTGATGATTCTGACAAGCCTTTGTTTCAGGACTGCCGCTGTCTCAAATAATTGTATTGTGTTTTTCCAATGACCTTGCGGTAGAAATTGAGCACCTGGGTAGAAAAAGCAGCTCATTACCTGGATTGTGGCTGGAAAATGAACAATGACAGTGGAGCAACAGTGAATACCAATAGGCGGTGCCACTGATTGCCTTTTCGTTCGAAGTTGTTGCCTCTCCGTCTACATTCCGTGCCCCCTTTCAACCTAACCTGTTCATTTTAGCCGATATGTGTCGAGCGGCTGGGTATGAAACGATGTACTTGGTGCGCACTCACGCGCACACACACACACACTCACACACTCCAGGGAGGGGGGTTAAGTCAGAGAGAGAGAGAGAGAGAGAGAGAGAGAGGGAGAGACATCCTTCTGTGAGACGGAGCAGCCAAATTGTGAAACAAAGGAGGGGTATGGGGGGGGGAGGGGTCAACTGGGGCCATGACCTGATCATAAGCTCCCGTCTGTAAAAGTGTTTGTGAGTGAAGGGGGGGGGTGAATGCATGACTCCAAAGCCGCTAAAGACCGTGATCCGTCCCATGTGATGGATGAGGGCCGGGGGTTAAGGGTGCGCTCAGGGTGGGGGAGGGGGGGATAAGAGTTACTCAACTCAAGGGTCAGCGGCGCTAAGTCAACCTGTGCCCCTTCCACAGGTCACGCACCCTCTCTGCACACACACACACACACACAGACACAGACACACACACACATTAAACCCACCGGACTAGCTGGCCCAAACTGTTCAGAAGTGTGTTAAAAGAGGAAGTACTGTGTGTTTATTTGTACTTTTCCATCATTCCTATAGTTTATTACGACACTTCTGTCTGGCTGGTGATTTACTACCCCAACATAGCGACGTTCATTCCGATTTGTAATTGTGTCAATGTGTTTTCTTGCACATTAATGCATTGCATATAGTTAGAGTTAAATAGAGCCCCGATTGAAAATACGACCATGTTAATCTGTATATGTTTCGTCTAGAGGAATCTGTCTGCCACCTTGATTCCATCTGTCAATGTCACAAAACCATAAATGATTTCCTAGAACATCTGAGTTGTGTCTCTTTTATTTCAATAATATTTTTCTTTTAGCTGTCATTTTAAATCGGAGCACTTTTTTGTGAATCATCTCCCCGTATACACACTCCATTGCGTTTCCGCACAGTTTGCCTCAAGTCCATTTCTGGTGATTTGAAGCCTCCTACACACTTCAGAGTGTCGCCCTGGGAAAGTCAGTGGAGGACTTTGAGCTGCGACTTTGATTGGTTTGGAGTAGCAAAGTCATTTCCAAACCCATCTTGGTCATAATCCTTTAGCCTTAGCGACTTGCAAATCACAAATGTACCATTTCCATTCTATCGTGCTCCCACCTGGTGATTCCTGCTTCCACGACAAGCTGGTATAATTCTTTTTTCCACCCCCTCCATAAATCCCATGTCTCCAATTACATTTGAATTCGTACCGGCTATACATTTTCCTGCTGTGGCTGTACATTCTAAACACATAGGGCTGATGTGACACGTTGCTGGTGCTCCTCCGTGTGTGATGTATTGCCTGCAGTGTGCACTTAATATTATACGCTCAGCAAGCACATTGCACGGTCCAACCCATGAGCATTCACTCCATGTTCTGCACATCAGGGTATTGTCAAAGCCCAGCTGAGGGAGACTTCCTCACTAGTGATCATATTAGGGATCATCTGATGCATCGTGTGTCTCGGGCCTGTTTATGAGTTACCGTTGTCTAGATCGGATTACTTGTAAGTTTAGAAGGTGGTGTGTTACTGTTTAAGTCTGTCTATCACCTTATATGGGCTGGAAGAGCACCTGCAGGGAAAATGATTGACAGCTAGAAGATCTGTCTCATTCCCCCCCCCGGTCAGGCTGTTGTGACACCAGATCAGAAAAGTTAGAACGGTAAGTAGTTAACCGTGATCCACTGCTGCTATTCCTCTGTTTAGACAGAAAGAGGGGGGGCGGACACAGCCCACCTTAACAAGGATCTGAACCTGTCAGTCAAGGCAAGAAAACAACAAGGGGGAGGGAAGGTGGGGAAGCAGGGAGAGATTCATTAACGGTGGGAAGGAGGAGAAAAAGGGCCCTCTTCTCTGCCCTGAAGAGGGCAGAGAAGAAGTGAGGAAGAGAGGGAGAACAATGCAGTGAGAACCCTGTGGAGACCACTTGAAAGGGAGGAATGTTTTGTTTCTGCATGTAGCCAGTTCAGTTGTGGGTTATTCTCCCACAGGGGAGACTAATTGCTTGTTGATCTAATGTTCTATCCCCTCCTGTCCCAGAAAACCAACACCTTTGATGAGTGATGGGTCTGTGTGCTCTCTCCCTCTCTCTCTCTCCCTCTCTCTTTCCCTCTCTGGAAGTTTTATTTTGATTGTATTTCTTTCCGAGGGATGCAAACACAAAGTCTCTTCCAATCCAAATATCCAGGAATGAGAGGAAGGACGCTTTGGCTCCATTCCAAATGTGATGGGGCGTAACGGCGCTCCCGCTCACCCTTTAGGGTTTTCGTAATGTTGTTTTTTTGCTTTCTCATTGCTTTGTCATCCCTTCTTCTGCGTCTCGTCTCGTCCTCCCACTCACGCTGTGTGACACATCAGCGAGCCGTTAATTAATCCGTTTTATGCGAAAACTCATACAAATGTTATGTCAACTTGGGGGAGAAAAAAACCCCTGCTGCGCTGCACCTTTGTTGTGTCGCCCCGCCGTGCCCTCGCTGATCGCAGCAGCTTCAGTTGTCCAAGAAGCACCGTCAAATTATCCCGCCGTTCCGTGGAACATATGCTAGGCGAATGGCAGAAAATGCTGGAGCGCAGTCTTGCTTAATGGGGTCAGCGGCGGCTGTGTGAGGCGGCGCGCAAATCAGTTCATTAAATGTGTGCTGCATGTGAGGATAGTGATACAGGAGGGTTTCACAGTGTTGTGTGTGTGTGTGTGTGTCTTCATGTCTGCTTTCATGTGCTCACACAGGCTGAAACGTCTGATTCAGCACAATCTTCTCCGCCCATTTATGACCGTCCACACCAACTAACCGTGAACACACACACACATGCCGAACAACTTTTTTATGATCCTTTTTACAAGAATTGACAAAATTTTAAGCGTGTGTGTGTGTGTGTGTGTGTGTGTGTGTGTGTGTGTGTGTGTGTGTGTGTGTGTCCTAGACTATCCGGGCTCATTGACATAGGAATAATTTCATACTGCAAAGATGATGGTACATAAACAAAATCAATGAACTTCTCATCTGCGTTTTCTCATCTCATAATCTGTGAGCTGTTTTGCTGTTTTGCTGTTGTTTTAAGAGTCTCCACTTTTGCATATTCGTTCGATAGAACTTGAGCATCTCACACCTGCAGTCCATAGAGTTCATTACTTATTGCTCTCCCAGCTTCTCTCAACTCACTCAACAAACTTCACCCCCCTGACGCGTTCAAAGAGAAACGCTCCTCCTTTACCTTTACGGCTCCCTTACACACTCAGCAGGACTCTTCCTATACAAGCTTCTATAGTTTAGACTCCAAATACGTCTCGACAGCATCCGACGAATAACAATTTGTTTTGCTCTTGGGGATGTTCTTGTGCACTTCAGTTGTGATCTGCCTTGGAGCTCCTAGAGGTAGTGTAATAAGGTGTTTGTGCTTGTTATGGTCTGGTTGTGTTTGTTTGTGTGTGTGTGTGTGTGTGTGTGTGTGTGTTTGTGTGTGTGTGTGTGTGTGTGTGTGTGTGTGTGTGTTTGTGTGTGTGTGTGTGTGTGACAGTCTGACCATGACTTTGCCTCCCTATCCCTCACTAAGAGCTCATCATGACGTTGTGAACGGATGAGTCATAAAAACAGCAACTTGAGCTTTTACAGTGCAGTAAAGTAAAGATCGAAGCCTCCAAACACACACACATACACACGCACGTACACACACACCATCCAAGCCTTTCCATGCACATTTTTTTGATGAAGCATAAAATCTTTAATTAAATCTTAAAAGCTTGTTGATGCAAAGGTCTAAAGGTTTTCCTCGCACTCAGTGTTTGCAGCAGGTTTGACCCTGAAGCAAGCGGGAATGGAACCGGCCCCTCCGTCCTCATGGCTTTAAATAACTCTCATTAACAAAGCGCTGCATGAATATTGGACGAGAGGGCTTTTAGTCGGACGGCACGGAGCCATTTTGTGTCAAGCAAATTTGATATTGATCCCTTATTTTCCTTTGCTTTTTAAACGCTTGAAACAGTTCAACCGGTGGCGTCACCTCGTCCTCGTCCCCAGACTTTGCCAGAAACCTTTGGCTGTTGATTTACGTGCCGCTCCTCTGCACGTACTAAACGCTATCGATATACTTTTAACAATGTCTCGTCTCTGAGCGGTTTTGTTTTACGCTCATTGCGTGAATAAACCCTACATCTCCCACTTTCCAGCCACAACCGAGCCATTACCATCTTTCACTTCAGCAAATGTGGGCAGGTGGAGAAGCTGAGACGCTTGTCCCATTAAATTTATAGCCCCTCCCTGTCTTGGGTGCAGAGGAACGCTGTCCCCTCCCCTCCTACCCCCCTCCACCCCCACCAGTAAGCCGGCGAAAGTATTACACATTCATCATGGTTATTATAGTCTGTAAATCCTTCTATACAGTACAGAAACTCCTCTGCGTTTTATTCTATAGGGATCAGGAGGCAAATGGATTTGGTTATTGCCGAGACATAGCCGCAGCGATATCAGGCACAATAATCTTTGTCCTGCACAAGCCTCTTTCCATTTACATTTCGGAGCAAAGGCAGAGCGAAGTTATCATGACTTGAGACTCAATATTAAACAGGCGAGAGGCAAAAGAGAGCAGATGGAGGATGGATGTGATTGGAAACCCACACTCCCATGTTCCCCCACAGGATCAGACAAGCGTCTATTCCATCTCAACAAGGTGTCCTTCCTTCCTCCTGCATTATCTCACTTCATGACACTCGTTTTTATCTCCTTCCTCCTTTGTCAGCGTGCCCACCGGGTACCTTCAAGTCCACCCAGGGTCCTGGTCTGTGTCTGCAGTGCCCCCCCAACAGCCGCTCCGCATCTGAGGCCGCCACCATCTGCGTGTGCCGCAACGGCTACTACCGCGGCGACGCCGATCAGCCCGACGAGCCTTGTACCAGTGAGTATCCTATATAAGTGTATGTCTCGTTTGTCTCACTCTCTAACACACATACTCACACACACACACACACTTTTTCATGTAGTAGAATCCAGTGGAGCACGTTCAGGCTCTGGTGGTCTTCTCACTCTGACCGTCACATAATCACACGGTAGAGTGTCCGTCACTGACCTCAGCATCAGCATGAAGATAAGTGTCCTTTCTCTTGCTCTCTCTCTCTTTCTCTCTCTCTCTCTCTCTCTCTCTCTCTCTCTCTCTCTCTCTCTCTCTCTCTCTCTCTCCCCTCTCTCTCTCTCCGTCTCCTATCATCCCCTGAAGTCCTAATTACTCAGGCAGACGCTCGCTTCAACTCTGTCCCCCCGCTATCCACTGGAGATCCAATAAGGCCTCTTGCAGCATTGTAGTTATCTTAATATGATGTAAAAGCAATATGCTAAGCCTTCCTGCCATCCCCACTGACACACAATTACACAGAAGGAGAGCACTGCGAACCCCCCAAAAAGTTTGTTTACCCCCCCATCCCTCCATCCACTGTCGCAGGGGAACGTCTTTATGGTTTCTTCTCGCTACAACGGCGGACCTGGAAACATTATTGGTGTGGTTATGTATTAATTTAGCCTTGATTTCTTCACGGAGACCTGGATAATTGGTTGAGGGAGTAGACGCAGGACAGCACAGCTCGCCCCATACGGTTTTGCGGACGCCTTAAAGCTGTGGAGGAACACGGCTGAACACTTCCCCGAGTATCTCGTTCGCTCTCACTCCTCCAGGCTTCAGGGCGCTCTCAGCGGCTGACACCCGTCTCTCACCTTCAGTTTTGCCTCCCTCCTTCCTGCGAGACACATCGGCTCTCCTGTGAATCTGTGGCGTCAGAAATTGCATCTGTCTTCTACCTGGAGGCCTTGGATTTTCCCCGAGCAATCTCCGCAACAGCTCCCCAGCGCAACTTGCCATTTTTTCATCACCCACCTTCCTCTCTAACCTCGTCTTCTTTGTCAGTTCCGCTGTCTTCGCACTCCTGTTCATGTCCTAAGGAGCCTAGACTTTTGATTACACAAATTGCTCCTATTAACACTCGCACACAGCCAGAAGATGCAGTGGATCCTTCAAAAACAATGCAAATGCTCTACAAATATGATCGGGATTATCCAGAGCAATATGGAATTCAAAAGATATATCCTCCTGCTCTTCATCTTTGTGTTAACCAAAATCTTTAGCAGCACTGCATTATTCTGTTGAAGGTTGAACTATGCAGAAGCTGTTGAACATGATACACGGGGTGCCCTAGATCTCGGCAGGGGGTGCGGAGGATGGCGGTGGGATCATCTGAGTATCTTTAATACATGGGGTCCTGATGAGAGCGCTGCTGCTGAAGGAGCTTAAATCAGGCCAATCTGGAGCGGCAGAGAGCGTCGCTTCAGCTCGCCGTGCCTGAGCAGGAGCCACGGGTCCCTCTGTGCTCCAGATCAGTCTGATTAGCCCGCTGATGGATTGTCCGGCGCCTGGGCTCCGTCAGCTGGGGGAAGGGGGGGAGAGAGGGTAGCTATCCCACTTCTCCCCTGGGGGACGACGCCTTGTGATGCACTTCAAACTCCAGCCCCCCACCCCTCATTCACACTCTTAGTTACCCAGCATTCTGAGCATTGGGACAGTGGTTTTGCATTGCAGTACAGCCCCTCCTCTTCCTCTTCCTCTTCCTCCCTCCCTCGCTTCTCTAAGCTCAAGGCCCCAGACTGACGTACCTCTAGCTCCCTGCGCAGGATAATGGAGACAAAGGAGGAGGAAATGGTGGGAGTGGAGGAGCTAATGATGAAGATGAATTTATCCATCAACACTTCATGTGGGGTGTGACAAAGTGAGACTTGTGTGTGTGTGTGTGTGTGTAACGATTTGACGTGAATTCAGGGTGAACGCAGCTGGGAAAAGTGCCGTCTGGGTTCGCCGGGGAATAAGAGAAGGTCCCGGTGAGGCGTGACATGACGTTGTATGAACGGTCTTATATATGTTCATATCTTGGCAACCTGCTCGCCGAGTCTCTGGTCCAAGTCCGTGGAATGCGACAACATCAATACAAGCGACGCGGTCCGGATGGGTTTTTCTGCATTCCTGGTGTTGCATCACGCTGGCTCGGGATCCTGCAGCGCCAGCGCTTGCTTAATGTCTGCGATCTGTCGTCTGAAAGTCGTCTTGATCCCTGTCAAACACCGTCTACACCTCAAGACACAAACAAAACCTGTCACACTTCCTGACGGAGAGGACGAACCTATCTGTTTTTCCATTCACTCCATCACCCCGTTTAGTTTCCCTCCTCTCTTCTTCTTCTCCTTGTTCTGGCTTCAAAGAGAAAGCTGAGTGAACCGTCAAACAGCATAAATATTCTGTTCTTTTCTCAAAGTTTTCTGGATGGGTTTTTTTTCCTCCTTTGGCTTTCAACTCCTGCCCGAGTATCGCCTTGTGTCGGCCCGTTTGCAGGTTTCTCCCCCTGTAATGCAGCAGCACATAGAGCTGAGTCAAAGGTAATTGTCTGGGCCCTGTTGCTAATCCCTGCACTGCACGTCTATGCACGGCACTGTAGTGTACACGCATACACACACACAACCGCAACAGTGACACCAGCCTCTGTGTGATATCTGGAGGCTTTTATGAAGAAGAAGAAGCAGGATCTTTTTAAATAAACATTTAACATAAAGGATTCAACGCATCAAGAGTGATGTGGGTGTGAAAATTATTCAGTAGCCATTTAAAGAGAAAATCTTTACTGTCTCTCCTGTTGCAACACACATATCCCTGGCTCACACACACACACACACACACACACACACACAGTCTCTCAATGAGTTCCTCACCAGACCAGACAGCACTCTTCTCCTAACACCTTTTTACTCTGCGTCTCGTCATCCCACAAGCTCCCTCCCTGCTCTTCTGGCTGGCGTTCGGCGTCTCCCCACATGCAGGGACCTGCTGGTAGGTCCCTCCAGGCCTGTGTGGCGTCCTTCAAAATAAAGCAAATATTTCGAAAGAGAAGAGAGGAGAGGAGAGAGGAGTTGAGAGCAGGAGCAAGGTGCCTTAGACCATTCAAAGGCCGGCTAAGTAAACAATGTGCAGAAGTGTTTTTCTGGGCTCCGGGGTGCTGTTGAAATTGGCAGCCCGGGGAGCAGAAAGGGTTTGTCGTGGGCTTTAGTTCTCTCCTCTGCCATGGCAACTATGTGAGGCCTATCAATCTTTGTATCCACCTGCAGCAGGAGCCACTCGTCCTTGACAATCACTACCCGGTACCTCAACAGACACATGGCAGCAGTGACCAAATTACAGAATGTAATAGCTCGGCTGATTGAAGTGTTTTTACTGAGGGGAGGGGGAAGGGCAAACACATTTTTAATTGCTGTATGATACAATACAGCAGAATGAACCATTTTGAAATTGTTGGTTGGTTAATTCAGAGAGTTTCTCTCTCTCTCTCTCTCTGGATCGTCGTGTGAAACGTGTTTGTTACGGGTAATAATTACCCGGGCAGCTGTGTAAATGGCCAACTAACACACACACACACATACATGCAGCACACGCATGAGAGGAAATAATCAGGCGGTATTAATGCAAACATACAGAAAAGCAGCACTATGTGTGAAGTTGCTGGTTTGTTGCTCAGACTTTGCACCACAGCTTTAGAAACGTTGCATCATCTCGCTGGTGGTTGCCACTTTTACAGTCACGCATGAGTAGGTACGAAAAACACTGAGACCAGATGTTTATCTCCACAAACACACAATATATATTTAAGTTTACGGAGGCACGTCAGCTGGCTAGCGCGCCATACAGCCTCTTATTTGCGGTGATATATATTCACACCTCACCACTCTGCATCTCCTGGAAAACGATATTGTTTTGTTATGCAGAGAGGCCAGATTGATGCGTCGGCTTTATTTCACCAGCCTTGAGTTGCCGCGGTGATTGTCAGCTGTTTAATAACCATGAAATGAGTAACGTGACTGGTTGAGGAGATAACGTTTCTCTACCCAGCCCCACCCTCCATTTTAAAGCCACTTGACCCACCTTTTGTCACCTAATGCATTTTCTGTATGCAAAGAGAAAGATCCTGATTATCCCGGAGCCCGAGACGTTGCACTTTGCACTGTTTGTTTTGATTGCGTAATTAAACTAAAGGCCTTCAAGTGCTGTGACCCAAAACATCGAGTTAGTCCCAGGCTGAAATGGTTCTGTGCTGTAATATAAGGTGTATGCACAGCCAAGTCAGACTGGCGTGGCTAAATGAATGCCAGCTGAGAGCCTGTAAGTAACGTTCTCAACAAATGAAATCCTTTGGCAAATTAAAACAGCCAAAGGCTGCAGTAATAGCCTGCAAATCACCGGTTAAGTGGCAGTCACATCTGATTTCTTCTGCTGTCTCTGCATATGTGGAGCTCAGTGGTAATTGGGGACACGGGAGTGTGACGCCCCGTTCACACCTCAGCTAGGCAGTGTTTGCTTTTCTCCAACTGTTGTATGAATATATCGATACAGACAGTGCAGACGCGAACACACCGACGTGGATAATTCAGGTTTGTGTGTGTGTCACATGCATTATCCACATGAAAACAGCTGCATTGCTTTCTCCCAGCACTGCATATGTGGTGAGTTCATGTGTGTGATTGAAGGTGCAGCTCCTGTCATGCATCCCCAAGGGGAAAACCCCCCCCCCCTCTCCACACATACAGGCGTGTGACAGCATCCCAGCAACAAGTGCCTGCATCCAGAGTGCTGTCCGCGCTCTCAGCCAGACCATAATAATCACACTCTATAGAGGTCATGCCCATCCTGTCGCTGACCTCTCTGTTGCTGAGGCAGCGAGCTGAGGTCAGTGCAGTAACGGTGCCATTCTGTCAGACTGGTGCCTTCCCCTGCTTTGTCAAGGCTTCTCCCACATGACTCTGTCAGCAACAATGATTAATTGTGTCTGTATTGAGTGGAGAAATGGGAAACTGCAGTATGTGTACGTATTCATCTTACTGCCATCCCTCTGGTTAAAAGAAAGGAGAGGAAAGAGATGTAAAAAATGTGTGATTTCCTTTAAAAATGGGTCAGTTTGACTTCTCTTGATATACACTTCTGTTTTCTGAGCAGCATCTGGTGTGTGAGGAAAGAGACGCAGCGACTCAGATTAGCCAAATTTCTGCTCTTAAACAATTGCGTTTCAATTACAGGAGAGTGAACAAAAACTCTCTCCCGCGTTGTGATAATAAGCCACCACTTGAGCAAAACAATAGCTGTATTATTTCACTGTTTCCTCCTCGATGCCGTCGTTGAGGTTCTGCCTCGTGAGCGGGAGCCTGAATCTCCCGAGCCGCTCGTATAAGAATACTCCATGCAACACTGCATTTTGCTAAATAACCTCTGTTTGATAGACACAAACGTTTCACTCTGTGATCTCTCTGGGCGTGAGCAGAATAAATTAGGGCCAAAGATGGAAGGAAAGAAGAAAAAGAGGAGTTGCTCTTGGACAACAGCACTTATATTTATTACAGGGTAGGAAAATGTCCCCTGTCAGTGTTTGAATCATCACAGCGTCAGCTTAAAAACAAAGTGGTCCCAGTTTCACGGGCGTTTGTCCCCCCGTCTCTCTACAGGCGTCCCGTCCAGCCCCAGGAACGTTATCTCCATCGTCAACGAAACCTCCGTGATCCTGGAGTGGCACTCTCCCCGGGAGACAGGCGGCCGCGACGACGTCGTCTACAACATCGTGTGCAAGAAGTGCCAGGCCGACCGGCGCTCGTGCTCCCACTGCGACGACAATGTGGACTTTGTCCCCCGGCAGCTGGGCCTGACGGAGACCAGGGTGTTCATCAGCAACCTGTGGGCTCACACACTCTACAGCTTCGAGATACAAGCGGTGAACGGCGTCAGCAACAAGAGTCCATACCCTGCGCAGCACGTCACCATCGACATCACCACCAACCAGGCTGGTAAGTGGCCGCTGAGGTTAGGTGGGACGAAAGTGGCGATGATGATGATGATGATGATGATGATGATGTTACCATGACTGTGCTGATCCATCCGCCATAACGTGTTTGTTCAATCTTTCTGCTCCGTAATTCCATTTTTGTCATTTGCGCAGCTTATTATTGCGGTTTAAATCAACATCGTGTCACACGTCATGTTTCTCCGCGTCTCCTGTCGTGTCGTGGGCGTCGCCGACCGCAGCCGCCGCCGCAGCTTTTGTGTCACGTCGCTCCAGAGTGAGTAATGACTTAGGGGCTTGAAGCGAGAGGACAGCTGCTTCAGTGAAAGTTACACATGTAATAACACACTGAAACCTGAGCTCTCTCCTGAGGCCTTCCATTCCCAAATCAAAGCTCTGGCTTGTGAATACATCGTGAGGGAAAAAGGTGTGTGTGTGTGTGCCTGTGTATGTGTGTTTGTGGGGTCCTCGAGTTCACCCAGACCCAACATGTTGCATGTCACACCGCCGCGTCTCGTCCTTTTGTGTTTTATTTACACATCAAACCCGATGAAATTGCGTCAGTTTGCATTTCTCTCCTTCATAAGTGGAAATTCCCGAAATTCCTGCCCTTGTTTTTACCACCGGCAAAGCAAATCATCCCTGAACAAACAACACACGAGTGAGTCATTTTGCGAAACCTCTTCTTGTGGTTCACATCTGGAGGTTGAAGGCTGACTGCGTCGCCGTCTGTCACGTTTCTGTGTTGTTTGTCTCCTCTCTTTGTTTAATGAGACTTTGTTTTGGGAGCGGCGCTGCAAGTCTCGACGTCTCCCTTCACGAGAGGCTACGCGCCACTTGAAACCTGCCTGTAGAATCTAAACAATTGCTTTTGGCAAACTGAACACATTCCTGATCTCAGGAATTGAAAACAACGTCATTTCATTGCTGTACGCTGTTGTGGTAAGACAGATGTGCTCTTCTACACAAGTTTGGTGATTTTACCTAAAATGTCCTTTCACTCTCTCGCTCTCTCTCTCTCTGTACCTCCTTCTCTACCTTTCTGCATTTCTGTGTGTCTGCATGTGTGTGTGTGTGTGAATGTGTGTGTGTGCTTTCTCTGTTTGTACTTGTGATGGATCAGCCAATGGAAACAACCTTTATCCTGTTCTCGCTCTCTCTCTCTCTCTCTCTCTCTCTCTCTCTCTCTCTCTCTCTCTCTCTCTCTCTCTCTCTCTCTCTCTCTCTCTCTCTCTCTCATTCTCTACGTCTCTCTCTCTCACTCTGTCCGTCGGACTGACTTGAGTTTATGTTTGCATCTCTGTGCCAACTCTCCGACTACGTTTGTGATGGGATCTGAGCCCAGCCAACGGAAATGACAGGTCGAGGCTGTTGGTCTTAGCTGGTCCACAGGCTCTTTCTCTGCTCTTATAGGTCTTTGTCTTTTATACACAAGCACCTACCAAGGGACGAACCCCCGGCCAAGTGGAACATTTAAATGAGGCCCTTTTCATTTTTCTCTGTTTTCATGAATGAGACTCTGAAAGGCGCCGCCTGAGCTTGTGGGATCTAATAACACACACACACACACACACACACACACACACATACACACACACACACACATAGCAAAGCTACAGTGTGGTGAAGACAAGAGATCGTCAGTTGAGTCCATGCTGTCAAGGATCTCTTACACGTTTGTCAGTTTTGGCCCCCGGCTGCTTTTGTTGGCCATGCTTTACAATTTTCTCTGTCACATTGTCACATTCCGTGTCATGTACAGTTGACTGCCGACGTTGATGAACTCATAGAGTTTTATACATACAGAGAGTATATATATGGTATATATTCCTATCCTGATTCTGAGCTCATTCTTACATCGAATGAATTCACAATTACTGATGTACTTTGCCCCTCTCGTCGCAGAAATGAACACATTTAGCTCACAAACTGGCGAAACAGAAATCGCTGTTCTGGAGCCCCTTTTTTTTTGTGGGAGTACATTTTGAAATTAAATACGGCCCTTGGCTGAGCGAAGAACATGCCGTGTTTGATTACGACGGCTTTCAGGCCAACGTAATGGCCCAGTAAACTTGTCTTTGTCTGAGAATGAGAGAGGGCGAGAGAGAGAGAGAGAGAGAGAGAGAGAGGGGAGTGGGAGGGATGACAGGGTAGGAAAGGGAGGTAGGGAGGGAGTGAGGGAGCATTCTTTGACCAGACTGTGCGAGTGTGACGGCAAAGGGGAGGAAAATGAGGGAGTAAATAGGTCTGATTATCAGGGTGGCCTAATGGTGCCGACTGTCCCCATCTGACAGGCTAATAGCACACTTGACAGATAGATGTAGAAGAAGCAATGGCCGGGCCTATTGTTGGCGTGCGTGCTGGTAATGAGGTGTCTGCCAGTAATCTGCCAGGCCTGTGCCCGGCCTGTGTGGCCCCTTTGTGGGCAGGTAATTGCACTGTTTCCAGTCTCCACATGGGAGCAGAGGGAGGGAGGGGCTTCAGAAGAATGCTGAAGGAATTAAGGCTAATGAAACTTAAAAAGCAGAGACCCTCTTCACTGTCAGTTAGACAGTTATTACATTGTTACTTGTCTGTTTCTCTGTCTTCTGCTCTTCCTGTGACCGCATCCTCACTTTGCATGATGTAAGAGGGATGAATTGCGCCTCAGCGGGCAGATATAGAGCATTAACAAGGGTTCTAGTATAGCACGGTGGAGACTAGGTTGAAAGTCTGTGAAGTTGTCCTTTAAGTCAATTGTCTTCTGCTCCCAGATCTAGACACGACTTTGGTGTTTACTGTAAGATTAAGGAAAATCATAAAGAGAGCGGTGAGGCCGGGTTACGCTCTGAACCGCTCTGTGAAGAAGAGAGGCGAGAGGAGAGCGAGGAGCGTGTGGAGGAGGGAGGTGGGAATAATGGAGGCGAGGAGAGAGGTGAAGGGATTTAGTGTGAACCACCGAAGAGGCCATTTAACTGCTCTAAATCTCAGCGTGTGTCTGGGAGGAAGGACTGATCAATAGTGTGATTTAGGAGTTCATTCACAGGGCGCTGCTCTCCGCCAGACACACAGATACAGAAACATACAGAGTTTATACTGACTGACCCTCCTCAGGTTATCACTCACACCTGGACCTTTAGTCCTTATTTATGAGCTTGATGTGGGGAAAATAGCTATTTCATGTCTTCTTTTTTGGAATACTCGAATTTAAATCTAAAGGTTAAAACACTGACTGACCACAGAGATTGCTGAATATGTAATGTAGTGGGGTTGAGGGCAGTGAAAAGTGGTAAAAACTACAGAAATGGCAGCTGTATTCTCTTATGTAATCCATCATACAACGCTTAACCCCCACTCATCCACTACTGCAACAGAAGAAGAGGGTATTTTTTATCCTTTTGCACATTTATACTACTCCTTCCTGGGCTGAGTGGTAGTGCGGGGGCGGCTTTGTCAACAACTCATGTGAAAAACTAATATATCTAATGACTGGTGCTATCTTCTCTTCTTTTCTTTCTTCTTTTTTTCAACTAACGCCTGATGCTCAACACTTCCCCGATCTTACTGGCACATCCTCCTTGACCTAGATTATGTGCCAGCAATCCCTCAGACCGCAGAATGCCAAGTATATCTACAAACAATCCTCCTCCACTTAGCTGCAGTGTTTGGAGAGCTATTCCCACAGAAATGCAAACACACACACACACAAACACACACATGCTCCCTCTCTCTCTCTCTCTCTCTCTCTCTCTCACTCTCTCTCTCCCTCTTTCACCGCCTTCTACGGTCTAAGGCGGACCGGGTGGGTTGCATTGAAGATACTGAGATGTAAAGGCAGCGGAGTGAAATCCAAACAACCAGATGAATTAAAGAGATCTGCACTCTGTGGGGTTCTAAAACAGATGAGATGTTAGGCAAACATGTCCATGGAGGCTAGTCAATTCACTACTCATTATGCTGTTTCAGTTTACAGCCTTCACAGTCTCTCCAGTTAGTTTAGAGGGTCGGCGTTTCACTCGTTTCTTCCGCCGCATACTCGTCGACGTGTGTGTGTTAGACGAGCAAGGTTTGTCCCGCAATTTCATCATCTGAGACGCTTCTTCAGGCTCTCTCCGGGTGCCATTTTTATTTAATTTGATGCCTGTTCTAATAAATGGTGGATTCTGTCCCTGAACTCAGAAAGTGAGGCGTTAGCTGCAGGCGGAAATATAAGTGTGGGTTTTGAATGGCGCTCCAGCTTCTCATCATATCTGACGTCCTTGTTTAGCGTAGGAGCCGCGTGTGTTGGTGTGACAGTAAACACATGTAACTCCTCTACGGCTTCTTCTGTTTCTCTCCACATTGAGGTTTTTCCAGAATCCTAGAAGCAAAGTGCATTTTTTGCAAATATTTCCCTCCATGGTTTCTTGACAGAAAAACTGTAGCGCTGAACTGATCCTTCATTTTGATGTTCGAGAAAGGCCCATTTCCATGTATTCATGCCTGGCCTCAGGGCCGTCTCAGCTCCCCTCTGAGCCCCCTCACACACACACGCTTTTGACAGTGACACAGAGCATGACTGTGGTGTTGTAGCTCTTATTAGGTGGCGGCGCGGTTCGATGGAAACACAAGTGGAATCAGGGAACCAGTAGCTTGGTACATGTGAGTAAGTGCTTGTGTGTTAGCAAAAGGGGCTTTTCTCAGTGTGAAAGAAAACACTTTCTGCATTTGTGTGTGTGTGTGTGTGTGTGTGTATCTGCGTGTAGTTTCGGCTGAAAGCATCTCTGGTTTAAGTTCAATTACTGCAACATTCTGTCCACTGTTTTTGCTCAGAGTAACTAAAGCGTAGAAGGAACTTTCAGCTGGGAATTGAGATTTGAAAGCTCTGCTGCGTAGGGAACGCTGACAGAAAGCAGCTCACACTTAACTCATCACACAAACTCACAATGGCAAAGGCGCCACATTGGATGGGGGGTCGGGTTCATTTTGGATTGGAATGCGTAAAAACAGTGCTGCCACAGTTGTAGATTCTACATAAAGAAAGACAGAAAAAAGGCAGAATTTGGATATAGAACCTGCATATTGATGAGGCGACCTCCTCACCTCGCCACATTAATTATGGTGACATGACACTATCATGACAATGCTGACAGCAGAGGCTCAGGTGTGTGCCAGACATGAAGCACGATTGTCTCGCCTCTTCAGTAGATGAATCTTACACAGGTTAAGAAGCCACTTACATAACTCTCTCTCTCTCTCTCTCTCTCTCTCTCTCTCTATTTTTTTTTTCTCTCTCTCTCTCTCTCTCTCCCTCTTTCTCTCTCTCTCTCTCTTTCTCTCTCCCTCTTGTCCCTTGCTCCCTGTCTCTCTCTGTCTGGGGCCAGACACTGGGAGGCTCTGACTTTGATTAATGGTGAGCCAAGCTCTGCATTAAAAGCCAGGGGCAGCGAGTGGGGCCAGATAAAAGTGGAGCACACGAGCATGCGGAGAGAGAGGGGGGGGGGGGGAGTGCAGGGCACAGTCACCCATCACTGTCAGCATCATCGTCCCAGGGTGACAGTGGGGGGTTGTGTGTGTGTGTGGAAGGGACAGCAGTGCTCCGTTGGACTGAACTTAACCCTCGTCCAGGCACGACACATCGTCTCTGACTCTGGCTCTTCACACACGTTCTACATCTCTTTGCTACTTTTGCTCACAAGCACAAGGTCACTATCACAAGCTGTTGTCAGTGAGATCTTCAAATCCTCCGTCTGTGTTTTTCATCGTCCATTCATTTCGCCTGGACCAATTATGAGTTCTACAGATTTATGCAATGGACTTGCTTTAAAGACTTAATACTAAAAACTGTCCATGAATATAGTTCCTTAAGTCTTTGGAAAGGCCTGAAACTGCAGAAAAAAACATCATTGATCCAGTAAAACAGTGGTTCCCAAAGTGGGGGGCAGATCTACTGCAGGGGGGGGCGCAGCACGGGATCGGAAGAGGAGCGATGTGAATAAGTATCACCTCAGGTAAATGAATGAGGCAATACCTCTTCGTCTCGCTGCAGGAGAATGAGTGTCCAGAGCGTGACCAAACAGATCAGCCGTCCCATATTGTTTTATATCGTATCTCCCACCCGTCAGACCGAGCAGTATTGTTTTATATCGTGGGGAGAAAAAGTTTGGGAACCACTGCAGTAAAACATGATATAGACCGAAGGTGATTCACCTTAGTGGATTTCAAAGATCCTCACTCTTGTCCTCAGTCACACCAGGTCTTACATCCATAAAAATCTCTATATTTATATCCTGATATATTCATCCATGAACAGGCCTGAATTCAGCTTCCATTCTTGAAAACAAAGTCAAAATAAAGTGAAAAACACACCATTGTGCCTTTGAACCGGTCAGTCACCCACCTTTCTCACCTAATTTGGCTCCGTCCAAACATTTGGCCCTGGGAGGACGAGGCTTTTGGAGTATTAGTTTTTCTTGGCAGCCAAAACAGCGCTCCTATCCTGTGATAAATCCCTGCGGCGTTTCTGTCAGACGTGTGTCAAGTTGACGGGAGACGACGTTGACAAATACCTCAACTGTTACTCGTGGCTCAGAACTAATCAATCAACCACTCTGTTGTGTCTGGGTTTTGTTTTGTTTCTGACACGCAGATAATAAGCGGTAAATATATACGGATTACAAAAGTGCCGTCACATTTGCAGGCATGTGGCGAACTTATCTTCTTGTCTTTTTGCTGCTGAACGCCTTTAAATTAGGTCCGGTGTTGTGGAAATGCCTTGGAAAAGCTCAGGGCCCGTTTTTTTTTTTTTTTCACGGGAGGAATTTGTGTGGGGAGTGCCCCCTCCCTCCCCTGGGGTCTGTCAGGAACCGTGTGCGCCTGTGGCCGGTAATTGATAATGTGGCCCAGGCAGGCAGGCCGGCCCTGGTCAGCCAAGCATGAACCGCCCCTGAGATGCTGAGAGTGCAGCGAGGTGAAGCTCGACGTTCACACACTCCCGACTAGGCTAAGAGAGGGAGGGGGGCGGGGGAGGTAGGGAGAGAGGCAGATAGACATATAGAATCAATTCTAATTAGTGGGATAAACAGCCTGTTACTTTTACATTTTAGGAAACCTAAATGAGTTTCGCAAAACAAAAGGGTTAAATGCATCTATAATCTATAGATGTTTCTATTCAAATGAATTGAAAGAATAGTCAAAAAATTTGGTTGTAATTGGGTTCAGGCTCATTAAAAAGCTGCAGCGGTTTGGTTTCAGGTGAACTACTGAAGTAGTTTTATCTTTTATCTTGGCTGCAGAGTATATTTGACCTTTTTAACTGCAGATTAAAGATGTGAAATCCCGTCCTTCAACTCTGTTAATGGTTCCACACACACACGCGCACACGCCCACACGCATGACTTTTATTACAGATGATATGATCCTTCTGTTCAATAATCTCCAAAGCAGCTGAGGAGGTCGGATGATGGAGGGAAGACAGTGTCGAGGACAAAAGCAATGGAAAGAGTGGGAAAATTGCGGCCATGTGTGTTAATGGAAAGTCGTCGTGCGCATGTGTGCGCGTGAGTGCGTGCGTTCAGGTGCACTACAAATGATGCACTTGACTTCACCACACCAAAAAAAGATCACAAAATGAGATCAAATATCATTCCTTTCAAGGATTGGAAGTGTTTTCTGGTGTCGACCTTTCTTATTTTATTTTTTTATTGCTGGAAGCAGAGTTTTGTCTGTGCAAACCGTCGCGATTTAATGGCTTTGGTGACATAATTTGCACTGAAATTGGTAGTAAAATGCAACAGAAATGGAAGAATCAATTTGACTGCAGTGTTTTCACACCCACAAACCTCCTTTTTTAGGTATTTACATTATTCATTTTCATAGAAATTCTGTTATATCTTTCTGGCTCCATTTAAGTTCATCATTTTATTGCCATTAGTTATGAAACAGTGTTTGCTTGCACAACCCAATGTACATTACTGAAGCGCTGCACAATTTGGAAATCCAGACATATCCGCTTAAAACGCTGATCTATCTACTGGAGCCTTAGATCTTCGCCGTGGAAAGTTTTGTGGGAACGGGCCCAAATATGCCCCTGGAAAACTGAAGAGAAAGAACTTTTAAAGCGTTTGGAGCTGTTAATTATGCGACACAATGCACACCGGGGGATGTTACAGTCTGACAGCAGCAGTCACGGTGTTTCAAAATGGAGTCGTACGCGGCGTGCTGATAGCGCGTTCGTCACTTTGGTGTGCAGCTCTCTCTCCTCTCTCCTGTTTGTTGTTAAAAATTATATTGGATGCAAATTCCTCTCTGCTGGATTCACGTTTACCAACCCACAGTATCATATTATAGCCCAGCAGAGACACTCAGGCCTGATATTCTAGCTTTTAATGAGAACATTGATTTTTTTTTCGTACCAGAAAGACCCTTCAACATTCTACAGACAGCTCTGGATGAATCAAATTTGCTGCAATGGCCAGTTAATCTTTTAATTTGCCTCATTCTGTGTTCTTCTTCTCTCTTGTCTGTGCGCAGCTCCCTCCATAGTTCCCATCATGCACCAGATCAGCTCCACCATGAACAGCTTCACGTTGTCATGGCCACAACCAGAACAGCCCAACGGCATCATCTTGGACTACGAGCTGCGCTTCTATGAGAAGGTGAGTGTACGTGTTTTATTAGCGTGTGAGTGGATTTCCGTGTTAACCTGCGAGACGCTTGACGCTTTTGGACTCGAGGTGCAACTTCCTACGTACCGAATCATCTAAAACTCCAGCAGATATCCATGTGCAGATATTACTATAATGTCTTCTTTCAGCGTGTTTCTTTCCATCTGTTCCACTGTTCTTTGGATTCTTATGCGATGTGAATAGCTTGACCTCTGCTACGGGTCCGCTCAGCACAGCGCGCCAACCTTTCCCGCTGTGAAAATGCGTGGAGTTTTTGGGGGGGGGAGCCACATCGACCTGTCTGCTCACACACAATATGGCTGCTTTATTAAACCGGCGGCCCTACCCCACAGCGCCTTGTGCTGCCTCGGTATTGACCTGTAGGCTTTTCCCAAGACTTTAGACATAATGATACAGAGAGATCGGAGCAACCAGCTTTTTGTTTGGGCCCCTTGTTTGTCCTCCGAAGGCCGATCGATGGGCAGAGCAGGGCCGCTATTAGGCAGCCACTTTTCCCCTGCCTTTGTCATCTTAAGCTAAGGCTTTTGTGAGGCATTGTGCACCTTAACCCATGTTCTCCTCTGCAAATAAAAGACAAAAATCAATTGAGTTTAACTTTTATGTATTTTATTTTTTTGATGTTCTTTATTCCCCTGCAAAGTCGTTTTAGCCGAGGCTGTCGGATCAATATTAACAGCTCCAACTTAGAATAGTGAGTGTTACGTTTAGCATTTTCTATCAGAGAGTGAGAATGAGAATGAGTGAGAAGAAGAGTGAGATGGGAACTTTATTTAACCAATCACAGAGGCTCTGCTTCAACCGACATTGCACAGGTCACGAAATTGAATCAGATCCCAGCGGCCCTGAGAAACCTTATCTGCCAGTGGGCTTAGCCTGGTGTAAATAACAGTCGTGCTGCCGCCCCATTAGATCATGAATATCAATGCAACCTAATCCTATTGATGTTTATGTAGCGTGTCCTCGCACAAATAGATGAGTGCTGCGTAATCACAAATTAGAGAATTAACGAGGACAAGATTGCTAATTGCAGCCGGGTGATTCAAGTGACAGAGGTGGTGCTCTCTGCTGTCTGCCTCTACCTTAATGCACTATCATTATCCTCCTGTACCTGTTTGTGTGTGTGTGTGTGTGTATCTCTGTCTATCTGCAAAATGCACAACTGCATGTGTGTATGGCGTTTAAGCCACAGTAAGTGAGTTGGAGCCACACTTCTCATCTGTGTTTTACCCTCTGTTTCGGACTTAACAAAGCCTAACATCAACTCAAAAGCCGACGATTTTCCACCAGAAAAGGTGAGATTGTGTCTCATGAAGATTATACACCCATCCAGCAAAATGGAGGCTATTACGGTACAAAGTGCTTAAAATTTATAGCTTGTTTTACAGGTTTTATGCGTATAAGAGTGTGACAAAATGCCTACATAAATTTCAGTCTCACACAAATTCGCTTATGTTATTTGCATTACTCTTTATACGTGGGGAAGGAGGGAATTATGTTTCATTCTGTGGAGGTCAACCACAACAGCACCTCCGTTCATTCTCCGACTGAGGTTCCTTGCAGTCCATAAAGTCATGATGTGGCTTTTTCAGTCATAAAAGGCAATTACGGATGGATTTCTATCCCCCTCCCTCTCCTATAACACACTCCCCTGCACGCCCGCAACTTATAGACTGGATAATACAATCGTAAAAATTTAACTTTTTTAAAATGAAAATTTAAAAAAAAATCCCTCCCTCGCCTTGTGTGCTGTTGTTTTTAATGCATCTCGGCAATGGCTGCATTAATCTCGGGGCGGTCACGCTGTTACAGTCACAGAGTTGATTGTCTCAGCGTGCCTGCCACAGTCGGCCGGTCCTTAGCGCAGCGGAGAGCTGTCTCACACAAACAGACACACACAGACACACACAGACACACACAAACACACACACACTCACACTCACACTCCTAACCCAAACACAGCAGCAGCTTCCTCAGCAGCGTGGGACTGTCGCACCGTATGTTGAGCAACACCTCAGGGTAATCGTCGATTATACTGAATTAGAAAATGCTCCTTCACTGCACTTTGGTTTTTGTTTTACATGATTGTCGCCATACACACAGGAATTCTATTTGGAGCATCTTTTGCAGTATTACAGGAAAGGTGCATATAAGACAAATAAGACATTGATAGCAATTGAAGACATAAAATACAGATCAGGAGTCGAATGTGAGTTCTGTAGATCAATGAAAATGGATAACACTGAGTTAAGAGCAATAGCAGGATAACAAGGATCCAGTTTGATTGGAAGCAAAGGTGGAATTCATCCATTTGTCGAAACAACTTTTTGGAAAAATATAGTGTCTGTAACCGTAACAAGAAGCCAGTCTAGGATATATGAACCCCCAAAATGTCAGTAATACCATCCATCATTTGATTCAGAAAGTCTTAACTCGGCGTGTCCCAACGTGTCTGTGTAATCTGGACCGTGCAGTGTAGGATGGAGGAAGAGGACGGTAAAAGACTCAAAAGCTTCACGTTTCGCACAAGTTCACCCAAAAGTGGCGATGGCCGTCCACTCCACAGGCTTCAGCTCCCGTCTCTCATTACAGATTAAGTGGTCCTGGGACCCCGTAAATTGGGAGGCCGGATGAAATAAATTAAAGTTTTTTCTACGGGTGGGGGAGTGAAGAAAAGGTGGAATCCCTCGTCGTCGTCCGGGCTGTTTCTCCTCGTCGCTCTCTCCCTCTGGTTGCCGGAAAATTTGGGGCAGGTGGAAATAAGTCAGCATAGCGGAGGTCAGGCCCTCCATTAAGGCGCGGAGCAGAGCAGCCACTGGGTCTGGTTACTGATGTGTGTGTGTGTGTGTGTGTGTGTGTGTGTGTGTGTGTGTGTGTGTGTGTGTGTGTGTATGTCAGAGAGAAGTGTGTGTTCCGTCAGCGAGCTGTGTGTGTCTATACTGTATGTGTGTGTTTGGTACATTTCGAGGTGACAGGTAACTATTTAAAGAAGAAGTTTCCATTTTGTTGGTGTTATTTGTCCCTCGTTCTAAATGAATAATTAGTAAAATCATCAGCACAGAATGCAGCAGGAAGCCATGAAGAGTCTTTTCTTCCCCTGCCATCAGCTTTCAGACGAGACAAAATACCCCCCGCCCCCCATCTTCCTCGTTAGTCTGCAGGTGAGCAGAATTTCCTTCAAAGACCCGTTTGAAGAAGATCGCCCCCGATGACGAGGAGGAAAACAAAATGAAAAGAGAGACAAAGCAAATAATGTTTCTTCCAATTTGACTCATGTGCCTTGTTCTTCACCATCATCATCATCACACACACCCACACACACACACACACACACACAAACTGGATTATGCTGATATAATATTTGTTTATTTCACTCTTAAAGGCTTTAAGGTCTCTAATGTGTGATTTTAAGTCCCTTGTAATTCCACAACGAAATAATCACGATGTTAGGCTTCTTTAGCATTAATGTCAGTCATTTGCATTTTATAATGGAAGCGATTTCGTCTCTTTAAACCTCAGGCATTACATTTTAATTAATGGAGGAGTGTTTCTTCCTTGGTTTCCACTTTACTAACATAATATTAGAATGTTCTCAGGATATACGCACGCCCCTCTTTGTCTTTGTGTGTGTGTGTGTGTGTGTGTGTGTGTCTGTGCGTGTGTGTGTGTGTCTGTTTGCGTGCATGTATGTGTGCGAGCCCGTGAGGAGGACACATGGTATCCCATCACGTCTGTCTTTGAGCCAGGCGGCCATGCTGTCCATCCTCGGTGGTTGCCATTTCTGAGATACAGACTGACACACACACACACACACACACACATACGCACACATACACACACAAACACATGTACATACTGTGCATCCCCGGCTCTGCTTCATTATAGAAGGAACAGGGGACATTTATTTGGCTCGTGTTCCTCTGTGTGACGTGTGTGTGTGTCTTGGCCCAGTTGACAGATAACCTTCATGCGCCGTTAGCATATAATACATGGGAACATTTCCTGATAACAATCGGAACAGTGTTCATTAAATTTCAAATTTCTCTTCTCAGTAGTCTCAGTTATTCACTCGTCTCAGCGAGTTAAACTCCCTGCGGTGTTTCATGTCTGTCATTGCTGGCAGAGCATTGTGATTGGCCGCTGTCCCGGTCATCCCTCCCACCTGCCTTTGTCTTTATTTAGCTAGTTAGGGTGTGGTCCTCCTAATCCCCATTTGACTGGCAGCGGGAGATGACTTGTCATAGCTGGAACTCCCTCCTGGCATCGCCGTTTATTGGCTATCTCAAATCTGCCGGAGTACCACCTGCCAGCTCATTTTTAAGTGGCAGATGTGTGTGTGTGGTGTGTGTGTGTGTATGTGTGTGTCACATAATCCCCATTTGACTGGCAGCAGGAGAGGTCCATTCTTGGTTAAGGGATGCTCCCCGTTGGCATTTGTCCATCTGTCTGCTCACCTTTTCCTCCTGTCCAACCTAGCAGCTTGGGGCGTGGCAACATTCCTGCATATAAGTGCTGCCACACGTGCTTCCAAATCATCATAATTTCAAGGTCTAAAGCATGGAAACGCAAATATCATAAGAGGTCATCAGAAAAATCAGATACATGCACAAACTAATGAGACCCGGGCATGAAAACTTGTCGTTTAGACATTAAGCTCGCTAAACCAGTTTGCATCTATTTCCTAAGCGTCTCCTTCCTCTGGGCGATAGGATGAAAGCTCATTGGTGCGATGCGTCTCCCATCCCGAGCCTGGCAAACATTTGTCTTCATCAAAACTCGGAGTGTCCAATAAGAGCTAATGTGATTGCACACATCATTATGTGTGTGTGTGTGTGCATGTGTGTGTGTGTGTGTGTGTGTGTGTGTGTGTGTGTGTGTGTGTGTGTGTGTGAGTGTGTGTGTGTGTGTGTGTGTGTGTGTGTGTGTGAGAGAGGGAGGGGGCAGATTTCATAGCTGTGTTTACCTCATCTGCTCAATGACGGAGCAACCGGAATGATTCAATTACACCAATCAGATTGGATAATGATTTCAGTGTGGGCTGCTTCTGCCTCCAGTTTCTTATCGCTTCCTGCCATCGTTGTCTTCCCACCCTTCAACCTCCATCCTCCTCCTCTCTGCCTCCCTTCTTCCTCCTCGCCACTCTCGTATTTGCCCTTTCTCTCTCTCTTTTAATGTGTGGTCACGCATCAAGCGGCACACACGGTATGTTTTACCAATCTTTGCTTTCATCCGCCGCGCCCAAGCCCCCACCCAACCCTAACCCACCCACCCTCCCTCCCTCCATCCCTCCCTCGCCATGGCTGCTCCTGGGCTATCAGCAGCCTGCAGCGGTGTGTGTAGCGTAGGTGCAGTCTTATTTTCTGGCTGTCATATTCACTCTGGGTTATGTGAAGGTGGCAGGCCTAAGTAATTACTGATCCCGTGTAGCAGATAGCTCCAGTAACCCCCCAAAACCGTACTGCAGCCTGGATAGAGCCTGGAGAGACAGAGCAGCACAGTCCAGAGCTCACAAGGAACACCGAGCAGCCAAACAGTCATTTCCTCTGTAATGAAAACAAGGTATAAACACCAAAAAACTCATTTCGCCATCAAATTTCAAGCGTTCCTCTTTAATTAAAAAACGCTTTCTGTAGGCGTAAGAGTCGCCGTCGCCGTATTCAAAGGTGCCTACTTCAGACAAACAAAGCAAGATGTAATGTTTTAAACTTGCCGGCGGTAATTAAAGCGCCTCATCTATAGAGACAAATATGCAATGATATTCTGTTACAGCTCGCAGCGTCGCTCCGCCTAATTTACAACAAATGATTGCTTTTAATTGCCCTATCGTGTACGTGTGTGTTAATGCGCAACTTGGAGATACTGTGTACACGCCGCATGTGAGATACTGTGTGTCTGCTGCATTGTTGCGCGCACCATTAAAACTGTCCAAAGCCTGATTAAAAGGGAACAAAATACAAACATTAGCGTCGTCTGCCCTTTGAATGGCGGCAGCAGGAAGGCCCGCTTGCTTCCACTGTCTTCTGATTGGATTTTATTCTATTTATCTCCTATTTTTCCCTGCGTGCTTTATCGGTAAGTAAGTACAGCATATTCCCTACGTCTCTGCTTTAGACCAACTAAGATATAGATACAACATAAACCCATTTTCTCCACGTTCAGCCCACTCGCCGATGCAATTTCCCAGCCTTGCTCCTGCCGCCTCTTGTTACGCTGCAGTTTTACTTCACCGTATCATTTAACAACTCGCCGATCTTCCTTCCAGGACCATGCAGAGATCAACTCCACGATCCTGCGCAGCCAGACCAACACGGCGCGGGTGGAGGGCCTCCGTCCGGGCACCGTGTACGTGGTGCAGGTGCGGGCGCGCACCGTGGCCGGCTTTGGCAAATACAGCAGCAAGATGTGCTTCCAAACGCTCACAGATGGTAAGAATCACAGAGCCAGGAGAAATGGCGCACACACACACACACATAGGCGACACACACACACACACATGCATGCACACTCCCTCTAACACTCTCTCTCTGTGCGGCTTCATTATTATTAGTAGCAGGTATGATAGAAAGGAAGTGTAATATTTGATTGCACTTCTCATCCTACAGCTAAATTAATTTCGCTGGAGTGTGTGTGTGGGTGCCGTGAGTGTGTAGAACGCTGAGTGCCTTTTGTTTGTGCAACTAACTGTGCTTGATCCAAAATGCTTAGCTAATTGGTTTTTCACCAAGTCCTTCTGTTGCTGGAGAGACATCCCAGAATGCATAGCTGTGATTAGTAGTCGATGTGATTAATTTTTTTTTGGCCCACTGGTCGGGCTGGGGGATGGGGGGATGGGTGGGGGGGTGGAGGGTTGGCGAGAGAAGGTAGAGCTGACGAGGGGCTGCAACACCTGCTACACTGGCACGGGTCGGGATGGAACCATGTTTTTTCCTCAGCGAGTGCAAGGACGTGTGTGTGTGTGTGTGTGTGTGTGTGTGTGTGTGTGTGTGTGTGTGTGTGTGTGTGTGTGTTCGCGTGTGTTCGCGTAAACCCATCCAACTATTCAGTCTGGTCGGATAGAGCGTTTGACTGGCATTGCGCAACATTTACCCAGCTCGCCAGCCCCGCCCCCCCTCCCCTCTCCTCTCCATCCTGGTCTCTGTCGTCCGGTCACCTGGGCACAGTCCACGTCCAGTCAGAAGACAAGAGTGACATTTCCACATTGTTCCGCGCTAATGAAGACAATAATGATGAGCGAGGCCGCTGCGATCTTGAGGGAGGGGAAGATGGGAGCCATAGTAATGATGATGAAGGTGATCAGTGTGGCTATTTACCTGCGCGGAGCAGATGTGGAATGGTCCTGGCCCCTTTGCGCTCCCTCGCGGCTGCAAATTATCTTTCCCTCAGTCACACATTGGTATCATACATCCCTCACACACACACACACACACACATACACACACACACACACACTGTTTACAGTTCATCCGTTGGCTCGCTGCCATGGCACGACACTCGTCAAGGCAATTAGGAGCAGACACTAGAGAACCGGCGACATCACACCCTCTCCCCCCCCTCTCTTTCTCTCTCTCTCTCTCTCTCTCTCTGCCGTCACCCCCGTACTTCCGTCACGCAACGAAGCCAACCTCGCCACCCAAAGACTCCCTCCGCATCTCTCTTCTCAAACTCGGTAATCCCTTTTGTCTCCCCTGTCAGCACGTTTTCACACACGCCCACGCAAAAGGGGTCTTTTCACCGCCTCAACACACACAAACACAGGGGCACAATGCAGACGGGGAGGCACTTGACTGACAGCTGATGAAAAACAGGTGATTGGTCCATGAGTACGGCGCCTGCTCTCCGCTGCTCGCACAGGCCGAGGACCCAAAAGCTAACTGATTGTAATGGGAGAGTGTTTACCGCTGGGACGGGTGTCTGTGTGATTTCTGGCTGTCAGGGAAAATCACCATTCTCATATGGACGAAGGGAAGATTTATCGGGACCTCTCACACCTAATGTGCATCAAAAGAGAACCAGAAAGACTGCCGAGGAGCCCGGAACATCAGTCACACTGTTTGCGCCAAACACGGTTGATAAATGTGCCGAGTTAAAAGAGTGAGCAATTCCTGTCACATTGAGTTTCCCACATACATCCCGGCTCTCGCGCCGCTCTGAAGACGCATTAGTTCTTCTTTTATCACCTTCATCCAATAGGCCCGTTCTACTCAAGGGGATTGGATTTAGAAGCCGGCGATTTGCCCAGCAGCATGCGAATTGGCACGTCGCGATACAGCTTTTTCTGCCGTTAAGTCGCAGGAAGGACAAGTACGGCTGGATTCCGCCGCTGTCTTGTGCACCCAGACAACCCCCAGCCTCTGAACCCGCCGCCTGCCCCTCCTCCAGCTGTGTGTGACATGTTTGGGCCCCAAGTTTGGAAGTTTGATTGGCAGTGTATGCTTTCCATTTCAACACCTCTAAGGCAACATTCCGAGGCGTGCTTTTCTTGTGCACTTGTTTCTGACAGGTATGGCAACGGAGAAGGCGGAGGAACGCTGCCCCTCGCCTGCCCCTCGCTCTCTCACCGGCGGTTTCATGCCTCTGTTGTCTCGCCGCCTCTCTCTCTCTCTCTCTCTCTCTCTCTCTCTCTCTCTCTCTCTCTCTGGGTTTATCAAACGCAGCCTGTCAGTCACTCTTGCCAAACCTCACAGGATCCACTCAGCACCTCTCTGCACCGAGATCTATATGTTTTCTTTATCCATCAGTGCACCCAGTCTAACCACTCTGCCTCTTTTCACTATCTCACTTTGTCTCACACACACACACACACACAAACCATTCCAAATATTATATATAGTACATGCAGCCTTGCTTCCTCAGCCATACCTGAACACAATTTCACTGTTGTCCGTATCTCTGTATTACACAGACGACTTCAAGTCGGAGCTGAGGGAGCAGCTTCCTCTGATCGCAGGGTCTGCAGCGGCAGGAGTGGTCTTCATCGTCTCCCTTGTTGCCATCTCCATTGTGTGCAGCAGGTAACCAAAGTGTTCCTCCATGTCTCTTGCAAAACAGGCTGACTCTGTTCCAACATGTGGACCCAAATGCTGTTCCTTAGAAACCATTTACTTTACGACGATACTTTTGGCCAACTCTTTATTCACTGTTACACAATACTGAGGTACGAATGTGAGAGGACTAAAATATCAAAAGTCTGACCACATGCAACCAATTAGTCATTTTTGTTGACCTATTCCCTATTGTATTAGTTTCTTTGAAATCTATAATAACATGTCTCTTCAAAGTTGAAATATTCATGTCGTCCATGAAAGCACGTTTTTTTTTTAGACAAATTACCACCTTGTCGTCACACGTCATCGTCACACTTGCCGTTGTCGTGCTTTGAAACACGTTTAATCTCCTCACAGATGCAAACCTGCAGTATTTAGAAGCAATCGATTTGACGCGAGGGGAACCTGGGTCAGAGCAGTTGGCACACTTGATATGATATATTCAGCTCCTCAGAGAGATCACCCCCCTCCCCATTACCCCCCCGTTAACTTACTTAAGCTTGAACCAACCCCATCATCCGACAGCCTACTCCACATTCTCTCGCTCCCCCCGTCTTGTTGCTGTTTAGTGTTTACATACGCTGACAGCTGAATTTTCGGCGCCGCTGCTGTGTGCAGCTTTGAATAAGCGTTCATCAAACAGACTCTGGGCTCTTTTGATGCCTAGGCAGAGGAGACAGATGAAAAGCACCGCAATCCTATCAAGGTCTAATTAAAAATCAGTTCATTTTCATAAACTTCATTTGCCATCGCTAAATCTCTGCAACCGATTCAATTTCAGCCATGTAATTTCCCGACCATACAGACTCGGCACAGTTATAAGGCCTCGTTTACACTTCTTTTCACCGTGTCATCTCTCTCTCTCTCTCTCTCTCTCTCTCTCCCTCTCTCCCTCTCTCTCTCTTTATGTCTTTCTCAATATTCACTCCTCCCTCAGGAAAAGGGCGTACTCTAAGGAGGCAGTGTACAGTGACAAGCTGCAGCATTACAGCACTGGAAGAGGTGAGTGTTAATGAAAGCTCCTCTAGTGTGGCGTGGGACCAAGTATCCACCATCACACCAACCTCATCCCACCACAACACCACTTCTCTGTGTGTTGGTCTTGTCCCATACTCACTCTTTACTCATACGGCAGCTGTGAGCTAATTTGCATATTTGGGTGAATAGACGTGATACATTTGTGCGTATTCCAATCTTGTTGCAGTGTTTACATGATGCAGAGATGATCAAATTTTGCAGTCTCGCATTAACGACGAGTATTATATTTTACAGTTACAGTTTCACTAAAATCTCCTCATCATGGCAGATGTCTATATTTTGTGCCTGGTCATCAGAATCCAGAAGAAATAAATGAATAAAAATTTAGGTGCTTGAATCTAAATAATGTACAACCAACTGTTATTAGACCTTCACGGCCAAGAGGAAAAGCTTCAGGAGGACCTTGGCTCATTTTTCAGCCGCTGGTGCAGTTTGTTGGAGTCGTACACAGCCTATGGCGCCGTCTCCACTCCGTGCTTTTGAAATAATAAAATACAAGCGAGATTCTTTGGTGCTTTTAGACAAGATGTACAAGTTTTGGAAGGTAAAGTAAAGCCTCTCCTAAACCAGTTTATGGAATACACCCAACTTCCCCCAGTACTTTACTTTTCTAACTTTTCTAAAGAATACCTTTGCAATGTTGACGTTGTGCATATCCCTCTTTTGCAACAAAGGCCTTTTATAGTTTCCTCATGCTGAGTAATGGTCCCAAAGACCAATAAAATGATTCTTGCCGTGCCAAATAGGCCCCGTCCCCTTAAATTACCATTATAATGGCTTTGAATATGTGTTTTTTTATCACAGAAAGGTTTTAGTCACAGGTATTACTGCGCATATTCATAATGGCAGCATTCCATTTAGTCAATAACAGTATTTTCACTTCTCAAAGCAAACTGAACACGTTGGACAGCAGACCGCCGTGCTTGAACATGGCACACACACACGCACACACACACACACACCCCTCCTTTGCTCAGTGACACTGACTGACAGTCATCTCTCAGGCCTGGGGGTGTGCTGTGATTAAGTCGTGTTTTTAAGCACCCCCCTGCCGCCGACTGATGGAGCCTGAAGGGACACCCACAACCGCCCTTCTACACCCCCCAACTAATAGACACACACACACACACATATCTGCGCACACACAAAAGGGTGCGTACTAGTCTTGTAGTGTAAATGAAAGCCCTGTGTACTGCCAGCCCAGCAGGGTCTCTGTCTCCCTGGAGGGCATGGAGGTCTGTTGAGCCTGACACAGCAAAGCGTTTGAACACAGTCACTTTGTGTCGCAGACAGGGGCTCATTAAAACTGCTGTGGGCAGGAGAAATCACGTTCCAATGGAAGTCAGGTTTGTCACAAGCGATCTCCCGGAAAAACAAAAGCGCAATTAACATAAGTAACGTAACGTAAAAAGACGCGACGCACTTTTGCTCCCCATTCACCAAACCATCTATTTAGAGTGGGAGGAAATAAAACACTGATAAGGAATCCTATTCATAGGTTTATTCCTGCACCCCCCACCCCAACACCATGATGCATTGTTTTCTTCCCATTCTCCCAAGATTTGACTGATGGCTTTTGTAATTACGGTATTTGCCGCAACAATGAAGCAGCAGGCCGCTCAGACAATCATTTTTGGGTGAAACTCCCAAAAAAATGTTGCCAGCTTTCAGCTGGCTGCCTCCTGTTCCAGCTGTTGTTCCACGCATCAGGTGACGTCTGCACTGATTGGTTTATCTTTTAAGTATGGTGACAGCCGTCAAAGGCGCGCACTATTCCTACTCTAGCTTCAGCCAGAGAAGTGTGGCTGAATGTTCGTAGCACTGACACTTTTCCTCTTTAATGTTCTCCACACATCAACAACCTGTCAACACACGCAAATTAACAGAGAGACATTTGTAAGTGTTACGTGTTTACTGTATACCCTAATGATTCCCCCGCACATCTTCAAATTAGGACTATTCCAGCCCTTTTTGTTGCTTCTATAGCTTCAGCTGTTGTTTGTGCTTCAGCATCTGGTGTTCACACGGATTGAGGATGAGGATTGGGGGCCCATTTAGTGAATCAATTTGCGATCCTATCCCCATTTTTTTCCACCGTTACTGGCAAATAATCGTTCATTTTGACCAAACAAACTGGAGCAAATTATACAATATGAGGGCTAAAGCAGAAAATAATATTCACAAGCAGCTTTTTGTTTATATTGACATATTCGTAATATTCTTACTCCTCATTCTAAGCATTATAAGTTTTAGAGTTTTATTCATGTGAAAATTTGCTGAAGGCCCTTTCCTATCTACACCAATATGTTAATCCCCTATGATTTTTAGATACACGCTAGTTTCACTACACATAAGCCTAGGTGTTAATTATCTTCTGACATCAAACCATGCATAATTAGTTTTTGTTTACCAACTTGTCAAATCATTACATTTACAGAGCCACAGAGAAGATTAGAATTTTAAACCCACATAAAACCGGATTGTATTCGCTGTACACTGACCTAGATGTGTTTCTCCTTATTTCTTAAAATGGACAATTGCATGACGTACGTATGTAATTGGTATATGGAGTAATTGATTTGATTGACTTGATTATAAATATTGACTGTTAAGGAGTAATGATGTTTGCATTGGCTAAAAAAAGAATCCCTTCATAGACAAGCGTTTAACATGCTACTGCTTCCATCTGAGAGTGTTGTTCGTCTTAAGTAATATGTAAATGCGAATGCTACGTATTAGGGACAATTAATGTGATTGTGCCTGTAGCTCGTAATAGATTAATGTAAGCATTAGTGCCATGGGTTGATTTGTGGATACATTAGGGCCATTCAGTAAATGAGCAGGGCAGACTAATAGCAGGGTAAATGCCGGACATTGGTGAAAATAACATGGTTAAGTGCAATGCAGTAGGCCGCAATTTATAACGCTGGTCAACAAAATACTGTTTAACAATTGTGTCATAGCCTTGAGATTTTGTTGAGATTTATCGACTTAAATTCATTACATCAATGTGAGTCCATTTTTCCTGTTTATGCTTCATGTACGGCCATGTAATTGAGGAAAGGATGGAGTAATGTGCCCATGAGTCACAGCGACTGCCATGCATCTTTCCCAGACGGTCTTGTTGTTTTCATAGGATGGGTAAAAATACATGCGGATACATTTGCCACTTGCGCACAGATCAAGGACAGATAAAATATTAAAGCTCTAAAGAATCTATTTTTAATCTGATGGGCCATGAAAAGATGAGTCCTGTTAAACAGAGCTGCGCTAGAGGGAGGGCGAGAGATAAACTGTTGGTGTTTTAGGTTATACATGGAAATGAGCTCAAGACTGTGGATTAGAGTGTAATGGCTTCAATATGTGCATGTGTTTGTGCTATCGTCGGTGCACATTGTCTCATTCTATGTAATTCGTGCTGTGGTTTGACATTTGTAAATAAAATGTCTCGATGGAATGCAAAGCTCTAAGCCCTCTGATCCAATCTGTCTGGAATCTCTAATCAGCAATTACTTTCATGCAGGAAACGGGTCGAGACAATTAGTCAGTAACTCGAATCAGCTTCTAGTCGAGAGTGAGGTGAGACATCACGATCCAGACCTTTTCCTCTCCTCCCGTCTGTTGCGATCCCTGCCACTCCCTGTGTAGCTTATGCAATTGACCAGGCACAAATTGACTTGATGGAGATGGGTTTATTCCAATCATGGCTGCCAAGGTTTTGACTAAATAGCTCTGAGAACAGGGGGCTGCCCCTCGGTGTCAAACTAGAAATGGCAATTTGACGTGTGCTCGCTCGCTCCATTTTAATCCGCCCTGTGTTACACATGTTTACAAGTGTTTTTTCCAGCCGTCCTTCCCAACCAAGAAACAATCTGCGCCTTGTTTTCAGACATCTCCGCCGAGCACAATGAGCTCACCTATCACAGAGCGGCATAAAGAGCCAGTTGATAGTGCAGCGGTTTTATCTCTTTATGAGCTGCTATGGGAAAGGCTGCGGGAAAATTGGTTCTACCACTATCAAAGAGCAGAGACTGCTAGGCGAAGGGATAAAAGGGAAAAAGCTGTCCACATTTATTCTTTCTACCACTCCACCACAACCCCTCCTCCCTTGTTCCTCTGCGTCTACATCCCCCTTTCCAAACTCTGAATCATCACACCACCATTTTGTTGTCTGCCCTCCTCAAACGAGAGGTTGCCTCCATAATGGTGCGCCCATACTATTAAATGTTTGCTGCATGCATTAATATTCATAGACATACTTTAGTGCTCTTGCCTGCCTCTGAGGAGGTCCATAGAGTAAATGGAGTCATCATCATTTACCACCTTTAAGAGCTCGTAGCGATTTTAAGGAATGCTGTGTCACACTGTGATTTAAGATGTGACTTGAAGTGCAGCTGCATTCATCAACGATCACATAAGACATCAACCAAAGGAAAGATAAAAAACTGTTTTATTTCTTTAATGTTCACTGGGCACTTTGGTTGTTCTAGAACTCTCTTTGCGAGCCGACATGTCTAACTGCCCCTCCCCACTGGGCTGCCCGACCCACTTCTCAGGCTCCCCGGGGATGAAGATCTACATCGATCCCTTCACCTACGAAGACCCCAACGAAGCCGTGCGGGAATTTGCCAAGGAGATTGACGTATCCACCGTGAAGATCGAGGAGGTCATTGGTGCAGGTACGGCCTATGTGTATTCTCGCTTCTTTATTGATAAAATGATAGTGATATGTGTATGTAAGATCTGTCCACAGTGGTAGAGTCAGGTCCTTTTAGCCGCCACAGCTCTTGCAGCATATAGGCCAGCCACCCTGGGATCTAATGGCATTAGAAATAACTCAACCGTTGCAGCTTATTCCCTGTGCCTCCCTGTCTTTAGGTCTCATTACTGAAGTCTCTAATGTGTTCTCACTTACATCATTCATTTTCATCTACTTCTCATGTAAGAGGTATACAGTATCATTTTCAGCACTGTCACAGAAGATCTCAGAGGAACAGTTAAAATGTCTTTTTTGTTGGTATCAATGAACAGATGGATCGCTTTGAGTTAAATACCAGGAAGCGGCGCGCTGCTTCAAAGGCAGTGACCTAATATTTCTTACTTTGCGTCATCTGCTGAAGCTGTTTATGCGCAGTGTCTTCTCCATTTCTTAGAGCCAGGTTACATCCTATTTACAGCATGGGAGAATGACTCTGGTGGCATATGTGTCGGTGCATACAGAGGATGAAATACTGTGTAGCCTGGTGTCCCCAGCATGCTTGGTGTGAGGAAGTGACAGAGATAGGACAGGGGTAAGGATTAAAGGGGACTTAACTAATTAAAGAGTTCCGTTTTTGTTGATATCACTGTGTGGTATCTCAGCTGGACATTGAGGTGGTGATAACTCATCAAACTGCTTCCAGATATTTACCGAGTAGTGCTCGTCTGTTCCTCTCCGATTGGGGAATATGAATCCACATGGCAAGCTTTTAAGATGGATGACTACTGCGAGTCACAGGAGGTGTGCTGTTCATAATATCAAGAAGGATCATTACTAAAAGCATATTGGACAACACTTAGCATGTTTGAGATAGGCTAAATCAAGATCTATTGCACTCTGGGTAATATTTCTGCCTAGGCACAAGAGATGTAAATTCCCCTGAGAAAGGCAAAGAGTTATTGAATCAATTCTACTAAGCTTTTTACTGATCACTTCATCCGTTTTTGTTCTCGAGAGGGAACTTCACCATTCTCTCTGGTTTCCCACCAGGTGAATTCGGGGAGGTCTACAAGGGTCGCTTGAAGCTGCCCGGTAAGAGGGAGATATATGTAGCCATCAAGACCCTGAAGGCGGGCTACGTGGACAAGCAGAGGCGGGACTTCCTGTCCGAGGCATCCATCATGGGCCAGTTTGACCACCCTAACATAATCCGTCTGGAGGGTGTGGTCACAAAGAGCCGTCCGGTCATGATCGTCACAGAGTTCATGGAAAACGGCGCCCTGGACTCATTCCTCAGGGTGAGAGAACAAGCTGAGCCACTACATGTCGTTATATCAACTTACAAACACATATATTGGGTGATCAGGGTCTTAAAACAGGTCAAATACTATAGTCGAGGTAACAAGGGTGTCGACATTTTGAGGAGTTTGGAATGAATCACCCTGCCCCCACCTTAGTCGGCCTTCTGAACACCATCCAAGGATTACAGTGAATATGCTCCATCGCAATGAACACGATTGAGCCATTCTTAATTGGATCATTTCTACACTCGCTGGTTCAGTCCATGTTTAATTTCTCTATTAATTCTTCAAGTTATTAATGGACTCTTCACTCGATCTGTCATAGTCAGGATTGAGCGAACATACAGTTTAATCAATATCCAACCTGCTTTTTTCCCTTTTTTCCATCTCATGGATTGGTGTTTCATCCCACTTTGATCTCGGGTGGGTTTAAAGGGGCACTTTGAAGTTGGCTTTGCTAACCGCCACATCCGACTTGTGTTTCCATCGATCTACCTTTCCCTCTTAATTGTTAGTGTGTGTTGGGGTTCAAAGCTTGCTCTTCAGAGCATTCACACATGGACTGAGGATGGATGTTACTTAAAGAGATAGATGCCCAACGAGAATCCATTTTGCTTATCTAATGCATGTACGCTCATCCTTTAGACATTAAGTAGAAAATAAGGTGTCCAGGTCTCAGTTTTGTAATGAGAAAGTTATAATATGAATGACTCCAAGGGTTGTTTTTCATATTTTATCAATGTACATACGTTCTAGGTATGATAGTGCAAGTTGTCCCCTTGCCATCTATTGTGGCATCTATTGTGGCTACAAGGTTTCCTATCTCTGATTGATCCCACTGGGCAGCCTCGATCCTAACATCAAGACTGTTTTGTTTTACATCATTTGTTTTCCTCTCTGTCCTCTAGCAAAATGACGGTCAGTTCACAGTGATCCAGCTGGTGGGAATGATGCGCGGAATCTCAGCCGGAATGAAATACCTCTCAGAGATGAACTACGTTCACCGTGACCTGGCTGCACGCAACATACTTGTCAACAGCAACCTGGTGTGTAAAGTGTCTGACTTCGGATTATCACGCTACCTACAAGAGGACACCTCTGATCCTAGTTATACCAGCTCTCTGGTGAGTACTTGAGTTGATTTCCACATGTTTTTTAGAAAAGGCCTCAGATCATACTTATTGATACAGTATGCATCGATTGTGCCACCATCTATCACTGTCCGCTTTTTTATCTGACAATCCTCTCATCTTTCCATTGTCTTTCATTACATATAAACCATCTCCCCTCTTCTCTCTCATCCTCCTCCCTCCCTCTTTCCCTTCAATCTGTAAGTCATGCACCAGAGGTCTGTCACATCTTCATTAGCGTGGAGACAAGCCTCCTCCGGGGAGGCTCCTCTCTCTCGTTGACATGCCCAGAGTGCAGAGAAACCAAAGGGCATTGTGGCCTCTCAAACTGACAGCTCCCACCCCCCTTGCTCTCTCCCTCTCTCTCTCTCTCTCTCTCTCTCTCTCTCTCCCTCTCTCTCTCTCTCTCGCCCTCTCTCTCTCTCTTCCTCTCCATCATTTCTCATTCATTATTACTGGGGCATCATGGGAGGCTTTGGCTCCTCATTAACTCCTCCACACTACAGATCTGTAATTATCAGGAGCCATCGTTAGTTCATCTTCTGCCTCTTCTCTCCCTAATTCAAAACACACTCTTGTACCCTCACAAACACAGGGGGCTAAGTCATTATGAAGTTGTGTGTGTGATATTTCCGCGCACGGTTGTGTGTCCTGGCGCATGCATCACGTGTCACCTGGTTGAGTGTATTTTGAGACTGGGGTGCAGGTAGGGCAATTTGTGAATCAGTGTTTCATGTATATATTACGGATGTACAGCATTATCTAGACACCTAATATATTCTGAATAAATATGAATACAATAAGAATACATTATCCTATAAAAAAGGTGCCTATTTTAGTTTCAGCTTGAGTTAGTCAATTCAACACAGGGAAAAGTTGAGATCAAAAGCGCCAAGTTAAAAGGCCTGTGAGCCACTGTGCGGCGCAGGTATGAAATGAAAGGTCTGGAAATAATTTCTCTGCATCTAAATATAGATTAAGAAATAGAACAGCAGTAAACAATGTAATCTTTTTGACATTTACTTCCTCACTCTTGGTAAGATGCCTGTCAGAAGGATACCTTAAGGTAACACAAACACACACACACAGACGTACAGTATATATGAGGGTAGGAGAGATTAGTGATTGACAGCAGGCGGTAGTCAAGGTGTGAACAGGAAGTGTCATAAGGGCTGGAGGGGATATGACCTCACATGGTGGGTCTGAGAGCTTAATTGCTCCCCAGGAAGAGCTTCTTTGTCTGCTTGACCCCTGTGGTTAAACCTTGCTGAATGGGTCTTATTGAGCAACAAAGATCGCCTTGTTGTCTATGCCGCTGAGCTTGCTAATATAACAAGAGGGTGTTAAAGGTGGGGATTGGATTATGGATCGCGGTCTGCATTTTGATGTTGTTTTAATTCAAACAAAGTCTCCTTGAAGGCATTATCTGGAGTGCCAACAGGGCAGGTGAGGTTTGAAGTTGGAACCCGAGGGGGTTGTTTTGATGCTGATGTGTCAAGTTTGTTTTTTTCGGCGGCATATCAGAGATTTTAGAAATGAGCACATCAAAGCGTTTGGCTGTGCTTCACTCTCTCGCGCCGACTGCGGCATTATTATCACAATCGTCCTGATGAAGACTTCAATTTCGTGACCATGTTTGATCCCCTCAAATGAGAAAGACAAATTTCATTTGTGTCCCACCACACTGAGGGAAGTTTTAAATCTCTTTCTCCTTGGACCACACGCCCACATACACGGAGAAAATGGCTGTCTATACGTTTGATTCATGGTTCTATAATTAATCCACATGCATTACCCTTCACTCCTTGACCTCTTTAGCTACAAGCCCAACGCGAGCCCAATCAGCGTGCGAGGCTGCCACGGCAAGACAAGGCCGAGGGAATCAGGGAAATTAAATCGCTCCGACACGCTGTGATTTACATTGCCACCTCCTCCTTCTCCAGCAAATTAATCACCCTTTCCCTTCTACACATTTTCGGAGTTTTTTCCCTAGCAATTCACGGCACGCCAATTACAGAGCCTGTGGTGTGATGATGTTGGATGTTTGGTTGCGGGGGCATGCCGGTAATTGTGTTCACCCCGGACGAGGGTTCACCCCAGAGCAATGTAGTGGTGGATCCAAGCAGACGGGGGGGCTGTCCTACCACTCTGTTGGCTGCTTTCCCAAAGTCATGATTAATTAGGCTCACAGGACAATGCTTGGATTGCACCGTTCCCGCCAAGGTGTAATTCATTAATAAATACAAAGACTTTTTGTTGCATCACTCTGTGTTCTACTGCAGCGGCGGCTTTCGCATACTTGGTGTGTTTGCATCGATTGCCTGGTTGGATGGCCTTGCTTGGTCGTCTATGCAACACAACACCAGATGAGCTGTGACACCGCTCATCTGACAGAGAGAGAGACATTGATTTTTGGTCACCCAGTGGACCTAGAAGTCTTATACATTCGTCTCTCCATACACCAATCCATCTATCTGAGGAGCCATCCATCCGTCTGTCCATCCATCCAAGCTTCCATTTATTTATCTCTAGCCTTTTCACCAGCTGTGTGCTTCTTTCCCATTTCAAGGCTTTCTCCCAAAGGTACCAGAAGGCACATCACAACACCTCTGTGCGGGTGTGACAAATCATGCAGCAAACTGTTTGCAGTTGTTGTATGATGGTGTGTTTGAGCATGTGTCACTGTGGGGTCCATATTTGGGAGATAAAAACTAGTCCCATGCTTCCCCCACCCCACAAAAAACACACAGCGGTGGACTCACACAAGGGGAATCCACCTACAAATACCCACTTACAATCGGTATATGTAATACAGTTATATTATTGGAGCAGTGTTTTGAAATTAAGTGGCATTTAGAGTACTTCACACGCTTCTAACAATGTACATGCCGACATATGCTTACCTTACTTCTAAAATACGAAAGTTAAAACAAAATAAAACTGCTGAATGAATAAAACTCTCTAGCCTAGCCGCTACAGACGCTACACATAGACTGTTCTATTTTCTACATTAAGAGAGGGGGGCAGTTGTTGCTGTTTAGTTCAATGTCTATATATTATTTTACATCTTCAAGGACCCCTGTAAAGTGCTGGGGGGTGCACAATCCATTATAGTCTGTCTGTGTGTGAATTTCTGCTTGCGTGTCACCCAGTGTGTATGTAATGACCGAGCGGCCATGTATGTTAGGAGTATTTTTGCACTGCGTCTTTGCCTCTCTGACGGTACACATGTATGTCCCTGAGATGCCTCTCCTTGTGTGTATGTGTGTGTGTTTGTGTTTCTCTTTGTGCATGTAACTTGTGTGTGTGTGTTTGCATCATCGAGGCTGAGAGGGGTTGAGAGGCGAGGTCACACGGAGCCAGTAACAAAGATCATCCGTCAAATCCCTGTGACCTGAGTGACATTCTCTCAGCTCCGCTCCACTGCTCGCACTATGTGGACCGTGGACAAATGTTTCTGTCATTTGTCTATTTTCTATTTGCATCCTTAACCCTCTTTCGCTCTGGCTTCAGGCCCATGTATGCTTTTTTGGTTCTTCTGTTCTCCTTGTAGTGAAATATTTATACGGCGCGTGTTAACGGGACAGAGTCTCAAAGCAAACAAGGGAAGAAATGGGAGCATGTCCACATGGAGCCTGCAAAAACAAACTGGAGGGACTGTCCTCGTAAACCTGTATGCAAACTGCAAACCCATAACTGAATAGAAGCCAACAAAGACAGTTTTTGGGATTGGTGCCACGACTTCTCGCATTGATGGGCACTGCTTCACTCCAAGGTGTGCGCCCTGAAATGCACATACAAGTTAAAACAAGAGCGAAATTCAGGCAATGGGAGATTTATGTACAAATTAAAGTATAAGTCAACGGTGTTGCGACCAAGTTTGATCATTTACCGGCCTGTCAATGCCTCCATTTGCATCTTCAGTGAATCTCTATGCCAAGCCCAAGGCTGCAGTGCTCGAGTTAAACCCCACAGTGACATTGATTCATCATTTTAGGCAAACTCTATACACTCCCGTCCCCCTATTTCAGGTGTGTTATCTAATTTCCGGATTTGTATTTCAAGGCGTTCAGGTTGTTTCCGGGCTAATTGAATTCACTCGGTTGAGTTTCATTCCTTTCTTGAGGTAAATATGGCACTGGGAGATGTCGAGGCGCGAAAAATGATCATGAATATGGAGACGTTGTTGTCCCCAAAGAAAAAGAGAGAAAAAAAGAAATGCGATCCTCACCTCATCACTTCATCAAAGAAGAAGCAACCATCCAAACGTCACCTCCTTGATTTATCGTGTTTGTCAGAGTCAGGAGAAGGTGGGCATTGATTCCCCATCTGTGGCTGGTGGACTGCATTTGCATCTAATCTAAAGCTTCATTGTGAGGCTGTAGCTTTGTCGAGTAGAAGTATTTCCCTTCAAATTAAGAGCGGCCCACTTTTAAAACCTTAAAAATAAAAGAGTTGAAACAACAATTGCTTACTTTCATCAAAGGGGCCTTAAAATTGATTAATTCAACATCATACATAGAGTGTCTGCATTCTAATTTAATTCTAAGCCAGTACCTTGAAAATGGCAGAATCAGGATTTGAATCCGCTCCTCCAGGAGAGACTGGGACCTGAATGCAGCTCCTTAGACCGCTCGGTCATCCTGACACATTGTATACACACTGTTTAAAATAACATGAGCCACAAGTGAAAGTCTCCTCCACCAGCTTAAGAAGGAAAACATTATTATCAACATTATAATACTTACTGAACATTAAAGGAAGAAGCAGGTCACACTGGATGGATTTTGCCTATTTTCCGCATCATGTGAAGTGCAAGCTGGAGGCCAAGATGGCTATCTAAAGCACCGCAAAGTAAAGGGTAAAATGAGATACCTGCCAAGTTTAATTTGACGGTCCCAGTGGGTAGCCAGAGACATCAACGTTCGCTGAGGGAGCTGAAATTTCTGTTCAACTAAACCCAGTCAGAAGCTTATGAAGCTGTGAAAGTGTTTTATTTGTGTGTTTTTAATGAGACAAGTGAGGAAAAGACAGAGAATACCAAACAGACTCCTTGCTTGCTCAGGTCCATGCAGTCACAGTCTGAGTTGTTACAGCATTTTCTACGTAATAAATAAAGAAAAAACAACTGTAAGCATATTCTTTCACTACCAAGGGGTATTTTTAAGATAAGTCCCTCACTAAATTCAAGTATATTTTCAGAATTTTGTGGAGCAATGAAGGCAGCTATTCCAGGCTTTATGTTATTTTTCATTCCTCTTGTCCTTATCTTCCCACGCGGAGAAGAGAAAGGTCGGGAATTCTGTTGTTAATCAAAACCTTAAAAGCAAAACGGTTCCCAGCATGATGAGAGTCTGCTTGGTGTCTTTGGCGTAAGAAATACTCTTGACAAACGCTTGGAAGTTTGAGGTGACATGAGTGTGTACGTATATGGTGCAATGGGCTCGCCTTTCCTCTCTCTCACACTCTCTCTCTCTCTCTCTCTCTCTCTCTCTCTCTCTCTCTCTCTCTCTCTCAGACATTCCCATGGGCGTCTGTGAAACCAACATCTCTCCCTGCGCCCCCTTTTCTTTTGCTTGTTCTATTTTTCTCCCCATCTCCCCATGTCAGTCTCCCTTCTCTTGCCCCTCTTTCTCTCTCTCCCTCATTCTCAATTCTGTTTGGGCAGACGTCCAGAGCGGATCGCTACTCTCAGGATTTCATTAAATGGCTGTTGATGGAGCGCTCTCCCCAGCCTAAGTAAATGTGCTCAGGTCCATTTGAGTGTGCATTGTTTGGGCATGGATTACTGGAGTTGGAGGAGTGCAGAGATGCCATAGAGAGGAACGGAGAGAATAAAGAGAGAGGGAGGGATGGGATTTACATATTTGTCTTTCAGATGAAGGAGAAAGTTTATTTATCATCTTTAAATAGCTTCCGTGAAGTGCAAAAGCTGTACAACAGCAAGAGACGTGCAGGCTGGACTCTTCTTTTTCAATTAGATTTATGTGGGACTTGGCTGCATGTTTGTGATTATACTTTGACAGGTGTATTTGCTCCGTGTTTTACTTTATTCCGCAGCACCACCGCAGTGACAGGCTACATGAAGTTATTTGGCACTTTGGTAGATGCAAAGCTCAATCCCCCTGCAAAGACATGACAGGTGTTTCATATCCGTGTGTATTAACGCATGCACGCACCGCATGTGCTTCCTGCCTACACGCACACACACACAATTACAGAGCCAGGGGATGGTAACAGACACCAGCACGTACACACATTGCCTCGCCGCCGCGCCTTTATCCTTTATCCTTCGGACCTGGCTGTCACGAGAGCGCACATCACAGCGCGATAATGCTAAACGTGACAGTTCCAGCACATCTTCGCGGCAGTCCCTCTCCAGCACATATCACTGAATGTCAAAACCTGTCACGGGCAGGCACAACCAACTGGAACAAGTCACATTCTGTAATCCCACCCTGGCGACATAAGGATTACAGTCCACTCCTGCGTCTGCTCAAGGTCTCAAGCTCTGTGTGTAAACAACAATGGGGAACTATTGGCTACTGTAAATGCCCACATGCAGGCACCCAGTCTCCCTACCAGTAGCTCTGCAGATGCTGTGTGTGTGCGTGTGCGTGCGTGCGTGTGTGTTTGCGTGTGTGTGTGTTTCATCTATAGAAATTTAGGGTTTAGTTTTCCACTTCAAAGCAGACGAGAGGAGCTTGGTCCTTTCTCAGCAGCCAGCAAAATATATCGGATTCAAGGCTTCAAAACGCACTGCTGCTATTGTGTTGACACTCGCTCTGTTTTAATTCCAATCATCACTTTTACTCCCCCCTGGTATCTCCACTCTTCCTTCTTCAAAAAGCAAAACAAACCCCAGTGCTTTTTATTAGGCCGTTGCTTCCTTGCCTGTTTACAGGAGCTCTTCAGCACTTTATTTTATTAAAGCCTTTAGGTTTAGGTTTGCATAGCCGCTGCCTCTGACCGACTCACCCGTCTTGCAAATGTTATTACCAACTTATGTCTCTTTGGAGGCACATAGGGAGTAAGTGTGTGCGTCTCTGTTCGGGCCGTCGCTGTGAAGACTCTGCTCATATCGAAACAGGTTCCTGCGGCGTGAGAACAGATTCATGCAGCAGGAAAGGAAGTAATGATGAAGAGGGGGAATAATGGAGAAGGCGTTGCTCAGAGCAGTAATTTTTCTCATGTTATTCTATTTATTTGTTCATTTCTCATCTTGTGTATGTATGTGACTTGAAGCATCGCCCCTGACAGAGTGAAACATGAACACATTTCCACCTTTTTGTGTCCGTCAGTATGGACAATATTCGCCTTGTAGCTGTATTGGCCTCGTTTGCCCTCCATCATTTACTTCCAATGGCCCAGACAAAAGAAAGGGCAAGAGGAAGGATACTGAGGTCTCAGTTTAGATGGAACAATTCAGATATGGACCAGACAGAGATATGAGGAAAGCCTTCAAGTCACAGGGGCTTAGGAAGCCTTTATTCAACTCTTCCTCTTCTCTCTCTCTCTCTCTCTCTCTCTCTCTCTCTCTCTCTCTCTCTCTCTCTCTCTCTCTCTCTCTCTCTCTCTCTCTCTCTCTCGCTATCGCTCTTTCACACACACACACGCTCCATCAATACTTCATCTCGTCCTTTTCTTTGTTCCCTCTCTGAATGTCACCTCTCAGGGTTGCACTGTGTCTCCATTAGAGGTCACATGTTAAATATTTGTCCTGGGTCAGCAACTTCTCACTCAGAGGTCAAACCTTAAATAATATCAAGAAAGCGTCTTGCTAATGAGCTCAGCCTCTTCACAATGACATCAGAAATCTTCCAACATGTGCCGTGTGTATGTGTGTGTGCGTGTGTCTGGGATACAAACATATGCAGAAGTAAACAGTGTATATGATTATTCTTGTACATCATTTCACTGTTCGGGGGGAAAAACAGGAACAGCAACTTTCTGTTTCTTGTCCTCATTCTCTCTCTCCCTACTCTCTCTCTCTCACACACACACACACACACACACACACACAGCGAGTCAGGTACAGGGTGGTCCGTGTGGTTTTCTCTCTGGGTTTTTGGTTTGTTTATCTGCAAATGCCCAGGTTCAGCTAATTGGCATTATTAAACTACTACTGGCTAACTCAACTCGGATACAAGCTGAGGCGCAGTGCGTGACACAAACACCCGCGTGTTTGTGTGTGCTTTCGTTCGCATGTGTGTGTGTGTTGAATCCTAAGCAAGCAGCTGTCAATTCCAATCAACAGCGCGCGTGGCATGCCTGGGGCCCAGGTAGCCCAATTACAGGCAGACATGCTCGACATACGAGCAGAAGCCCTGGCCTATCTTCCTTTATTCAAACAGGGCTGTGGGAGACGAGACGCTAAATGTAATGTTGGTCGATGTGTGAAGGGCAAACGCTGTTGGGAGCCGCTGCTGAGGCAGAGGCAGCGTCTTGTGTATGCCTTCCCTTGTGGAGGATCAATACTGCGGATGAAGGTGGATGAAGGGAGGAAGAAATAGAGGGAAGGAGGAGGACAATAGAGGCGGGGGAGGTGTGGTCGTGGAATTATCCACCAGTAATGTGCTGTGTTCTAAACAGAATGTTAGCAATTAAGAGTTTTGTTCTTTGTCTTTGTCCCTTTCTCTTTCTCTTTCTGTCTCAGGGTGGGAAGATCCCGGTGAGGTGGACGGCGCCAGAGGCCATCGCGTACCGAAAGTTCACGTCGGCCAGTGACGTGTGGAGCTACGGCATCGTCATGTGGGAAGTGATGTCGTTTGGAGAAAGGCCTTACTGGGACATGTCCAACCAGGACGTACGTGTTTGTCACCTCTTACTTCATAAGCATATAGAAAGGTTACGGTTTTTTAAGGTTCTTTACACAACACATTCAAATTCCATGCAGTAAAATTACAAACTGCCATAAATGGAGCCGACATTCCTGAACAGATGTGTTTATACGGTCCTTTCACATGCAATCTAGTGTAGCCCTTAAGAGAGGAAGCAGTTAATAAATCATGTTTTTATCAGTTCCCATCTAACAGTATCATCACTGAAGATGTCCTTGGTTCTGACTTTGAAAGCAGATTTATTATGGTCCCGCTATCTCCTCTCCGTCTTGGCCGAGGCTTTTGAGAGCAACGGATGATAGCTGAGAGCTCAGCTTTGTTCCCCGTGTCCGTTTTGGACGAAATCCACGCGGAAACTCCAACAAACACACAGGCATGAACACAAACACACAGCCCGTTGGATATCGTCCCGCGCTCTGAGGTCTCTCTCTCTCTCTCTGAGCCCCCTCGTGCGAGACATGTAGCCAACCATCGGGCCTCTATGGACTCTGCTCCACAAGGACCATCCAACCCAGCAGATGTTGCCTCAGTGGGCCAGCAGCAAACACTGCCTGGTGGGACTAAGGCAGAGAGGATGCCTGGCACCACTCTGCATGGCCGGCTGCTCAGCCCACACACACACACACACACACACACACACACACACACACACACACACACACTGTATCAACCATCCGTCAAGATTTTCGCTGAGCTGCGCTCAACTCTGTGGTGGAGTCGGTTGCCTGCAGAGCAGCCACTAATTTTTAACGATTGTATCTTTTACACTTGATCTCACTCTGGACCTCCTATCTCGCAACTATGCATTTTTTTTAAGGAAATATCGCATCTAACACACAGCATGGATATGGGTTAGGGTGAGATCCATCAAAATGCACTGCGGCAATCTGCAAAATCTGTATCTGTATTGCTCGCTGGTTTCCAAGCAATGGATCCAGAGCTGCAGGAGAAGCAGATTTATCTTAAAAGCCCCACAATCTACAGCAAACACACGTGGTAACCTGGCAACACATGTGACAGCAGCAATGACGAAGAGGGAGCATAGAGTGGTCAGTGAAGTGATCCGTACTTCACTTAAAAATCAGCCCCAAGTCCTAATCCCACTTTGTCCCACTTGACCCCAGTGTGTCAGTCCACCCTGAAACTCTGGGTTGTAGTTTTCCTTTAACAAGACCAGAATAGCCTGAGCAGCCTTTAAGATGACACGTGTCAAGTGGTTGTAGCGCACTGTGTTAATTATATGCAATCTCGCCATTCTCCTGTGACTCTCTCTCTCTCTCCAATGTCATTGCGTCCGCTCTCCCTCTTTTTCCCGGCAACATGTCCTCCAGGAATGACGTGATTGGCTCGAGTCAAGAAGGAAGAGCGCACCAGTCTGAATAACTGTCAGCTTGAGTGAGCAGAGGGTGTGTGTGTGTGCGTGTGTGTGAGGTTGTTGTCGAGGCAAGTGTGAGCTAGTCACGATTACAGAGGTGGAGATGCTGAATGTCATCAGTCACCATATCTCAGTGTGTTTATTACTGAATTATTGACCAATATGAACAACCGCCGGCAGGCAGAGAAACACTCAGACAGAAACTCTTACTTTTCTCTGTATGACTCGAGTTGAAGATTGCTGTCAATAATTTTCAAAGTAACCTCACGCCCGCCGTGTCTCCCCTCAGGTGATAAACGCCATTGAGCAGGACTACCGCTTGCCGCCCCCTATGGACTGTCCCAGTGCCCTGCACCAGCTGATGCTGGATTGCTGGCAGAAGGACCGTAACGTGCGACCTCGCTTCACCGACATTGTCAGCACTCTGGACAAGATGATCCGCAACCCCACCAGCCTCAAAGCCGTGGCCAACATCCCAGCAGTGTGAGTTAAAAACACATTTGCATTCATGTAACCCTGTCAGCACACACTCTGACACACACGTGCATTTCATCCTCACATAAAGGAAACGTTGATTTATTATTACCACCACTTGCATCAATTCCTTGGAGAGAATTTTCTTGGAGATCCACATTTTACTATTGGTGAAGCCTTGTCCTGCCGTCTCCATTCTGTTGGACTGAGGAACCTTCACACGCTCGCGCTGAAGCTGCTCCATCATTGACTGGCATGGTGCTTCAGGTTGCCGTCACGCTGAAAGGTTAAATTTCACCCTGGGGCTGAGGTGGTCCGTGCGCTGGAAGAGACCACCTCAGCCTGGCTGCGTCTGCGTTTAGCTCCATTCATCATTTTCACAGTGTTAAGCAGCCTCACAGTCTGTAAGCCTTTGATGCTTAAAGGCAGCCGCCGAAGGATGAAACGGCACAGGAAGCAGCACAAATGCAGCAAAGTGACTGAATACATACTGTATGTGAAATCTCTCTCTCTCTCTCTTTCTCACTCTCTCTCTCTCACCCAGGCCTTCCCAGCCACTGTTGGACCATTCCATACCTGACTTCAACACCTTCAGCTCGGTGGAGGACTGGCTCGCCGCCATCAAGATGACCCAGTACAGAGACAACTTCCTCAACTCAGGCTTCACCTCCCTGCAGCTGGTGGCTCAAATGACCTCTGAGTGAGTTCACCTGCTCCCGTGTAAATGAAGAACTCAGCGCCCATACGGCGGCGATACACACACTTACCAGGGAGCGAATCAATGTGAAGTGTGCATATTTTTAGCCTCAATGGGACCGCGGTGGAACTTTCTTTTCAGACAAGAATGATTGCTGGCACCGAAGTAAAGCACGTCATGGGTAGTGAGTAAAAATATACAAGTCATTATAACACCAAAAAGTCATATTTGTAAGCACAGGACCATCTGTGCTGTTGACTAATACTTACAAACTAATTAATGTTCTTTTCTCTGAACAGCTCTCCAAAATTATTATGCAAATAAGTTATTGTGTGCGTGCATATATTCGCTTCTGTCATATTATTGTGTTGTTTTCAAAGTTCAGATCATGACTTTCCTTGAGGCACGTGCGGCGCTTATCAGACGCAAATATTTCCCCTTATTCATTTTAATTCACAATAGTTTCCCCGTTTGCAATTCATATGATAATGTAAAATCTCTTTTCTGTTTAACATTTTATATGAAATATGTTAACACAGCGAGCTCAGGGCTCGGCGGGCTTTATGCAGCCACTGTGCAAGTCAGAGAATTAATTGTGTACGTTTGGGTTTGGCGTGCATCATTGCGAGCTCGTCACCCTGATGTTGTTGCTTTCACACGCAACAAATCGTCTGGTTCACACTCAAATAATGCAATTCCGTATTTATTATAATGGCAATCCTCTCATCTATGTCTTTAAAATATCTTATCGCTGTTAAATCCTCCCTCTCTCTCTCTCTCTCTCTCTCTCTCTCTCTGTCTCCATAGGGACTTGCTGAGAATAGGTGTGACCCTCGCAGGCCACCAGAAGAAAATCCTCAGTAACATCCAATCCATGAGGGTGCAGATGAGCCAGTCACAGAACACCATGGCATGACTGCAGGAGGCGCTGTGCCACAGAGCGGGCAGCATTCGCAGGAGCGCCAACGGCAGCCCCCGAATGACCCCCGATCTGTCGGAACGCGCCAGAGTCGAGACTATTGTCTTAATCTAATCCACCGCCATGACACCAGGAGACCAGGGTCCTACACCACCACTCGGTTAAACAACTGTCACACTTTTTTCACGCGAGCCACGCTAGGATTTCAGGGTCTAGACTTCCTCACTTGTCCTCCTCTGGAAGGCAGAAATCAAAGTTGTTGCCGTTCATTCCATTATATACCAAAATAACGCCAACAACCTGACAAACGTGCAGAACCTTTCCAATTTCAGACTTTTATGGTAAAAAGCAATCGATCGTTGTCATACTTCTTGTGCGTGGAGTTGAAGATATGAGTTTGCGTGCAGAAGCTGGAGACGTTTAGGAACAGCCGGTGGCAAGTGGATCACCTGTGATTTGACCCATGCCGTCGTTAGTGTGTGCAATGAAGATGCCTTGACCTCATCGGGAAAAAAATGAAATCCTAGAAGATGAAAGCAATGACCAGTAGGAATCAAGAGTTGGAGAAGAATACAGGGATGTACAGTGGAGCACCATGTCCAACCTTCACACCTTTTGCTTGTCGAACATTTTGAGAAATCTATTGTACATTGACTGACGGAAATTGAGAGCTTAGTTATATTTTTGTCTTTGACCATTTTGTTTGTTTATCACTATAACAAGACGACCCCCGCCCAAGCCCCTACCTCCCTCCCCCAAGCCCCCCCCCACACACACACGCACTTCTTGTATTTTAACTTTTATCACTACCTGTGGAGCCCCGGAGTGGAGGAACTCGCCAAAAGAGACTTCTGAACCAGCCCCACCCGAGACTAAAGAGAATATAAATATGTTTATCTCTTTCTAAATATGATTATATCTTTCATATTAAACCTTCATATTGAAGGTGACGTGTATGAATATATATGTACAGGACTCTCTGCTTGCGTTTTTGGCAAAGACATGTTGATGAACACATGCATCGCGCGGATTCCCTTCGGACGATCTGAACAGCGGACACCAGATTGTACATCTTTCCCGACCCAGAGGACACGAGGACAAACTGGACTATGACTTCAATCTGGGGTGAACGTGTACAAAGAATTGTATACGGAAAACTGGTATCGTAGATCTATATGAAAATCACTGTAGGAGTTAAAAGTAATTGACAAAATATCCATTTATTGGAGCTCGTGTTAACTGTGGGTGTGCACATGCTGTCTCTTGCTGGTGAGCACTTACTTGTACAGAAGTGTTTGTTTTTCCTTTTCTGATCTGTTGTTCGTCCCGGGAGTGCTCAGCGTCAATCCGGAGGGGACGGAAACGTGGTGCTGCGTCCAGGCCCAAACCCGCGGTAAGTGCCTGCTGGAGTGACACAGGAGAGGTGCTATTTAGTGTCTGACAGCTCCGTATCTGGCAGGCTTCTTTATCTCCGGCAGATCCACTTTCCTTTTCCTCTTCCTCTCGGGTGCTCGCGTTCCTCTCTCGACCAAGGCGAGTTTCGCAGTCAAGTCTGAAATGAATTGCAGAGTAGCTAATCAAGGCCGCGGAGCAAATCGGTGACTCTTCTCCACGCCGTACGACGGAACATCTGGGTGGAGGTGTGCCAACAGATTGCTATTCTGATGAACACATAAACAGCTCATACTGTCACATGGCTCCTAATTCGGCAGCTAAATCCACAGTTTACACTTCATAGCATCACTGCTGCCATATGGGAGAGCGAGTTCGTATCTCTCAGTGACTCTTGCCCACACTTAGCCGGTGTCACTAAATGAGCTCTCTGGTGCTGTTTGATCGTGAGCCGTCCGGTTTTATACAGTATGCACAGAAGACGACGTCTACACTGGAATGTTTGGGAAAGAAGGGTTCACATATATTTTGGCAGGAAGAGAGAGCTGGATGGAGCGCAAGGTTGATTTCTTTTGGGAGGTTTATGATTGCACTTTGATGGGTCTGTGGATTTTGATGGTGTCTGCGTCTGGCAGCAACTCAAGGACACCTCGGTAATGAGGAGCAGCGCTTTTAATGCTTCTGTGTTGCGTTACCATTTCCTTATTTTTATGTTTTTTTTTACAGGCCTTTTGGTTGTTCCTTTTGATATAGTTTATAACCGCGTGTAAAGACAGGTCTTGACAGATGTTGATGAAAGCGTTTTAACACCGCTGGCCTTTTTAAAGCTGATAGGAAAACCGTCATGGGTGCCATGGTGACAGGCTCAATACCCCGTTTGACACACAGCTGTGGCAGCGCTCTGCTCACAAACACAATCATCCCGAGCGGCTGTCGTCGTATCTGCACGGTAGCTGCTTGACCCCCTGCTCAAATCCTGTCTCGGCCCCATTTGAAGGGACATGACGGAAGACGGCCCTGACCACCTTGTGTCCAAAATTAGAAATTGATGTCAGCCCCATTAGCACATTATTAAGTATACTCCCCCTCTTAAGTCCTCCTCCTCCTCCTTTGTCTGTCCTGCCCTCTCTCGCTCTCCCTGGCTGGCTGGCTGGCAGGTTTCCAGCTCGTTTATCCTGCGTGTAACCAAGCTGTCCCGGGCCCCAGCGTCTTTGCTGAACCGGGGGGCTAAGGGGTGGGGGTGGGGGTAGCTGATAAATGGTCTCCTCTACCGGGCCCAGGCAGGGAGGGGGAGCGCCAACACCTGCTGTAACCCCCCGCCCCCACTCCCTGTCCCCTCACCCCCATCCGACAGGCATCTGATCAGCCACGAAGAGAGAGACTGATGGGTCTGTCACCAGCTAAACACACACGTGTGCAATAAGGAACCATGGATTATGTTATTTCTAGCGTCTGGTTTTCAGCCCCGAAACTTAATGAAGAGAAAAGGGGCTGAGACCAGATAGAGTGTGTGTGCATATCGTGACGACGACAGGGGGGGGGGAGTCGGTATATGGAGACGTGGAGGTGCGGAGGTGGCGGAGTAGATGAGATGGAGGCCAGCGTTGGTTGGCTGGTTGCAAGCAGCATGGGGGGTTTTTCATTATGAGAATGTGAATGTCTTTGGTTCCATTTGGTAAATGAGAAACACTGTAATCAAGCAACTGGTTTGCCTTATGGGCTGAATCAATTGGTTTCTCTTTTCGGTTCTCCAACTCATTGAATTGCCAAGTATTTCCTAAATATAATCACATGCTCCTCAAGATTGGCACAAATCCCTGTCAGTGAAGACAGTGATTCAATTTGAATGCATTAGTCGTCTATTCAGCGCCGGTCTCGTGTATTCTGCTTCTCAGCCCAAGAGCGCGTGTGAATGAGATGATAAAATGTATTCATTATCCAAGTGTAATTCCTTTTTTTCCCCTCTGTTTCTCTCTGTTTGTCTTTGTAAATATCTGACTGTAATGACACTCCAGTGTGATGAATGGAGAGGCGGGGAGCTCGGCCCCTCTATGAAAGCCATTACACACGGAAGCCATTCATCACGCGGGCGATACAAAACACAAGAAGGGAGCTTGTTAAATGGTTCACAGCGCTGTAACTGTCTGAGAAGTGAACGACGGCCCTTTTAGTTACAGATTTCCTGTCCGTCATTTATTTAACGGAGGCCAGTGACCTAATATGACTCTGCATTTACCCAAACCACAAACCTAAAACTTAACCAGCCTGTTTCTCTCTTTTCCTTCTGTTACAGACAATGGAGCCACCGTTTACCTACACACACATACACATACAAAAACAGCATTTCATACCCACATGCAGCCGTTACACACACACAAGCACACACATACACATAAACACACACATACGCAAAAAGTGCTGTGGGGCCGTCAATCACGATGAAGACCAGGACACCAGTCACAACCTGTCTCTGTGGTACACAATGGATGGAGGATCTGATAGTGAGTGCATGTGTCATTGTCCGTGTGTGTTTGTGTGAAAGAGTAGGAAAGAGAGAGTGTGTATGTGCACATAGTGGGCACTTTTGTGTGTATAGTCCTTTTCTGTGTGCACAGGTACATTGTTTATGAGTGTGGACGGTTTCCTTTGTTTTTTCTTCTGTATAGCTACCACTTGTAAATTGTGATGAGTATGTGTCAAGAGTTTGTAAGCTGTAACTTTCTGGGAACTATTGTACTAAAATGCACTCAATAAACGCCTTGGAAAACAAATCAATCACTTTTTTGGTGTGTGACTCAGTGGGTGATAACTCTGTTTTCGTTTATTGAGAGTCAAGAATGGAGGGGAACAGGGTTATTATCCAGTAACACTACTGTCACTGTTGAGCGCGAGTGTGACGTGTAATGCTTGGTTTCATAATGGCTGCAGAAATAAACAGCTTTTGTCTCCACGGTCTGCCTGGCAGCAAGTGTTAAAAGCCATCAGCCACTAATAAACGAGCCGTCACTCTGGATACGCGCAAACGTGAAGAAACGGTCGCGAGACTCAACAGGAAACGTGACAATATTTTGACAAAGTAGAGGAAATTATCCTCCCAAACGCTCAAAATGCACCCTCCAACACACACACGCAGACACACAGTCGTAAAGGCACACTACCGCCTCCCCCCCCCCCTTTAAACGCCACTTCTACTGCGGCAGAGACTGTTAGCGGGCACTTCGGATACCGGAAAGCGAGTTCCAAAGTAATGATATGGTTAATGAGGTGAGTCAGAGGAGATGGGGATGTCTCCAACTCAGTGTTCCTCCATAACTGTTTATCAACTGTAATTGATTGATAATATCCTGCCTCATATTAGCAGGCCGACTGCTGAGGCCGGGCCTGTGCCAAACAGAGATGAAGCCAAAAAGATGCACCAAACAGTCCATTTATGTCTTTTTTTAATCTGTAAACGTTTCTCTTGCTGCTTTTCTCTCCTTTGCAGGCTGCAGGTTGTAGTGTCTGAATGGAAATCAAGCCGTCCTCCCACTCACACAAACGGCCACAGATTGTTTCACAGGAGATGTCGTATTGCTTAGGAGACACCTGAAGGTCACAGGGATGCTTTAATCGTAGAGCTCCACTTATAGCAGCTGAAGCAGATGTAATGGTCATTCATATGCGTGAAGCTCTTTATGCTATTAGATCCCTGAGCCTTTGGCCTAATTGATGCTGGTTGTTGCTTTAATTGGACCAATTAGAGAGAGAGAGCCGATGTAATAGTGTGTGTGTGTGTGTGTGTGTGTGTGTGTGTGTGTGTGTGTGTGTGTGTGTGTGTGTGTGTGTGTGTCAAAGAGACAGAATGTGTTAGACACACGGAAGTTGAGGGATGAGTGTGGAAAGCATTCTCTTAAAAGTGCACTTCATCCTTAATAGGGCATTTATCACTGACGAGAGAGTCGGCTCTGCTTTATTTCACATTAAAGTCGCGGGAAGTTTGAGGAGCGCACTTCTCGGGAGCAAATCTTCGCCTTAATCAATATTCCCCGAGCAATCACCTGCAAAAAAGGATTGGCAAGAGGCAGTGGAGCTCCTGCCGAGAGAAGAGGGCAAGGCTCGAAGAGAAAAAGCAATCCATCCAGCAGCGCAGATCAGAGTGTGTGGGAGTGGAAAACCTGAAGTGAATACTGAGTGACGGACATTGAGGGAACATTGCCGACTCCAAAAAACATGAGGGCAGATATGATGATGTAGACAGAAGAGAATGGTGAAATTGAAAGGGGCCATGTCGCAAATCCCTGGCCTACAGTAGATCAGTCAATGTGTCCTTTCCTGTGTGTGTGTGTGTGTGTGTGTGTGTGTGTGTGTGTGTGTGTGTGTGTGTGTGTGTGTGTGTGATTGTGTCTGTCTGTCTGTCTGTCTGTCTGTCTGTCTGTCTGTCTGTCTGTCTGTCTGTCTGTCTGTGTGTTTGTTCGCATTTTGTGTTTTGCAGATCCATGACAGTTTGTGTCTGACCTCAGCGTCTGCTTGTCCAAAGCCTAAATCACAGATCTTGGAGCCATCTGGCTGTATCTGGATCTTTAGTAAGCAACGTGCATATGTATAATCATTCCTCATGGGGGCGTGGCCTAAGATTCAGTGTCTTCTGATCTTCACAGCTACCACGTTGAAACACAGATTACGTCCAGTTTGTGAGGTTCAGGCCCGGATGAGAAGCGACTTTACGTTTACTAAACGGGTTCAATAGAGACAAACCTCGTGTTTATGCTGCCTTGTATTTTGTTTACACCAATGAGCAAAAACCATAAGATTTTGAGGATTTTATGTTTCGGCCTTCATGTTGCCCCCTAGTGGATACAATATTTAATCCTTCGTGTTTATGTAAAGTACCGAAGTTTGTGCATCAACATCAAGTGTAATCCTGGCCATAGAACTACATGTTGGAGACTCATGTGGCAGTGTTAGCACTGTGTGTGTGTGTGTGTGTGTTTGTGTGTGTGTGTGTGTGTGTGTGTATGGGTGTTTGTGTGTGTCTGTGTTTGGTTCCTTGTTGCTCTTTCTCTCAGATTAGTGATTATTGCTTCTTAAAAATGACAGACAGCTCTTCTGTCGTGCTTCAAACGCCAAGCTCGGCTTTTGTGTGACAACAGCTAATCCCTCTTAATTTGACTGGAACATCAGAGAATTTGCAATCTTTGTTTAGCAATTAAGTTACTAAAAATATTGGTCGACCAAAAACAATTCGGTTAATGAAATTGGTGTCTCTTCTACCGGAAGAATATTTCTGCTTTTGTGTAAAGAAGAGGAGAAATACAGCACCTGGGTCAAATGAGATTTTATGTCTCGGAGGAGTTCATCAAATTTAATTATGATACATATAATTACCAAAAGCAATCTTCTGTGTGGTAGGAATAATAATTTCAGAGAGATGTTGGCACCTGCAGGTGTAAAGCATAATTTAGAGAAAGTGTAGAGTGACAGGAAAGAGAGAGCGAGATGGGGGGGGGTTGTAATTGCTGTGTACGCCATAGGGAAAACAACAGCAGTCAGCATGCAACGGTTTCCTTTTTATTACTTAAATATAGGAAAATTGAGTACAAATAACTCAAATCTTCTGAGCCGATGTTGGTGTGATTCCAGGGTTTAGTGTTTGATTGGATTTCAATACGACTCAATTATCGTCACATTTGGCAAGACTTTGATTTAGTCTGATGCTGAAGATTCGGTCATCTTTCATCATAGCTGCGCATGAAGGAGCCCAAACAAAAGCCGCAAATGAAATCCAGATGTTTGCAAATGAGGCAGATTCGTCACAACTGTGGGGGGACGCGATCTGCGGCCGAGCAGCACGTGAAGGGAGAAGTGAGTTATGATGACGATGAGGATCAGAGCTATGATTGGTGCGTTCCGAAGGTGAAAAGGGTAGGGTGAGGGGTTGGAGGGTTCAGATGGAGGGACATTACCCTCCCATCTCCGAGGCACCCCCGCAGAGTCTAATCCCGCACAGAGCCCCGACTCAGCACCACCCGCCTTCGATCGCTGCACAAATCGATAAAATATTTTCCCACCACAATGAAGAACAATGAATGAGATCCGTGCGTCAGTGTCTGCCTCATTAGAGAGTTCGCAAAAACGGGCTCCTTTGCCTCACAGCTCGCAGAAAAAGACGCCGGAAGAGGAGGAGGAGTGTATACTGAGCGATGAAGGTTATACACTTCACCACTCGTCGCTCTTGTCTCTCTGTTCAGAATTTCATAACCTTGGCTGACAAAGCGCATATTTCGACTTCAGCCCATGTTTTTGTCACGCTGTAGCTGTGCGTGCAGTCACTCCAAACTAAAAGCTTCCTCTTATGTGAAAAGACAAAATGCTGTATTTCATCACATCCGACCCTGAAGTGGATGTGAAATCGCCATAGTTTTTGGAACATTCCAAAGCCTTGGGTTGTCTTCTTTGCTTTGGCGAAGTGCAGAAGGTACATGCAGCCTTTCCTAGCCCATACATAGCATCTCTGCAATGCCCTTATCTACAATGTCCTCACGGGATGACGTCAGAGTGAGGCGAGATGATAACAGACAAGGCTGACCTCTCTCTAATGAGGGCACTGGGATAAAGATATGTAAATTTCCCACCAAGTTTGCCTTCAGCCTCTTGTGTGAGAGAGGATGAATACAGCGGCACTGCGTCTGAAGTGGAAAACCTGTATCATCGCTAATTAAAACCATCCCCCCAGTCTAAATGACATGCAGATCGGCTCATCATGAAGTACAGTACGTCACCTTTCGATACATTTTGATGTCCAAGAGCTGCGGCATGGAGGAGAATTATGTAGAGATGATTTAGGGCGAGCAAAGATTGGTTAATGGCCGTCATTACCGCACTCAGCCGGCACCTGCGATCTTAACAGATGCTCGTGGAAGTGAGCGCAACTTTGCGAAGCCAGTCTGGAATAATGACTCATAGAGATGCCTAATGTGACATGGACAGGTTGTCACATTGTCCCGACCCCCCATTTCTGATGATGAGCGACACTGTAAAATGCGCAATAAATACTCACCTGTGCAGTTGAATTAAGCCAAGATTATCCGACCAGAACCAAAGATACTAATTAGAAGAATAACACAACACACCAAGTTCATTTAAGATTTTAGTGATTTTTTTTTTTGCTCTTTTGGCAGTGTTTCGACTTGTTGCAGGGTGTACACCCACATTTCCCACAACATGGCCTCTGTTTCATAACAGTTTAAGTACACACAGGTGGATGTCACCTAAAATTACCCTGTTGCCCACCAAAACGTATTTATGCCAGGGAGATTAGAGAGACTGCAGGTGTACGGTAGAAAATGCCTCTGTCATTTGATCCTCTTGAGTTAACTAATGCCACTGGAATCTGCCAATTGCAGTGATTACGGTGGAGTGTTAACATGGAAAATCAGCGTCGTATCAGGACCGCAGGACCAGTAGCAGTGCCAGAGAAGCTATCTCTGACTTTTAGGGTCAACAGACTCTAAAATATTCGTGTGTGAGTATATTCCCAAATATGCGTGTGTGTGCTTGTGTGTGTGTGTGCGTGTATGTGTGCCCAGATGGCGGCTCTTCTGACGGGAGCATGTGTGGGTGAGCCGGTAACTCAAGAGGCTGCATGGAGGACAGACTAAGTGGCTCTCAGGGGAGATTCGATCAGTCGTTAAAGACAGAGAAGAGGGACACAGCGGCATGCCAACAGCCAAAACAGAAACCTAGGCTTGGTTAGCGTAATTGCTATACACAGGCAACCATCTGAACGTTCTCTCTCACGAAAGCTCTTTCACCTTTTTGGTGTCTATTGTACCAAAGAAAATAGCACAGTTTATTGACAGAAATGAATAACAGAATAAGTGGTAGAGTCTGTGCTAATTTACCCATAATTCCATGCATTGGAAATTCCAGTCTTTGTATAATAACAACATTATTGTAGACCTTATAATTAACTTGACAACTTGGTCGAATGTTCCATTAAAATAATCCATTTAACTATTTCACACATGCGGTGCTTCAACCGTCTCCAAGGTAAGCTTTCGTCTTTGTCACAATCAAAGCTCACAAACTTAAAAGAACAAAAGAATGGGAGAGGTTGCGAGAACACGGAGGCATCAAAACTGCATCCAGCCACACCCACCTTCTCCCACGATGCGCCCTCCACCCCTGTGTACACCCACATGTGAGGCATTACCCAACGTGATGAAAGACGAGCAGGAATGCCGAATGATAACCGAGTCCCTCCAGACATCTCCATCCCTGTTCCCAACTCTGCCTCCCTTTCTACTGTCCTCTCCACTTACCGTCTCCGCCACTGCAACCATCCTCATAAGGCCCCGCGAAAATGCAGCTGCTGTCAGCTGCTGAAGGCCTCCAGGCTGATCTCTCACTTGCAGGAATGTGCCGATGCCATAATGAACCCCCCCATACACACTCACACACAAACCCACCCCCATCACATCTCCACCAGCCCTGCTCTGTGGTGCTTGCAGTTAACGACACGCATAAGCTGATGAATGGTGAGAGAGGTGATGTAATGAAAAGTGCTATTACTAAATTCATGAAGTGTGCCTCAAAAATGAATATTTTTTGATGAATTAATACACTTTACTTAAAAGAAGCCAAATAACGTTGCAGTCCTCAAACGAACACTTTTAAATGAGGAAAAATCCCAACAGATATGACATAAATGACACACAATGCGTTTCAGAAGAAGGAGCCGTATCTATTGTTATTAATTTAAATCGTTCTCACGGGCTTGACATCAGCGGAGCTCTCGTCAAATGATTGAGTAATATTGTAACGTGTTGAAATTCCTCTTGTGATCCCAGGGGATGCAGGGATAGTGTATCAGAGGTTAGGTGCAGCTGTGCCTGGCCCGTATGCTTACGGTGACTCACGACCTTTGAACTAGAGTCATTACTAACACCTGTCAGTCAGTGGAGAAACGGCCTCTGGAGAGATCTATGACAGCTGAAGGGTGAGCGAGACATGCCAAGCCCCCTAAATCCTATACCCCACGCTTGCCTCTGGTTGCAATAATCATAAGTCAAAGGGCCGACCTTTGACACGTTGCTTATTACACGGGAGGGACGCAGGCTTATAGAAATGGGACGATATGGGATATTATATCAGCAAGAAACATTGCAGAGGTGTACTGGTGTGATTGGCAGCCATGTTTGGCACCAGTCTATGGTCTGAACATTTCTACTGACAGGATATGGTTGCTGTATATATGCTTTACATCAGTGATTCCCAAACTTTTTCTTTCGCATCCCCCTTTTATAGATCAGAAGTTTCTCGCCTTACTGGACATACATCACTTACTGAGCCTTTAATTTGGGGAGCTTTCAGAAATCATTGAAACCTTCCTGGCATGTATCAGAGCACTGAGATGGACTGTGAAGGTCAATCATGTGCTTCCTGTCTACACCTACGTGGATTGTCACATTTGTTTATCCAGTCACATTGTAATCTTTGCTCAAATTGGGAAAACTTGAGTCTTTGGTCTTCAGGTGGACTACAGAGGCTTTCATATCTTAAAGGAGATCAATTCCAGGCAAGGTTGCCGTCATCCAGAGCAGTGGACCTGCAGGACATTAGTGATGACTAACAGGCTCGGTACAAATATTTTATGAGGATTGTTTGTGCTCCCCCTTTTGCCACCCAAGGATGGATAATGGATTTAATGCTTCCTGCCTCAACAGCCTGGTGAATTTATTTTATGCTTCATTTGTTTGTTCGATATGACGCCCTTGGTTATGTAAGACTGGCATTATGCCCTAGCTGACTGGTTTGAGACATTGTTTTTCCACTAAATGCGCTCTGTGTGCGCGTGTGTGCGCCGCTATGTCATTGGTGCTCTTTTGGTTATGTTTGGAGTTGTTCTTCCCTTCGCCTTTTGGAGCGACAGAGCTGGTTTCTTTGCGAGGAGATTAAATGCGATTTTGAATGTGTATCTACGACTTAGTTATTCAGATTGCTCACAGCTTTGTGCCTCGTCGGTATGTTGGGCAGTGGCCAGTGCAAAGAACAAGTACGCTTAAAATATGTACAGTACACGTGCAAGTACACAAGGGATTGTTCAAATTTTTATATAATCATATAGTTAGCAACACATTTTGTCTTTGTTAAAGTATTCTTGTGTTTTCATTAAAGCTAAGTGTAACATCCACATCTAACAATGCTAGGGAATAGAGGAGACACGTCATTCCCCTTTTCACTCTTTGAATGTTGTGAGCTTTCCTGAGCTGTTGACCAGTGCATTGTTTCCCAAATTGACCTGACAGGATTAGGTTAGCTTTCTGTGTAACCCTGAGGCAAGGAAACAGAAAGGACTTTGATATATGAACGGGGGGTTTCCTGCGTTGGGAATTCTTTGGCTGAAGCCTTCTCTGCCTGCACCAAAGTGAAAAATGTGAAATAAGGGGGGGAAATGTCACTTTTTACTTTTCACTTTTGGCAAAACGGACACAAAAAGACTCCACCACAAGAGACTTGATGAAAAGTGCATAATTAGTGGCATTTGATACCTGCTAAAATGACGCTAACCAACTAGCTGTGGCTATCATGTACAGGTCGGCTAGCCAAGATGGCAGATGCCTGGTTCAGTCAACTGTGAGGAACTAAAAATGCTTTGAGTGTGGCATTTACACAGATTCATTCTGATGCTGACATATCAGTATGATGTTTTTGTAGAGAATAACTCCACTAGTATAATGCTAACACAAGCAGCTCTACTACGCTAATTGGCCAGACTGTAGATGTCATTGGTTAGTCATTGCCACCAATTATCCAGGTTTTTGAGATAGAAACCAAATGGAACACGGCCTCACCACCCACCCATCATCACCACCGGCTGCTTTGTTCCACCTTTCAGAAACGTGCCCTCACATACACTCCGAACAATGAGGATATAATCTCATGGAGCTCTATATTCTCAGTATAATTTGGCAAACATGACACGTTGGATGCGAACTACCTCGACAGTTCTCTCCGATTTGAACTCAACCTTATCTTTGTTTTGTTCTGCAACATTGAAAACCATTAGCAGTATCTTATTTTCTTTGTTTATATTTGTTTATCTGCGCGTGAAACCGTATGTATTCTCTGCGCGTTACATTTTGTCATCCTATTAGCATATTTGTTCATTCCACTCTCAGCCCATCTCTTGGCCCAATCTGTCTGTGGGAAATGATATTTACAGAAATGAGCCCCCGAAGCAACCACATAGTGTTGATAATAATGATAGAAATCTAGTTTTCCTTTTGATGCATGAGCGCTTTTTAGATTTAATGGCCATATGTTGGAGCTGTTGCTGCGGCTTCTGCTGTTATTGTTGTTGATTGTTTTTAATCTTGCCCAGCATTGGACATCAAACAGACCATCCAAGGCTACCCCTGACTGGGTGATGTAGAGAATGAGGCAAATAAGAGTCTAAGTCATTCTTTGCGTGCTTGTGTGCGTGTGTGTGTATATAAAAAGCATATCTTAATAGTGTTTATGTAATGTCAGGACGTACATAAGCTGTAGAAATACAATGTTTCCTCTCCAATCGATTGCTTAATGTTGCAGATGGGAGGTCAGGTAAGGTGAGTGTGTGTGTGGATGTGTGTTTGTCACGTGTATATTCATGTTCTGAGCTTGATCAATACACTCTTACGGACTACGGAATTCAGCTTCTTGTCTTGTCTTGACTTATGACATTTGACATCTGCATTAATTCTTTCATGATTTCTTTTTAATTTTTCTTTCTTTACTTCTTTGCTTTGTTGCCAAGTACTGCCGGCCTCCTCTAAAACCCTGACTGAACTTATAGTAGTTGACAGTGTGCAGAGGAAAAACAGCCGAGCCCCCTGGAACCACTTTTATCTACTTGATGTAAGTTACTATTGGGTTGCAGAGCTGAATAGGAAAGTTTAACAATCAAATCAAGTAAATTTGCCTAATTTGACGTCAATTAGATCAGGAATAACATGAATTTACGGGAGGAATGCAATCTTTCAATGAAAACCTCTTAGAAAGAGTAGGAATAAGATGGCAATAGTTATGTGAAATTGTACAAGAAGGTGGAATTTAGTGCTATAATTTTGTAATAATCCAGGATGTCAGGAAAAAGAAACTCCTTCATGAAACTGCCGTGGTATAGCAGACGCATCAAATTACCTTGTCAGATCTGTTCTGATTTAATGGAAGATTTGATCCCTGAAGCACTGAGCCTTAAAGTAAGAAGGTAGCGTTGTCTTTTACCTTAAACTATAATATAGGGAAAATGTTAACATGATCACTTCAGCAGTAACTGGGCTGATGAGGAAGAGGAAGAGTGAGTGGGTATAAAGTTTTCTGCTTGAAATTGGGCAGGAAGGGTGGGTTATTTTGTTACTCTGTGGGCTATTTCAATCCAGGACATCTTGTTCCACAGGAATGAGTTCCCTGGAACCAATCAGCAGTTTTGTGCATAATCATGCAGATGGGCCGGGCTGACTGGATTTCCTAGAACAAAATAAGTGTCTAAACGCCTCAGAGGTGAGGAAGGGGAGGACGTGGAGAGGCTAGGAGATGAAAGGAAATCGTAGTCCAGAATAAAAGAGAAAACAGAACACGAAGGGAGGAGGAGGAAGAGGGAGAGAGGAGGTTAATTTAATGACCTGTCTAAAAGGGATGGAGAGAATGTAGTGGAGTGTGGTTGAAAATATTAAAGACGGAGGCCTGGAATCAGCAGTGTAGCAAAGCAGCAAAACAGAGAAAACAAACAGGAAAAAACGGGAAGACAATAAATGTAGGCTGTATGTAGGAGGAGGAGAGAAAGAAACAAGAGATAATAGCTTTGCAAAGCTAAATAGATCTCTTGCATCTAGCCTGGCTGTGAGTGTGTTTGTGTGTCTGTGTGTGTGTGTGTGTGTGTGTGTGTGTATGTGTGTGTGTGTGTGTGTGTGTGTGTGTGTGTGTGTGCGTGTGCGTGTGCGTGTGCGTGCATTCCTTTACCAGATAGGACAGCGGAAGATGAATGAGAAGGGCAAATATGCTTGTTCTCATTCTATAACCGTCATGGAAACTGGGGTGATAACAGTAAGTGTGTTATCATCTACTCTGTATGTGTGTGTGAGTGAGTGTCTAGTTCCTCAATGTGTTTGTCTGTGTGTTTCCTTGTCTATGTGTGTGTGTTATATAGCCTACATGTAACACTTCTGTGGTTTAAGCAACGGAATCATATTTTAAAGTAACATAAGACGGATTGTATTTACAAACGTATGTAAGTCATCTAATTGCTCCTATTGATCGTCTGTCACTGGACGTTTATGCTTGATTTGTTTTCGTCATTGTTGTTTTGGTCAATTACATTGACAGAAATATCCACAAATGGCGTAAATCAGTAACCTAAAATGGATTATTAAGAACCATTTTTTGTCAAGGGCCGTTTTAATGTGGTTATTCCCATAAAAAAAAAAAAAAGACCTATAAAAGCACTCAGAGCGATGTGAAACTCGTTTGTTTTGCATGTTCAGAAGTAATTGACAAAATGTTAGTTTGTTACAGCAATTTCGGCAGCAATTTCGGCAGCAAATTGTAGCAAAATGGGGAGAAAAATTGACAAAAAATATAAAAGTCTTATATAACTTGACCCAGACGTTCTAAATGCACAATTCTGTGACAATTCAGGAAAACATTAGTCAGAGGAGAAGGAGAAAAGAAACGGGAAATCTAAAAATGGGGGAAGTTTATTCAGGTGTGGCCAAGATGAATGGTTGCAGATAGACCAAAGAAATACATTTTATTTGTTGTGGTTATAACAGCGCCACCATCAGGCTGAAAGCAATGAAAAAAACTGTATAGTGAAGGTCCTCACTCTGACCCCTATCAACCTGCCAAATCTGATACAAATCAGAATTCAAAAGTTCAAGTTATTAAGATAAGATAGGTTAACCTTTATTAGTCGCACACAGGGGAATTTTGGGCGCTACAGCAGCAAAGAGTAGCAAAGAGAGGCACTGTGACAGACAGACAGACAGACAGACAGACAGACTTGATTTAAATACACCCACTCAGCTGTGTGCGGGTATAAAAACACAGACTATGAAATATGTCAATGTTGCCATTTGTTTTTGCCTATGAGGTCACAAACAAATATTGGCTCTAATCTAATTCAACAAAAGCAGGATTGATCCATATCTCCCTCAATGTGCATGGAAATGGTTTGAATTCATATATGGAAATAAGTTAGGATGTGTCAGGTCAAAATCCCAGAAACAAGTAAACACTTTTAACTTTTGACTATCAACTGATATGCATGAACAGCATTAGCATTTGCATGTTTGGGGTTTCGCTTGTGTGTTGTTGGATTGTTGGAAAGCAGAATTGGCAGCTGAGAGGCACGCAGGTCTACAGTTGTTTGGCATACAGAGCTCTGATTTTTGTGAGTCAAATCATCACATGCAAAATACAAGGAAACACACACACACACACACTCACAGGTGTACTGTGAGGATGTGCAATACTTTCTAAGCTACATTTACTTTGATTCTACTGCATGTTCAGCATACACGCTTCTTTAGACTTTAAAGGAAAAATGTAAATGCTTATTTGTAAGGCTGTGTCACATTCATCTACAATCCAACTTTACTTTCAAAAAAGTTGGTGTGTTTGTTGTCTTCCAAAAAAAGTAAAGAAATAAAAATACTCCCTCAAAGTTAGCTGCTTGACTCACTTCTATGTATAGATCACAGGCAACCTCGGAGCCTGTTTGTAGCCTACATCTGAGCTACCCAGGTACCCAGCAGGGGGCAAGGACTCATGTCTGCACATCTCTACAGAGGTGTGTTTGTGAATAAAAATGTGTTGTTTACGTCTGCATGAGTCACACTCCAGAGTGAAAAAGGTTGTATACCAAGAGAGAAAGTTTAGAAGAGGTAATTCATAGCGTGGAAAGCAGTGCAAAAGGTTACTGGCGGTAAATGTTCACTCTAAATCCCAGTCTTCATCATTATTGCAGAAATAATTTACCTAATAAACAAGATCACAAGGTGCTGGGGTTGGTTTTATCTTCGTGCTGATGTTCCCTGGAGATGTGCATAGATGACAATGCATGAAGGAGAGAAGAAGCACTGAGCACGCCGTCTCACGCTGAAGCTTTCTTCTGTGGCTAAATGCAGCAGCACGTCTGTCGCGTGGAAGCGGTTTGGCTTAAATGAGATGACCGCCCACAGGTATGCAAGCGCGGCCTTGGGCCATTTAAAATCAGAGACAGTTTCCACACCTCGGTTTTTGTCTTTCAGGCAGTGGTGTGAAGTAACCACGTGAAAAATACTGCTGTCTAAAGCGTGGTCCAGTTAAGTCCATGCACAGGAGTGAAACATAAGCATTCTGATGCATTGCTGTGAGGCCTTGCAGGGGCATTCGTGTCAAAATTACTGAGACCCTCATAGATAGACATTAAATCTTTCCTTCCCTGCAACGTAAACATCATTGTGCTTAACTTCAACCTGTTGTCCTGTGGGTGGACATTTTTTGCTGCCCCCCTGTGGTATAAATACCTCTTTGGGTCACTAGAAAACATAGGAGACTCTTTGTGTTAGTGTTTGGTTTATACTTCCTCGTCAGTTTTATTTCTAATTTTACTACAGTTTAACTTCAGCTTTGTGGTACTTTATGTACCTCTGTATGTCGTTGTGTTGGAATACAGTGATGGAACCTGGTGTTTTAACTCTGTAGTAGTATAATTGACAACAAAAAGGCACCAGAAGAAAGAAGACTACATTTAATTGCTCCATATTGTGCATCCATCGAGGCTCCCATAGCATCCATGAGTGTGAACGGTCAGCAACAGTGAAGTGTTATTCTCACCCAAGTGCTTCTAGCAGAACCGTATAGATACGCAGCGAAAAACTGCTTATCATCGGTTCTCTCCTCTCTGAGAGAATGTATCCCCGGGTGATTTAAGGCAGACTTCAAAAAGTTGGAGGAGTCAGCCCGGAGTGTGGAACAGGGAGCTGATCAGCCAGCTGCCCCATCTCCCTGGATCTTTATTCAGCGCCCCAGAAATCTCCCCACAACAGGCCTTTTGATGTTGAGACTTCAAGGCACAACAGAATCCCGGTAAAGTGTTCAGCCTGTCTATATAAGTTAGGGGTGAAATTATTTTCGAATGCAGAAATTATGGATAAAAGTAGCGAGCGGATGTTGATTTGCTGTCTTTTGTGTTTTGTAAAAGTGGGAGGGTCTGTCAGGGAAAGTTTAGGATGTAGGATTTCTGAGATGAACATCCGAATAGTAAATCAGTGGCTATGTTACTCATGAAGACAGCACAAGGTAACATTTATGTCATACATAATACATTTTTATCCCATTGCACTGCTCTTTTCAAACACCAGGTAAAAATATTCTTATCATAACCATTGTTTGGTTGGCAGTAAAAGCTAATAATAGATTAAATGGCAGTCACAGTGTGACATGGATCTCTCCCCCCACCACCTCCACCACAAAAAACAGGAGAACAAGGCACTAATGGATGTTTCAAAAACCTCTCCAGACTCTGAACTTAAATTGGATTTTAAATCTACTGAGTGCACGTTGTGGATGTTTATTTTCATTCAATTGTCAAGCGCCGCTGATGACAAGTTAACAGCTCTGCCACGGAATGCAAATCATGTCAGATTTCTCATTGTGCTGCCAGGTGGAGTTCTCAATACGTCGTTCAACCGGGGCTTGCTTTCACTACGGAGACTAAATAATGCATAATTGAAAACTCAGCGCAACATTTCATTGCCAGCAATTGTTGCTAAGTCTCTGCTTTTATGTCCGTCACAGTGACAAGCTACCAAATCAGTTATTTTAATGCATCTGGCACTTGTGCAAATGAAACATGGCGTTTCTCTTCGAAAAATGTCAGGAGAAAAGGAAATTTAGTCGACTGTTGCTTTTGTTTGACCCATTGAATGCTGCGAGAGCGAGATGAAGCACAGCTCGAGGTCGCTTTTTGTGACGCAGCATTAATCCATGTGTGCTGCAACACAGGATGATGTGTAAAACGCCAATGTAATTATACAAGCGCAAATCATCTGATAAGATTTCCGTTCTTGAATGCTACTCCACTATTTGTCAAAAACCTTGACCACAGATGCGCTGCACAGCTATGAATGTGTCCCCGATGACTCTAATGAACATTAATCCCACTCTCCGCTTTGTAAATCGCACCTTTATTAGATGTGAAACAAATTCACCAGCAAGTGCTCAACACAAGAGCTGTAATCCTCTCTGAGGAGGATGAAGACGGTGACGTTCTCGGTCTTGACAGCTCTGAGTGTTCTCTTAACTTACACACTTGTGCCTTGACCACCTGCTACTCTCTGATACTAGCTACTCACAGCCAGTGAGAGTTCCACAACCACACAAATACTCTAAAACTCTTTGTCTGTCTTGTCAGAAGGCATGAACTTAGCATAGTTTACCTCTTACTTGCATTTCCCTGATGAGACAGCAATCAGAGTAGAGCAGCAGACAGACAGAAAGTAGTACATCAGGTTTTCTGTTGCCAGTTTAGGGCAAAATGAAATACAAATTGGCAGCGTTTCCATCAAGAAATTTTCAAAAAAGTCTTGCCAGCACAGTCCTATACAGTACCATTAAATACAAAGAAGGCGAGATGCATGCACTCATCTCACAATAAACGAACAATTGTGTTTCCATTTCATATTTTTCAATTGGCAACTCCAGTCAGTCAAGACATCAAAATGTTTCCTAATAAACTTCCCCTTTTAATGTAAAATATGTAAATGTAAATAAGGTCTTTTTTTTATATACAGAAAGAGGTGGGAAAGGAGAGAGAGAAAGAAAGAGGGTTGTATTATTATTATTATTGTTGTTGGGATAAATAATGTTGTGTCCACATATTTTGGCTCATAAGACCTGTCCGTTGTCCTGCCTTTCGTGTCCCAAGTCCGATTATGAGGGAACAGATTGTGAAATTTAGAGAAAGTATTAACAAACCTGTGGGCACAGTTTGTATGCAGAAGTTGGAACAAAAACATGCTTACAAGGTGTTCCTCGCTTCGTAGCTGCAGTTTGTCACTCAAATGTGACTTCATCTGTAAACTCCTACTTGACAGAGATGGAGAGCAGATGAAGCATTCTGCACTAGATAAAGCAAACTAATATCACACTGTCCTAAGTAGGATGGTGTGATACTGCAGCCTGTGAAAGGTAATGCCTCCTCCAAGAATGTCCTCATTTTGTAACAAGGGAAAAGAAAGTGTCACAGTATTTCTATATTTGAATAAAGAGATTTTCTCCCCATTTCACCCTCCTGAAAATGTAACAGCGAAACTGGCTGAAATGAGTGGAAAAGGAAAAGCCCGAGCGAGGAACAGAGGTTGGAGACGAACCAGCTTAAAGTAACAAGAATTCTGTTGTAAGTAAATTGATAGTGACTGAATTATTGCTTCAAGGCAACACCATGTCCCCAGCTCGGGAGTTTGGAGATCTGTACCTGGCAACACGTGCGGCTCTCTATGTGCAGCCCCAGCATGTGAAGTCACACTCATCCATCTGATCCTTGACAGAGGACTTGACGAGTAGCAGGAGGTTCTGTAACGAGGCGGCCTGGTGAGGCGATGGTGAGCTTTGTCCCTGAAAGCTGTCCACATGAGTGTCTCAGTCAACATACTGCTTATTGAAGCAATGCCATGTCCATCAAATGCAATCATGTGGCCATGGGTGGCGTGTGTGTGTGTGTGTGTGTGGGGGGGGGGGGGGGAGAGATACCTTCCAAGCCTCCAGAAGGAACATCAATGTCCATGTCCACAGCGGGGGAGTGAGCACAGCCATTACAGCATCATGTGGCCTTGTCTAATTGTCACAAAGTGTTTTTTTTATACTGTTACATAAAAAGGGAACAGGAAGAAAGCAGAGAGGAAGAGGAGAAATTAAACATGCGGACCCTGAGCAAGAACAAAAGCCAGCAAGCGTGGGGTGAAACAGAGAGCGTGTACGGGGGAGGGAGAGCAAGTCAGACGATCGTAAAAGCAGATAAATAACAAAGATGCTGATGCACACACACACACACACACACACACACACACACACACACACACACACACACACACACACACACGTGAAGGTCAGCGTATTCACACTCCATATCCTAATGAAAGACAGAAGTGTGTGTGTGCCTGTGTCAGTGTATCAGGCAGTTGGTGTGCTGCGATCATAGACCATCTCCCAGATATCACACACAAAGGGAGAATGAAAAGAAGACAGTGGGAGGAGGAGAAAGTGTCTCTTCTTCCTGCCGCCAGAGTGTGGGCAGGCAAACACGAGTAAAAGGCAACTCAGTCACCTAATCACCAGTCCCTCGTCTTAATTGCCCCTCCCTCTTCATCTCCCTCTTTATTTGAACTCCACTTTTCCGTTGCCTTTTCTTCCAACATCGGTCGCGTCCCGTCAGCACCTGCCATATTCTATGACACGCAGTCATTAAGTGCAAGGAGAAATTTACTAAAAATGTATTACCAAGAGCTCTCCGAGGGTGTTTGTGCAGCGCTGTCAAGCTTTATAATTAATGTTGCTAAACAAACATGTTTTCCTGCGGAACTGAACAATGCGAGTCCATTCAGCGTGTCTAACTGTGAACTGTTGATAATGGCTGCAGTGGATCGCCAGCAAATTTCACACTGGACAGCCAGGACATGAATAGCCGACATCAAAGAAAAACAGGCCAGAGCTGTGTGGGGCATAATTCATATCTGAGGATGAGGGTGAGTATACGGGCCAAGTACTCCCACCACAGTACTAATACTTGTGTACTTAAGCAGCCCTGTAGGAATCTATGCAAAATTAATGACAATGTAGAATGAATATGATAATGTTATATGTTTTTATACAGTTCCAAGCCAGATGAACAATACAACTATATTACTTTTTTGTATCTTTAAGTTTTGCAACGGTTCCAACATGGATAAATGAAAATAATAAGAGGGAATATGTAGAATTTATTGCTTTTAATTAATTGCATAGCTTAGAATAATCCTTATTTATCCCTTCGTGTTCAATTCCTACTTTATTCATACACATCAATCAGCTCCATAGGCCTTGAAATGATCCAAATCAATGGCCTTTTTATTTAACACCAAACTCCCTGTAACTTTGCAGCGTTTCACTTGAGGAAGCAAACCGCGTCTTAACACTTGGGTAGTGGGAGGAGATGTCGTGTAAATAGATGACCCACGTACTAAAAGAGTCTTTATGAGAGATTTTCATTAGCATGCGGTACACTCAGCAACTTTCATGAATTCTTCATTCAGTCAGAGATGTAATGAAGTCTTTCTTTGTAATTTTGCCCATCAATAATTAGCAGGCCTGGCTGAATGGTCTCAGGAAATGGTGGCTGGGAGAAATCCTATACCATTAATATTGCATTGAACTCTTTCAGGCTTATTAGCAGGGTGAGGTCCTTAATGAGCCGATAGTCCTTAGAATGGTCAATATCTTATCCTTTATGTACATTTGTCGATTACAGGGGCTTCAGCAGTTAATGACCCTGAACATGTGGGTCAAAGAGGACACGCAACGTGTTTTTTTGTCAAAGTCAAAGCTGTTCAAAGGAGGATTCTTTGGGTATATATTTGTGTAAGTAAAAAATATAATATATCCCAAGATTCATGAAAATTCTTGGCAGGTTCATTTATCCTTCCTGTTGTCTGAATCTGTTTGGGTGCCCTGGTAGTCTCTCTGTACACACACACACACACACACACACACACACACACACACACACACACACACACACACGGAACACTTCTTTTATTTCCCTGCTGCATTCTAATCAAAACTATCCTAGTAATTACTGGCTGAAGAGAGTCCAGGTACTGGCAACTCTGAGTCAGGGGCATTCATACACTCTTTAATGGCACCGCTTGTTTATAAGCCCGAGTCCACCTACACACACTACTAATGGGCTGCGGAGCTCAGTCATGAATATGCATTCTCACCTTGGCTGATAGTTTCAAAAACTGGACCACAGAATGAAAAGAACAACAAATAGTCTCTCTCTCTGTAATTGGCTGTCAGTGAAGGTAATATGCAAATTCTGAGCTTTTCTACCCACCATATTGTGTTGGATGGAGTGCTGTGTTTTTGATCTACTGTCTGTGAATAGGCCATGGTCATTTGGATTGTGGTGTGTTGTAAGCTCTCCGAAACTAAAGAGTTTGTTTCGGCACCAGTGCACTGTGTTACTTTGTCTGAGGTTATAACTGAAATATATTGCCAACACATATTTGGATCAAATAAAGAACAGTAAAAGCTGCTGATCTTAGTGGGAAGCATAGACTCAAACAGTGCAGATGTCCACTAAAACAAGAAGTAGAGTTTGGATGACCATGACGCATTCACGCCCACTGTGAAACTTTATGTTCTGTAAATCAAATCTCTCAGCATAAAATAATGGGACGACAATCATGATGTCACCCTCTTTAATGTGCCTTGACGGCTACTGAGCTGTCATTACATGATCAAGTCATTTCCGACTGTCACTTGAAAGCATACCATTATGATTAAAAACAACAGCAAATGTCAATCAATGTGCTGCCATTATTACCTTACTGTCTCCCTCTGAGATTCCTCTTGTTCTATTTTTCCGGTCATTTTCCATTATGATGTTATCACTATCACAGCAGGGAGCATGGAGTTCAAAACAAACCTTTCCGTTTTCTTTTGAATGTTTAAATTCCCAGAAATGAAAATGACTAGTGATTCTGGAAACAGTTGTGGGAGGCATTTTTCAGATATACTATAGATGTTTGATGCTTGTGAACCCACAAAAAAATAAAAGTAAATTCAACACTGCAGTGTGGCATGAAATCATAAACTTATGAAAAAAAAATCTCATATCATTTATTCACAACAGAAAAGTTCTCAAAGCCGCTCAAAACATAATACAGCAACCTTGCAACTAACAGCAGCAGATTTAAGCATCCTGCTGTCTGCAAATGTGGATGCAAGGAGAAAATAGGATTGGGGGTTTAACAAATATATGTATTTATGATTATAAATAATCAGATTTGCTTGAGTTCTGCACTACACTGATATCCAAAGCCAAAGCATGCTGTGTGCACAGAAACACTGCTGACTGCATGTGCTTTACTGTATCATAATATGGAAGACCTTGACTCTGTGCCTGTGTCAGTGTAGTCTTCTGAGTGGTTGCGGCTGTCCAGGGTACATTCCTTATCAGCATATCTGTGGCTCTGCAGTTTCCCAGCTTTTCCACATTAAGCTATAGAAGCTGTCTAATTAGACTTCTTGGGTCAAAAGTCACATTGGTGGAGGAGTGGTGGATCCTCTGGGGAAGGGCACATACAGATGTGGTTGCCATTGTTTTAGATCCTCCCTGGTGTCTTTATTTTCCACCAAACATGCTATGTGTGCAGAACAGTATGTACAGGTTAAGTGACACGTCCATGCCTCCCTGTGTTTTTGTCCCAGTATCCTAAGGTGTGGAATGGTAATATATAGGTTGCATGTTACATTCACACACCTTTCCCCAGCTCTTTCTGATATAGTATTTGTCATGCTTGCAGGTTACTCCATTCTTTATTTCTTTCAGTTGTCTATGAAAAAGCAGCCCAACCCCCCTCCTATTGAAGAAAGTTGCATACCCCCCAAAACACAATCAATTACTAAACTCTGTCACTTTGATTCATAAGTGTTCCACAAGCAATATCCCCACAACCAGGCAGCCTCTTCATCATCTTCAATTACAAAGAGAGGACATCTGTATCCGCAAAACCCATGCTGAGTGTATCTGCCTGTTCTGAAACCACACCAATACAATGCAGTGCTTTGGTTACATGCAAACATATATCCATGCACACAAATATACACGGGTGAGTGTGCATTGTTGACTTAAGTAAGAGTGAGACAAAACAAATATGATTTGAGCTGTTTTCTGTCTGGAGAATGAAAGGCAAAAGCAGGCCTCTCTCGCTGCATACTGCATAGAGTAAAACACTTTCCCATAGCTGAGTAACTGCATATACAATTTCCATCTATAGCACTAAGAGGTAATAAAGGAAAGGAAATACGAGCGTAAATGCTCCGGTACATGAGGCGTAATTGTCCTATTAATTGCTTGTTTGGTGCTGAACAGTTGCAGTGCTTTGGTACAATATTTCCTCGTCCCAGCGTATTGGTGCTCCCCTCTTCTCTCGCTCCTCTCCTCTCCTCTCTCCATCTCCTGCCCTCCATCTCCCTTCCTCTAGTCTGTGTTTATGTACTGAGACAGAGAGCGGCTATCATTTGGATGAGAGATGGAGTCATCATCCGCCAAGTCCCATCGCTGTAGCCCCACCACAGCTGGAGGAAGCGGGGGCCGTGGTGGGGTGAGGGGTAGGGGTGTTACCATGACGACAGCATCAGAATTGGTCAAAGCCAAAAAGTGTTTTCAATCTATTAATAAAAAAAAAAATTCTCTCTCTCTGTGACTATTCCGATATGTTAATCTGTCAGCAGCTGTGGCAGTGTGTGTGTGTGTGTGTGTGTGTGTGTGTGTGTGTGTGTGTGTGTGTGTGTGTGTGTGGTGGGGGTGTGGCGATGAGGAGGTAGACTAAAATTGTAATAAGGCAACGGTGAGGGACACCAATCTGCAGGGAAAGCTACTTTATGCAGAAATCCAATTTAAGAGATTGGCTTAGCGACTCAGTCATTTGAGGGTAAATCCAATGGTAATTATAGGTAAATCAAGGCAAAAGCTTGCAAAACACACACACACACACACACACACACACACACCTTGACCAACTCAAGAAGGATCTTCATAGCCCTGAATTTTCGCATGAATGATTTATGGACACTTGAAATTCATACTCACCCTTTGTTTTCAGATGTGCAGTTTTTCACTCATTTAACAGTATGATGTCAAATCCAAACAGACTCAACATTAAACCTTAAAGAATTTTTTAATTGTTTTTCCTTTATAGTGTAATATAGAAGAGAATGTATTGAAGATTGTCAAATTGCCAAACTTGAGGCTAGAGGTTAAGAGTGGGAGCCTCAAAGATGCTGTGCCTAAAATGTTTTGGTTTTTTTCACTCGCTGTGCATGGTGGTGCTGCATCACGGGGAAGCAGATGTGGATCTAAATGTTTTTGCGTGTTGAAGCATTGCAATGGTTTGAAAAAGACTGCAACACAAATATAAGAATTTGCAAATCTGTCATACAGTATGTCCCCTTCAAACTCGTTTTCATCTCCCATTCATGTAGCTTTAGTATTGACAGTTAAACTACAGGGACTTTTTCCTCTTTTAAATGTGTTGGCATCTGACCTACAAAAGCAACCTTTGCTTTTCTAATCACCCGCCTCCTATATTATTACCTACACCAAAAGCAGGGATAATGATAATGGGAAAAGTGCGCCAACTCTGATTTCTCCTGCTGGGTAACAGCCAACTTCCAACAGGGAGAGGATGATTATGAGTGGGAGGCAACAAAAACAGTCACATTTTCATGGCCAAAGAAAGCAATTTATCAGACAATAGCGCACGGATACTGGGAACGCACGGTATTTGACTGACATATAATCCATGGTTTGACATTATGGAATGACATTTCAGGAACAGCTTCCGTGCTTTCCCATTTGTTCTGCCCTGTGAGACGCACATGGGCGGTAATTTGTTAGATTGTAGATAGAGCGCTAATAAATCGCCAAGCTAGCAGCTCACAAGTCATTTCTCTTGACCTTTTATTTCAGGGGGGAAAAAAAATCTATTTTCTGTTAATATGCCGCTAATGAGGCACCTTTTATTTGTTTGCCACTCGAATCGCATTGATGCATTTATCGGGGTTGTGGCCAGACGTTCCACTATTGCATTTTGATTTGTTGACAGAATTCAGCCACTTTAAAATGGTTCGCTGAAAGCTATAACAGTGAATGTTAATGTGACAGCTACAATGGAAAAGGTGTCCAGGCACAACAGAACAGAAATTTACAGACGGCATTAGGGTTCAGTTAATCTATTTCACAGAAGATACAAGGCCACATACAATCTGACTTGCATATACAACAGGTTTGTGATTGAAATACTAGACTTTGCACAGCTATGGTGCACATTGTTTCTACTTTTTTAGACTCATATCTGTATTCAGTCACATCCCTAAAAGCCTGGCTGACATTCAGACTTTAACAGATGTTGAGAATGTGAGACACATAATCCCAATAATGATGTGTTGTTGGTCCTTTGGTGTTTGGAGAGCACACTTCAGACGGGTGGCAGCCGGTCAGTAACAAACAGTGGAGCACATGTATAATCCCTTCACAGGCTGCTGTCCACCGCAGGTCCACCTAACTTAGGAAATGTGATTTAAATATTTGAATTTGTAAAGATCAGTCTGGGAGATTTTCCAGTTGAACTCAGAATCTGACAAGATCGCCAAAGTGAATCCATTAAAAATCCCTTTGTAATAACTTGGCTCCATGTTACACAGGGTAACAATGCACTGCAAAATACATGCAAACTGATTAATGCGTGGGAGGGAAAGAATGTGTGGAAAAATCTTTTAATTTAATTAATTTAACACATATTGCTGCCATTGTGTCTTCACTGTGATCTGTCAAGATAACAGCGTCAATTATCTGATCTAATCAGTGCTACTATATATTTGAATGAATCTCCATTCCCTCTTCTGATATTTTTGAGGTCATATATAACATTAGTAAACGCAGAAGAAGAAGCAGTATTTGACCATTTTCTGGCCAAAATGGAAACAAATCCTGCCCCAGCATGTCAGGGGCCTCTGGTTGCTTTTTTAAGTTTGCTGAGACGGATCGAGGGGAAGGAACATCTAACATTGGTTGTGCTTTTGTTGCACTGAAAAAGAGGAAAGATGAACAAGAATAAAGTCATAGTTTAACAAGTTGATTCACTATTTGAGAAGTCAGTCGTGTTTCAGGTTGTTGTTGCACAACCTCTTTTGAACAGTCAGTTTGACTCACATTCGCCTTTCATTATTTTCCGTGTCCCATTGCAAAGTTTGCCCTATTGAAATTTGCCTTGAACTACAAAAATGATAAATGGTGAGGGGTGAAATAACTAAATTGCCGGGTAGTGGGTCCCTGCTCGTACCTTAGGTTACAGCCAGCATTTAATAATTCCAGTGTGGCCTTTCTTCTCATTTTCATTCTCATTCAGCCCATTTCCAAACCTTCAAATGTGTGAACAGTTGCAATCTCATAAAAAGTCAATCAGATAGCAAATCATATCACTGATGACATTCGGCCAAACTTCCCCAAGCCTGCTGTTGGTGGGGACAGACACTTGCACGGATAAAATTGGAATCTGTTCAGCTTGGGGAATATTGAGGGGAAATCAGTCCAGAGAGAAAAAGATCCTGCAAGACCTTGGGTCAATACAGACATATAAAAAGGGGTTTTGAGGCTAAGTTTCTCTGACATAACAATCAATGTGAGCCATAATACACAATTTGGTGGTCATGCATGCATATATCTGAGGCTGTTTGATGGGCCCTTCTATTTGGTGTGAGGGCATCTTGGTAACTCTCAAAGCATTTGTGGTGAGAACATATCAGCAGGCCAGTTACTAGGAATTGTATCCATGTGATTTATTCCCTTCCTCTCCCTAGGGAGACACAAAAGAAAGGTGAGAGGGATCCAGGAGGCCCGGCAGCTGTATTATGGAGATTTTAGCCACCAAAACATTTCTGCAAACAAGCTTTAAGATCACAACTGCCAGCTATGCTCATAGCACAACAACCATGTATTGTCAGCGCCTCTCTCAATGCCTGCCCTTTTTTTACCCTGCTCACTTACCCCTGCTTCCCAATTTATATGTAAATTCTCTCTTTCTTAAACAATGCTGTATGCACATGTATCCTTTTGTGGCGGGGGCCCAAAAACCCACAATAAATAGTCTCTTAGTGCTCTTGCATGCAGTCATAAAAGTCATTGCGATTTAACCATGACCTTGTGAAAACACTTAATGACACTTAAGATTGTACATTTTTCACTATTTGCAACTGTCACTTTGGGCCTAAAAATATCAAAATATATTATGTGTGATGTAATAGCCAAAACAAAATGAGAAGTGGTGTTTTTATACAACAGGGCCCATGTATACATTCTACCCATAATGCTCCTGGTGAGAGATGTTCCAACTCGACAGACATCACCACTGCAGTAACTCCAGACCCTGTTCTCTGTCTATAGGCTTCATCTATGTCAGAAACAAATGTTTAGATGAGGAGAGAATCCCGAACTAGTGGCACAAATGAATGGTTTCATTAAGGCAGGCAGACACTTCACAGGTTCGTTCTGATTTTTAACCCTGATTTCGCAGTTGCCAACTCGTTAGCAGATTTGCTGCCTGCTCTAACTTCCTGTTTGAGGAGGCAAGCCAAGCCTGATTAATTGGGACCAGGTCGAAATCCAATCTACTGCTGAGAGATTAGTCGAGTGGATGGTTTGACGTCATGACTGGATTTTGAAAAAAACTTATAATAAAAGCAGCCTGAAAGAAATTGAATGACTTATTGTTTTGAAAGGAGAATAGAAAAATTTGTGGATGTTCTGCTCAGTGTGTGTGTGTGTGTGTGTGTGTGTGTGTGTGTGTGTGTACTCTTGCTGCGCCCTGAGGGTACTGCTGTACAATGTGGGCATATCATTTGTGACAAGTTGTGTCTGGTGTCTCTGCCCTGATATGATATCATTTTACCAGTTCTCACTCATTGTGCATGCATTTCCTCTTATGGCAGCCATGATGACACCCATCCCTCTCTCTGATGTGGCCAGGGGCCACACGCTCCCTCTCAGCTGAGGTGAGGAGCTTCACCGACAGGGTTCATGGTATCCCTGCAGAGCTCCTCCTCCTCCACACACTCAAATCGATATGCCAGCAGGGGGTCCCTCCCACCAATAATGCCAATGTTTTTGATGGCTCACTGCTGAGAATTGAACTTGGGTCTTTTGCTGTGGTGGGCGGTTGTTTTGTTTTGTTTCCTGTGGGGCAGTCTAATGTCATGCAACTGTAACAAACTTTACGTAATGATTTTGATGAGGATGTATATAACGACATTTACTTGTGCCTTTATCTGTATTTTGTTATACCATAACAACATTTGATAATCATGTTTGTATTTCAAACCTCACAGAAAGAAGCAGTTGGTAACTATTAACTTGTGTTTTCAAGTCTGTAGTTTATAGTAACAATAATACAGGAAATGCTCCAATCACACAATTACACTGCTGACTCTTGGGCAAACACAAACACAAGACAAAGAAGAATGCACAAACAACCACACTTGTACATGCACACACACACACACACACACACACACACACACACACACACACACACACACAGACTTCATTGGGAATTCCTCAAATTCTATTATTTTTCCTCCAAGGTGTACTCTACCCTAATGATCATTTATTGATACATTCATTAAACATTTATCAGCATTAACTAATTGCCATTTGCAAGTGTTAAATGATTAATGACCCCAAATGAGTGTGGATTTCTTTGCTTGCACACACAATATTGGAGTCTGTGTAACACCACCTGTTTAAACTTCCATAATCACCAGCAATCTGCATCAAATGTGAGTCTTAACCAGATTGTTATCACTTTGTAATTGAACAGCTCGGCAGGAAAAGAGGGGAAGGGGTCTTAACGTGGCTGTCCAAAAAACACATCCGGTACATTTGCAATATTACCCCACACTGAGCTTGAGGGCTTTGAAGATATAACATTAGAAGATTTTTCAAGAGCTTGTGAGCCTTATTTGATGCTGTAGCACTGTGGGGTGAATGGCCAAACAGCATTTTGATGGATATGTTTTGAAAGTTTTCACTTTAGCTCAAAGCCCATAGCATAATCTGCCATGAATGCCAACAGATACCGGTCAGAAAATAGCACTAGATTCAGCAAACCTTTATATTTGACTCCTCGCAGAGAACAAGATCATTAAAGCAGGTGCATTAACACAGTGGGAATTAAGTCAAATTCTGCTGACGCTGACTGGCTTATAAAATGCTCGCTAATTAAGATGTTGCATCACATAGACAACAATAATCCATGGTGAAGGTGCAGTCTGCTCATATGCAGGCCGATCATGTCATGCAATTCAACATTTATTTGCACTTGCAAAATCTAAGGCCTTTGCCTGAGTGGCAGGGGCTGCCATGGTCTGGATGCTCCACAGAGCGGTAAACAGTGTAGACAGAGTTGGCTGTGGTGTTCAGCTAATACAGTTTGTTTCCTGTGCTGCTGCCGCTTTGCCATGCTGGATTACTTCTCTTTCTCTCCTTTAATCCATCTGAAACAAGCAAGCCGCCAGCCGCCAACTGAAAGAGAGAGTGCCAAGCTGTTCACAGCACTACTCTTAAAATGTACCTGCACATATGCACACATATACTGCACACATTCACACACACACCAGCACCTGCTCTATGCATGGTGACTGGTTTACTACCAAACTCCATTGCTCAAGCACAGAGAGGGATTAATCTGTTGACAGCTGGCCCTCCAGATTTTGTCTCGAAAACTCATCTTTGGCATCATTAAATCTCCTCTCCCCGTTTGTTAGCACTCTTTCTTAACCAGACAATGGCTTGGGAGAGAAAAGGTGTAAGAGCGAAAGAAGAATGTGAGGACTTTGCAAGTGTCAAAGGGGACAGAGAAAGATTCAGCAAATAAGGAGGTAATGGTGGAGGTTAGGGTATCAGTTTACCTTTCCGTACCGTCGGAACAGTTGCAGTCTCATAGACTCATTCTAAATCAATAACTGAGCCAGTGAAAGCTCCATATTTTACTGACAATACCACCAACTCTGACTCATGAAGCGGAGAGTTTGCAGTCAGGGGATCGGAATGTGCTGCTCCACTTTCAAAATATTCAACGGGTGATATATTGTGTCAGCTTTATCATCATATTCAAGACACAATAGTTTATAAAAGCATTTTAAGGATTATGGGAGCGGAGAGAGGGGTTTTATTATAGCATGTCTTACCCCTGGCTATGTACTTAAATTATGCAGTAGCACCCCCTGTGGCTATAGCCGCTCATAGAGCCGGATTAGTGTGCAAATGCACTAAAGCTGTATGAAACTCAGCGACTACATTACAACATACTATATTCTAAGAATTATACTCTGTAGTATGTAGGTGTATAATGCCGTTTCCAGCTCTGACAAAACACAAGTGCCCATGTTTGATTGTTACTCATTATCATACACTTAAAGGGTTGAGTGAAGTATAGAGAGAGGAAAAGAGAATAATTTGTTGCTCAAAGAGACCTCTACATTTTAAAAGGCCACTTATGTAAGATCATGCTTTTGGAGTGTTTTGATATGTCATTCAAGTGGCTTGGTCTTTTTATTTTTGTCTCTGAAATACTCTTTAAAATGCATAACAGTTCTGCCTCACAGCTTTAAAAACAAGATCCCAGCATAGCATCGTTGTTTAGTAATGTGGAAATGTTTTAGTCTATCATATCCGGACAAAATACCCGATGCAGAGTATTTCCATTTCATATTTGCACTCTAAGCTTGCTACTACCTGCAACCACTCTCCGGACTTGACACTACGTTTACATGCATGTTCATTCTGCTCCAGTTAGAAATAAGCAGATCAAAGTCATGTTATATCACTATTGTGTGTACGCAGAGTAACATAGAAGTGTAAAAAGCATAAACTATCCATTGTGAGGCTTGCTATCAGGCAGTTGAGCAAATACAGAACACTGTATGAAAAAGACAGTTACCAGCAAACTGCAGTCTATTCTGCAAAATGTTTGATCTAAGCAAGGGTATGGCAGACAGCTGCTGCAAAGACGCCAAATCTGTATGTTTTTGGCAAGGGAAAATGTCTGACTAAAGAGGTTAGATGCTATATCACCCAGGTCTCTCTGCCAGCAGGGAACATTTTCACACCTCAGGCATTTGCATTTCACACCTTGGGGTGACCTATTGATGGTGTGATCTTTAATTTCATATGGAGCATAATCATAGATTTGTCCATAATATGATCTGTCTGTCTTGTATGTTGTCCTGTTGTGGATAAGGAAAAGGCCCAAAAAAAGACACTTCAAATCAGAGTCAAAGTCCTTTTATGTGTATATAACGTGTTTATAACGTACCTGGCCATTAAACCTGATTTTAATTCAAATTTCTTTGAATCTTCATTTGTTAGTTCACACATGATGTGGACAGACACATGCTGCCTATCCATCACTCACCAGAAAAAGGATAGAAATGGGGCTTTATACCTAAATTAGGCACTTTATTCCTACCTTTTACAGGCACTCAACCTCTTATTAGGGGTGTAAGTTATTAATGTGCTGTGCTCAGCACACACACTTTTGTATGAGGGGCGTTTCATAAAGCAATGCATTATTGTTATTAGAGCATGGGCGCTGCGCCCAGTTGGCGGTGCTAGGTTGAGCAGAAGCAGTCATTAAATTTAAATTGAGCAATATTTTCCTTTTGATGCTTGGGGAGCTCATGTAGGGTGAATTCATATTGGCTTGGCACTTCCCGTTTATGTGTTGCATAAACTCAACTTTATTTGCTTTGCTTTTATGAATGTGTGCATTCATCATGGGGCATTTTAATAAACATGATGCATGAAGCTAAATTGCTAACTTATTAGAATGGTAATAATGAAGTTTATTAGTTGCATGTACTGTCTAACCGTGTGAAGAAAAGGTGCAGTTGCATCACCCATTCCAACAATGAGTGGAGGGAAATAAAGTCAGGTTTGTTTATTGGAAAACATTCTCCCACTGTGGAATAGCTTGATGCAATAAGAAATACAGATGTAAATATGTATAGCAGACAGATAGCAACATGGTCCATAATGAGAGCTTGGGTATTTGACTTGAGGCAGTAAGGTGTATTATTAGCCTGGCCCTCCTCCTCACTTCCTCCTCCTCAGTTGGTCAAGTTCACCCTCCAAAACCTGTCAGGGTTTTTTCTGTGTACTTTCAAATGGTATCCAGCCTCAGGCTGAAGTAACTGGTGTGTCTTAAGCTACCACAGGCACTGAGCAAGCAAACAGTCAATGCAAGCAGGTGCAACATAAGAAATAAAAAGTGCTCATCCACATGGGGATGTCTGCGCTTGTCTGCAGAGCTACATTTTGTCTTTGCTTTCTGTCATTTCTAGGCTTGGATTTATTATATTTGATGTGTGTGCAGTCATGAAACGCACTTAATCCGTTACTTACATTATTTTTAACCTTGTTCAGTTTATGTTTTACTTTAATAAGATACAAACAAACAGGAATACAATCAGTGCATACACTGTGAGCAGAAATGAAAGGAGGCAGAGTAAACAGATTTCCACGTTCTTCTTTTTAATTGTGGTCCATTTTAAAACTAATGTTTGAAAAATCGCTCCCTCTTGCTGCAGCATCACTGTGCAAACTGAGGCCTCTTTTTCTCTCCATCCTTTCTGTTTAAGACTAAAAAACACGCTCTTCTATGAATGGCCACAGTTTTGTCAAGCCTGAGCGAGCGACACCCACACAGCCTGCAAACCACGAATGCTGGCCAAACTCTCACTTGGAAAATGTTAGTGACAGTTCAGGATGAGTTCTGTTCATCACACACACATAGGCACACACACTACACAACACAATAAAAATAATAAAAGGCCTTTAAACACTCCAGCAAAATGAAAAGCGTAGAGAAAGGATAGAGCTGTGTGTGCGAGTGTATGTGAGTAAGTTTACATCTCAGTCTGATGAGCAGTCAGATGAGGAGCGACGCCACAGGTACACACTCACATTCAGTACTTCTCATTACAAACTAAAATCAACTCCACATCTTTGTAATCAACCACAATAATCCCTTAAATGCTGAGTTGAAAACATACTTGTCCTCTGACATCTGTCTTAGCAATCACCATGTGGAATTATTTAAGATGATTAATTAAATGCAGCTGATGCACATGATACAGAGGCCCTAATGTAATTATTGTATGTAAGTGGCATATCCTGCTGCGTATGCCGCAGTCATTTCTAATGTGTCGCGCATGTGCACTTACGATGTGTGACGGTCGATCCGCCAGAAGTGCTGTCACAGAGAAAAAGCCACTTTAAAGCATCAAATCCTAAATTCACGTACATTAGTGTTGCTATGAGAAACGCCTCAACTTAACCTGCTGAGAACCGGACATTTATTTTTATTTCATCCTTGCTATTTGGGATTAGTGGGACATAATAAATCTAAAACAGAGTTATTATATGTGTGCTGCATATGAACACATTTCTTCCTGTCTGCTATGTTTTCTAGTGACCAAGAGTGGTATTTATACCCCTGAGGAGCAGCAAAAAATGTACTGATGTAAGGATTGAACAGGTTCAATTTAAGCACAATTATGCATATGGTATAGGGAGGGAAAAATGTAATGTTCACATATGAGGATGCAGGGTCTTACAAGGTTAACAGACATGATGTAGTCATAACCCTAGCATATCTGCCGCTATTTTGTACAATTCCACTTATAAGTATGTTTTAATTCCACACTGCTCTTTTCACTCTCGTCTTGTAGGTGTCAACGGAGTGAGAACGCGCCACTCCCATCATCCAGGCTGTCAAAGGCTGGCAAAGCAGTTAACTGCGCGCCTCTCCCTGCCTCTCGCGCTTTGATCTTCCCTTGGCATTCTCTCGGCCTCAACCTCGTTTTCATTGGTGTGCATTAGCTAACAAAAGCGAGTGGAGAGAGGATAGATATCTCCCTGAGAACAGCGGGATCTTCACCTAGGGACTTCAAAGCAGGCTTTGAAGTTGGGTAGGAGACAGCAGCATCGAGTCAGAGAGGAGCTGCCCTGCTGTCCGGCTCTGCTGCGTCATTAACACTTTGCTGCTATTCACACAACTTAGTTAGTGAACAAGTGCTGCGTGGGTTTTTTTGCGAACATGTTTCTTGATAAAAGTCTGATCTTCTGCACTGCAAGTCTAAAGCGGTATAAGGTCAAGGCACATACGTACAAAGTACATATAATCTGATCCAATGAAAGAATAGATACTTGTATCACCACACAACTCAGTGATTTCCCTGTTCAAATGTAGAGTTTGACACTGAAAACCGTTTCCTAACTTTGTTGCAGCAACACCATTGTTGCAACTGTTCTCCGTTGGACTGTGAAATCTTTACATTTTTGCTCAGGAAATGGATGACTTTCAGGATCAAATGGGACAGCAGTGGCGTCCAAGCACCAAGGGTAATTCTTATGATAAAGCTTAAGAAGTTAGGTTGCTAATGCCTGAAGCTGGATGATTCACTTGGGCATTAGTAAAGTTTTCTCAAAGTCTCCAGCAAGTGATTTTAAAGAGTTTGCATTTATCTCATTGAGCAGCTTAGATGGGAGCTGTGATGCAGGTTTTGTGTATCTGCTTTAAACTCCAAATGTGAGCAAGGGAAATACAAAATGAAACTGACTTTTCTGGATATACTACCGGGGATATGATGCATTGTGTTGATGGTGCAAACAACAAACATAACAAATTCTGTGTAATCTAACCTTTGGGCCAAACTCTAAAAACAGATCCGGCACCCAGGTACCACTGGGTGTTCAGTAACCTTTGCTGTTCCTCTGTGTGAGTCTTCTGGGGTTCTGTTTGAAGTGATACCGGAAAAGAAGCTAAGGTCCTCAATAAACCGAATCCCAGAGGACTTTGTCTCCAGTGCTGTTCCTACCCTTACCTCCCATTCTTCCTTCCTTCTTCTTGTCTGAGTCGAAGCAATAGGGCAAATATCGATCAGGTGTGTGTGAGTCCCATAACTAGAAGTTACCCCTTTCTTTTTTAGTTACTGCATATCCCTGTTTTATCACCACTATCCCTGCAGGGTGATACAGCTCCAGCAGAGAGGTTTCTTCTTTATGGAGCAAAGTTCGAGTAAAATTCCACTTCTAATACATATCACTTTTACAATCACACACATGGATGATTTTTATGCTCCCCCATTTGGTCATTTATATTGAAAAGGCGTTCAAAGTTGCAGAAGAACACAGATGTACGATTGGTCCTGTGCAGAACGCTTCTGCTGCAAACGGAAAAATAAGAAATTGGAATAATGTAACAATACATCACAATACAGCTTTAAAGTTGTACACTATATTTCCTGTCAAAGGTAATTTAACTGCACATATAACCGTAATAGGTGAATTAAAATCCAATTGTGAAAATGTCTCTTTTCTTATATATGCCGCTTCTTTCTAATAAAAGAAACAGAGACGGAATACAAAATAACTGAATGCAACATGGTTTTCCTATTACTAGCCCAGAGAATTAGCAACGATTGCTACAGCCGATCTACTGGGTTTTATTCCCACACAGACCAAAGACACGTGGTCAGATCAGCCTAGGTGTTGATGAGCCATGTCATCCCAATTAGGCTGGCAACACAACGCAATCTACTTTGTTGTGTGATGAAAATAAGGCTGGAAAGATGAAACAAAGCTCAGGATGAAGCCGAGAGCTGGAGGTGTTGATGAGCAGCACATGATTAAAAGCAGCACTTAAGCATTAACGGAATCAGGTGTTTGTGGTTTAATGTGAACATTAACACAGGCAGGTTTCAGTCTTTAAATTAGGCTTCAAAATGTAAATATTCTTCAGTGTATGGAAAATCAGTAATGATCCCGTAAGAGCTAGATTGTGCATATTAAAGATTAAGATTAGATTGAGATACTTTATTTGTGAAGGCAAGGATTTATTGTATGATGAGCAATTCCTATTTTCATATTATATGTATGTACATTGGGTGTAACTGGTTATTATAAGGGCAATGCTGCGCATAACTGAAGAAAGAATGTGATTAGATAAGACACATCTTGACATGTTTTATAAAGTCATACATTATGCAGACCCCTTTCAATAAAAAGCAGCACCAAATAAATGACTTGTGAGGTTAATGACGTTGTTCTTTGAAAAACACAAGTGAAAGTTTTTCACAATGAATTTTTAAGTGTGTAACTTGAAAAGTTTAAGGTATACGTTTGCTTTAAAATAATTTGACACTTTTGAAAACTTTCTTGCACTCAAGATGACAAGAAGGATAAAGACTTTTATAATTTTTGCCACTTCACATTTTGTCGTTACAGTTAATCCCAACAGAGCTACTCGGAATGTTAGATCCTATTGTGAAGGTTCCTCTATACTGAAAGAAAACATTTTCCTGTTTCTTCTTTTTTCTTTTTTCAAACATTGTAGTTGGCTTGTGTATTCATATTCTTCTCTGTCAAATTATGCCCTTGTATTTTGTTTTCAACCTTGGTCTCAGGAGCAGGCCAGATGGGGACTGGCAAGATTAGGTTTCATTTATGTATGTGAGTAAAATGAGCCATTTCCACTTTGGCCTTCACTGAGGTCTCCAAAGATTATAAAGCCTCAGAAAGAGACAAAGATGCTCTAACCATATGCACAAGAAATTAATAAGATACTTATTCTGGATGGTTGCCACTGAACTTCTGTGGCTGTTTTCTTTTAATTTCTCCTGACCTCCTGGCAGAGTAGAATAACAAATAGATGATTTTGCATTCACAGCTTTGCTTCTTGTCATATAGCAGCCACAAATGCACATTTTAATAAGGTGAGGACAGAAGTCACACTGCTAGCACGGAGTTGTAGCTTCTCCATAAGCACAGCTTGCCTATTTGGTTTTTCCCATTTAAGTAGTTTCGATAATGACAAAATCACGAATCATCTGAACCAGCACCAATATGTCTTTTATGACTGTTTCCTCCTCCTTGGATCCTATGCATCAATGGTATATTCAGTTTAGTCAAAGAGTATAATATTATAATAAAAATAATATTTGATATGGTGTTGCAGCACTGTTGCTTTCCGTGCGCTCTTTGAGACCTCAGAAAGCCTCCACCTACAATATGCAATCTACGTACGTGTGAATGGAGGCATTTAGTACCTTTGCTGAAGGCTAAACAACACTTGTCGCCCTCCTTTCAGACGAAGCAATCAAGTCTGTTCCCAAACGATACAGCAGCCTTTAGAAAACGCCTCAGGTGTCACCTCTTTCTGCACGATTTTAGCTCATATTTTTGGTCTCACATGAATAAATAATGCAAAGCTTTTATGACAGTGACAGCAAGGAGGCGAGCCATGGTTGAGGATAGAATGGAATCGGTGCGAGTGTTCCGTGTGTGTGTGTGTGTGTGTGTGTGTGTGTGTGTGTGTGTGTGTGTGTGTGTGTGTGTGTGAGAGAGTGTTTAGTGGATGCTGCTGGACTGGATGTATTATTGATGCGCTTCTCGCACTCCCAGTGAGTTGGAGTCTCATCAGAGTTTGCCAAGGGATTAACAAAGTAAAAAAGCCAAACAAACCAGGGAGACGGAAGAGGCACAGAGCAGAACCACACTGCCCTCACCCGCTCCCCCCGAGATGAGACATCATCTAAAGGCAAAAGACATTATTGACTTTATACGAGACATCTGGCTGGAGCTGTCACAGCCGAATTATTGAGAAGGTTTGATTTTATTTAGCAGCCTGCAACTGCCAAACAGTTTTTAATGCATTCATATTTGTAATGACTTTCTACATGATTACACAGTTGGCAGTTATGAAATGGTTCACTGTGTCTGTGCACACACACACTCACACGTGCACTGCACTCACACACACACACAGAATGACACAAACAATCACAGGTCGAGTCAGTGCATGCATGTGCGTAGGTAAGAGTGCCCACTCTGCCCCCCCTTCCTCACGGTTCTCCATTATTGTTTCATCAGAGAGGGGGAGAAGCTCAGGCTAAGGATGGATGGATGCATGCATGGATGGATGAATGAAGGAGCTGCATCATATTAGCAGCTCACTTATCTGAGAGAATACCAGAGAGACAGTTGGAGAGATCCATCTGAATATAATAATGAGCACCTCAAGCACATTATAGCAACGCAAGGGAAGAATACAGTCACAGTCATCAAACGCTGAAATAGCAGAATAACAATGGAATTCATATAGGTTGGTAAAAGATACAAATAATAACATAAAGATAGACTATACACCAGCTCTGACGTTTTCTTTCATTTTCATTCGCTAATAAATTACCCAGCATGACTCTTCACAGACTCTCCTCTCCAGCTTAGTGTAGGCGCCCTGCTGCTGACCTTGAGATGGAAATCAGGATTCGATCTGTGTCTGATGAAGAGATTGCAAGTGCCAGTAAGGGATGTAGAGTTTTCTGATAAAGCTGTTATTAGCCATTACAGTGTTTTATCTGGGCCAATCACCTGTTTTAAGATATGTACTTTTAAAGATATGTGTGTGTGTGTGTGTGTGTGTGTGTGTGTGTATGATGTAACTGCCACAAACTCTCTCTCTCTCTCTCTCTTTCTCTCTCGCTCTCTGTATGTGTGTGTATATGTAGCTGAGAGATGTCTCGGCACAGCGGGGGAGATACGTTCAGCGCAGGGGCACCTTCAGAGGTTTGACACCAAGGCGGATCTCACCCTCCTACTAGGCCACGGAACCCGGTAAGCTGGAAAGACTTTAGAGGGTGGGATTCAGTCCTTGGGAATCCAGCACAAACCCACATGAAATACTGACAAAGGCAGACCGCACCAGCCTCGAAGATCAAACAGAGTCTATGAGAGCTAACCAGACTGAAGACGCAAGCTGTGAAGCAAGAAGTGTCCGTGCCGTGCCAGCTTTCCTGCGAGCCAATTTTCTCAACTCAGCAAGAGAAAATACACATAACTTTTGTGTTAACCCAATTAATTGTTTCACGGCAGGACAAATTTGTACAACAAAATCAGAGCGAGTTCTGCAGCACCGGCACTCTATAGGCGATGAAATAGATAACAAAAATATGATTTCTTCTAAAGGGAGCAGACGCATGATGAATGGAACAAATACTTTTGGCATTTGCATTATTTAAGAAAATATAGAGCTTATCGTATATCAGGCTCCTGAGCCCAGACACATATACAAAATGCTTTCAAATAAATGCAATCCATTTATTTCTTGATAAGCTGTGTCCTCGCCGCAGGATCGCTTAATACAGTGCAATCTTTATGAAAGAATCCTCCTCTCGTGACTCCTGAATGATACAGCAGCATCAAAGCCTCGCACGGCGTAGCTACAATATGTTTGGCCCATTTCCTTTGACTGACAGCTGACATGGGTTTCAGCACAGCATGGGGTCTGTGAAGCCCGAGTCCCCAGGCTCCATAATCCTAATATACTTCACTGTGTGCTCTAACAGCCTGTTGCACTCTAAAGCAAATCATATTAAGGTGCAAGAGGGTTTAGACGTGAACCTTCATCCCACCATGCAGGCACAGTATGTGGTCAGCTCGTGTGTCATTTCCTATAGACCACACTCTGACTGACACACAGGGTGATAGCAGCTTCGTCCCAACACTGCTGATTCCCAGCCAGGACCAACTGAAAGAGGAGCTCTGGTGCTATAGAATCCACCGTCAGACATTAAATATACTGTAGTTGCAACAGCATTGGAGAAACTGAAAAATGTGTAGAATGAATAGAGAAGGTCAAGGAGTGGGGTAAATATTAAATACATGCAATTATAAATGTGCTACAGCAGCAAATAAAGCCACATACAGGGAAATTCAGATCTTTATCATGTAGATAGTTGGTGTTTGCCCAATGGATCCGGCTGATTTATTGGAAGTGCGTCCAATCTCGAGATTTCCCCGAGATGGGATGCGGTGCTGGTGGCGACGGGGTCAGGAGACGAAGTGGCCCGCTGTGGACATGGACCGAAAAGCTCTAATGGACTTTTGCACCGTGGGTTCCATATCAATATCAGAGGGGAGAGAGTTGTCAGTGGCTACCTGACACCATCTAAAGCCGATCAGTCAGAGCCCTTACAGTTAGCCGACAAATCACCCAGGGGTGCAGAGGATGTGACACGCTATGGTCAGCAGGTTGGCAGGACATCAGCAGGGGTGTTCTGTAAAATCAGCATGTGAAAGTCTTTTTGTTCCCTTCTGGACTAGTTAGTTCTGTATGTGCATGAAAGCAGTTAGGCTGCAAAGCAAGAAGGTGTGTGTCTCTCTGTGCGCATGTGTGGGTGTGGAGAGTTTTGAGTTCTTCTGCTGTCTGCATGGGTGTCCTCTGAGTGCTCCAGTCTCCCCCCTTGCAGTGCAAAGACATGCAAATGTGTGTCCCCCATATGAATGAAGTGTAACTGTCGAGTGTTGAGGTGTACGGTTTCATCATCTCTCTTCCATTGTTATTTACCTCGACTCAGCCGACCCAACTCTTAATAAGAGGTTGTGTGGGGTTCAGCTCAGTCACGACATTACATTACGTATTTTGGGTTAATTTGCTAGCCTTTGCCTCTTTTGCTAACTCGTGGTAATAAAAAAAAAGAAGAAGAAAAAAAACCTCCTTTCAAACTGTCAGACCTTAGTGACCTCCGTCCATGCCAAACTGTTTATCCTGCATCTGCATCAGGTTAACCTTGTCAACCTCAAACCTTATTACCTCTGCATATTCCATACATTAGCACTGCATACAGATGGAGAATGTTCCGCAAACTCAGTCAGGCATAACTAATCACTCTCGCAGATTGGTTCCCCGTTTTTGACAGGTAGCTCTAGTGGCTGGAGTGTGTGATTATGTGCATAAATATACAAGCGTGCACAGGTTGCCGTTGTCCGCGCCAGTTTTTTCCGAAACAGACTTGGAGGCAAGGTCGTGACATTCACCCTCATTCTCCCCACCTGCTGGACATGTGTTCGTGTTACTGAAAACAATACCGAAGTGTTTCCGATCTTTTACCTCCTTGCAGCAAAGTTTTCCAACGTGCCTCTTTTTTTCTCTAAGTTTATAATGAATTCTATTGTTTTGCTTATGTGAGGTAATACAATCTACCGATTTTGGCTACCAGCAGATCACCAGAATACCCAGAGCGGACCACAATTTCAAACTGAAAACATAATTGTTTTTCCTACCCTGATTTGATTCGTTTCACAGATTGATTTTTGAGGGCCTTTTTTTATTCTACAGACTATTTCTCTAGAGTTTTGTGGACATAGATAGAGGATTGTTGCTGTCATCGGTGCCTTAAGATACAAGATACAGACTCTCGCTGTCTCATCCCAGACAGAGAAGCTATTCCAAGAGGAGTCATTAGTCTGCGACTGTTTTTCACTGTAGAGCTTCTTCCCTTATGGGTTCATATTCTGTGGCTCCAGCCTGACAATTCAGTCCGCTGGGTGTTTTCATGCGCCGAGTCTGGCAGCAAAACCACATCTGAATGCACGGAGTGGTCTCATCAGCCCTGGCTGCAAATGAGCCCCAGACATCATTGTATATCAAGACAAATGGGAGAAGTACAGTTTAGAGGATTTGTGTGAGGTTTCATCCAGTTCGTGTTCATTTATGCAGGAAATTGGTGTGCCGGGATATATGTAAAATAAGCAAAGCCCTGTTTCGTTACATGTTAAACCAACCCACTTCAATTTTTAGAATGGTAGAGTCTTTTTTTTTTGTATCTATATGACAGCTACTCCATTTGCCTGAGAGTAATGAACTTCCAAAAAAGAAAAATGTTTTATCCTGGGAAAAAGAGCAAGTTGTTATCATAGAGGTAAAATGTTTGTGTAACGTTGACCCACTTGTAGGTTGTGGGTACTGCAGAACATTACAGTGTGACAGGAGTGCTCCATTTCCTGACTGCTGTTTCCCTCCTCCCTCTCCCTCTTTTATATATCATCCTACATTATGATGGTAGCAATCAATTTTCTGTGGCAAATGCACCCTCACTTAGCACAGCAGAGGCAAAAGGAATGAAAAAGCTCTGCATCATGGGAGTCCTGCCTTCCTCACACTCCACCACGGTCGTTTGTAAGCTGCCAGGTAGAGGAAAGTTACCTAAAAGGATACCCATGATCCTCTGCCTCGAAGCCGCTCTCTCATATGTATCTCTGTCACTCATGATATCGATCTGAAACACATGATTTACTTAATTACTTTATTAGTAATACAGTAAATGCAGTGCTGCCTTTTAGTTTTTTAAGTTAGACAGAAATAGAAATCGATGTATTTTTGATTCATTACATACTGTATATATAATGACAAATCCTAACAAATAGTATATAACCCTAACACACATACAGTATATACATTTTTAATAGGTGCATCCATACTTGTTTTAAACATGCAGTACTTCCTTTATTCTAGTTAATGTTACTGATTTATTGAAGCTTTCTTTTTTCTTCCCCCCTCCTACAAACACTTAATATATGAATTTTGCATAGATGGTTACAGTAAAGGAAGCAATAATATTTATGGCTATTTTACTTATTTATTCATTTTTTTATTAATAGTACAGTTTTGAGATTGAAAAGTGGCCAACCCATTGCAACATGGTTAAAATGTGAAACTAAAACTTTTCTACCCAGCTTGTACACACACAGACTAACTATGTATACCAGGCGAAAATGTTTATTTTTATTTTTATATGGTGTTTTAACTGAGACAACTTGACATTTTTTGATTTAAATATACAATCATATTGTGCGATACATAGATATTAGAGCATATAAGTGAAGGATTGGATTATCCGCCAAAGGAAGTACTCAGTGAAGGTCCTCACAAAGATAGCATGTGTTTGCATATGTGTGTGGCTGTGTGTGTGTGTGTACATGTGCCTGTGTGTAGTTCATGGGAAATCCATAAAAGCAAAGCGCGGCACTCTAGCGAAACCTGATTAGCCTCGAGTTGAGCTCAGAAATCAAAATTAATTTGGGAGATGCTCAGGCTCTCTACTATTACCTGAGGCAGAGCTATTAAGTTAAGAAATAGCTGCTCAGCCTTATCGCGCGCCTCCTTCATCTAAACTAAGCTGATACAGCCTTTCTACCCCGTCGCTCGCATGCCACCGATGTCAAATTCTGGCATGTGAACTAATTAACATCCATCGCAGAATCATGGCGAACATTCCTCATCATCCTGGTCTCTAAATGCCGCCGCCGCCGAATTGAGTTTCTCTTCCTCTTTACCGCCAAGGCTTTTAACCAGTGAATCCATTCTGCAGACATTTTCTCTTTTAAGAAATCAATAATTTGCTTGATTGTAGTCTGAGGTTATTTACTGTTGAAATGTCCCAGTGAGGATATACGGGGTTTCTTTCTCAGGCATTCATGAGCCAAACATGAACCTGTGTTGGGGTGTGTGCGTCTGTACGTGGGTGGATTGTACGCACATCTGTACTATGCTCGACTCTACGTGCGTGCTGCCATCCAGGCACATCGTTTTCCCCACAGACATCACATGTGAGAGAAACATTTCTTTGTAAGTGAAACAAGCTCCGATGGGATTTTGTGCTGTTATTTCTGATCTTTTATCTTCTTTTATCCTTTGCGATGGCTTGTACAGTGACGTTTTCACTCGCTTAATTCACCTGGACGCCACGGCAATGAAGCTAAAGCGCTTACAACAGGACACCACCATAAAGATGATTTAGTGATAACTGCTGACATGTGACATTTTTACGGTTTGTTTTATCAAGTTACACCTATAAGCATCTGCGTTTAATGATGGATGTATATGGCGCCGTTCTAATGGAAATCTAAGACATAATGTTTCAATAATCCACAGCTCAAGCTTGACCAAGGACACTTTGCCCTTGGATAAGAAGTGAACTGCATTACCCAAGAACATTTGTATTTATATTGCAGTAGAAACCCAATCATCTCCCTCAGATGATAGCCAGGAGACTCACTTTCCACCCAGGTTTATTCATGTTTCATCCTTTGATTATTTGCCGGCTCAGGCAGACATTAGTTCTGATACAAGAGCCGTGTGTCTAAATATCCTCCAGCCTTAAAATTAAGCTCAGTGCGCCAGACTTTACACTAAAGATTCGTGATTTTCAAATAGTCAATCTGCTCAACTTGTCCCGTGGGTATTAAATATGGTTATGGGTGGCTGAGAAATAGCTGTGAATGCAATTCAGGTGCTATTTTAACTCTCCCAGCAGAACTGTATTTCTTTTTTACATGAAAAACTATTTTATTTTTTAGTTACCCATGAATTCCAGAATTCATTTATTTACAGTAATGTCATGCACACATGCACAGTCAATGTCCCCATGTCCCATTAAGCTGCAGACAGAATGGAGGTGTCCAATTGAAGTACAATAAGTGACCCTGATCAAACACAGCTGCTGCATTATTTTTAAGAAAATTGATACATGAAGTTCACTACTGCATTAATGCAATACAATGAAAACATCCACTTGAAACTGAATTCTTGGATAAAGGAATTTATCAGAGTTCAGACCAGTGGCTAATCTGAAAGGATTAGCCACTGTGTGTGTGTGTGTGTGTGTGTGTGAGAGTGTTTTAGCCAGTTCAGGGTGGAAGAATCTTTCAGAGGAATCGCGAGAAGACTCATAAATATTCCAATTATGTCGATCCCTCCTTGGAGAACAAAATACAGAATAGAGAGCGACTGTAAGTGACAAACGAGAAATGAAGAAGAATGAAGTTTAATGGGTAGGATACTGGGAGTTTGAGACCGAAATCTGAGTGAGGTGTGCGAGAGCAAGAAATGTTGTGGAACAGCGATTTTTGCAGTGAGCTAATGAGCGTACCAAGGGGCACATTAGTTATTTATTTCCTGAGCTTGTTTCGTTAAGAGAAGGGCACAGCAATTAGCTTTGAGGAGATGACATCCCTAAGCGCCCTCGTGCCTGGTTGTGAGGCAACACGAGAGCTCCATCGGAAATGCATAACAACCTGTAGAGGCTCCTGTGTGTGTGTGTGTGTGTGTGTGTGTGTGTGTGTGTGTGTGGAATAGCATCATGCGTATGTGACCCATCATACCATTGGTAAACGGCTGCGGCCACGCTGGAGACAGAGGAAGAGACTATGTCTAAAAAGTGTTGGCGGAGAGGATGTGGCTGCGCATGAAAACTCTTTGTTCTTCTTCACGTGTTCTCCTCCCTCCCAATTAAATGAAAGGTGAACACACACACACACACACAGAACACACACACACGAAACGATCGCTACCATTTAAAGTTGACCGTCTGAGTCTGGAAATGATGATGAATGGAGCGCAGTGATGTGTCATTAAAGGGAGAGATGGTGGTGTGACAGATGAAAGTAATAGAGCCTCTGTGAAGTGTTGAGATGATTGCTGAGCTGCCGTGGATTGAGTGAGACAGAGAGACAGACATGGAGACGGAGACAGTGACTATTTTCAAGGTACCACGGCATAAGACAGCTTGTGAACATTTAAGTAGCACCTAGAGACGTCTCAACACCAGGATTCTGACTTCAGTACTGATCCAAGTTTGTTTGCCTTACAAGTTGTTACACTTTAAAGCCTATACGGTATATTGGGTTATTGCCTTGGAAAATGAAACCTGTTAAAATTGTTAAACAGTGGCTTAACGTCTCTGATTCATAACAAAGCAATCACAAAATAAGAGCCTTTCCGATCAATACAAAACCTTTTCAGTAATGAATAATTCAACATGCTGTCTTGAGACATTATGTCAACATTTCTGATTTTTAAAAGATATCTGTCCTAGCAATACAAAACCTTTTCAGTAATAAACCAAATAATCAAATTAATCTTAACATCTCCTCTTATCCACACAAAGGATTTAAAGTCCCAAATGTAAATTTAGGCTACGGTTTGTTGTCAGTCAGATGTTCTTGATGCTGACTGGTTAAAAGTCAGAGTCGCATTTCAACAAAGAACTGAAATAATTGAACCTTTAAATATCCTCTTTAATGTGTGTTCTGCTTTAACACATACACACATTAATTGTCAATGTATGGAGGCTTATTAAGAAAATCACAGCAAAACAAAAGCTTCAAGTTAGGATGAAGCAGATGTTTTAAATAGACTGGAAATACATGCATTAAAAATAAAGGAAGAAAGAAAGAAAATGATCAAAGCAAACTAGACATCCACACCAGAAAATTCCAATTTGTGCACCTTCATTAAATCAGGCGATGTGCTCCAAACAAGAGAGGATGGAGCCTTGTTTAAAATGTCAGCCTTCTAAGATATTAATTGGAGCTGAGGCCCTCCAATCAAGGGAACAAAACAGTGTGTCCACAGAGGTGAGTAGTAATGAGATGTGCTCTGTGTGCGTGTGTGTGTGGGTATGAGGGAAACTTTGCCTTGATTGAAATTACACAGCAGTGCCTGACCCACCCGTAAACATAGTCATTTAATCCGTACTAAGTGCAGCATCCTCCTGGTTTCCTTCACTCAGATTACAAGATAGTGAGATTCAAACAGTTACACTCTGCTGGTAATAGTCTCCTACTAATGTATAAATGCATAATGGTTTCTGGATTTTATTTTGTTTTACAGGCCTCTCTTCTAAAACCTTGTAATCAACCACAAAACAGAATAAGCTATTGGGTCAACAAATAAATCCAATGCTTTAGGTAAATGCACACAATGAAACACTCCAAATTAATGTCACACTGAGAAATCTCAAGTGGTTGCACTTTTTCAGGGCAAACTGCTAAGAGAGCTTTCTGGTAAAGAAGCTGCCGACAGCAACAATGACTCCACAGTTTACTTGCTAAATTGCTTCGGCTTTAGCTTTAGAGAGAGAGGCCGTTCATACACGTGCACTTAAAAACTTGGATTCTTCTGCAATTAATGCAATAAAAAGGCTTTTTCAAATGTCACATATAAACCTAAATGCATTCGAAACCACTGCGAGTAACAGAGCAACATTATGTGATTGTAAATGGATTTATTATTCTTGCATCATACTGCATCCTGTTTGTTCAGAGAGCGATGGACTCCCACTGTTGATTTCCCATGCAGGTATGGGATTTCCATGTATTTAGCTTTTAGTTGCAGTACTTATAATGTATTGAGTGCATGTAAAGATACCTAGCATTGAGGATGGTGCTACTGTTGCACAGGGATGCTTATGGGAACATGATATCCACCATGAGAGCCAGAACAACAAGAGATGGTTTGATTATCTCATCCAGGAGCTATGGCGTGATGATCGCTCCTGGATGATGTACTCATGTTCTGCATCAGCATCCGATTCTGAATATAGATGTTGGTGTTCCGGTCGGATCTCTGCTGTCTGTTGTTCTCGCCCTGATTGCTCCATTGGTTATGAATCGGCTTGAGTTGCTTTTCTGAGAAATTGAACTTATTTCAACTTCAAACAGCACACTACGCCAAGAAAACAACTGGTCTTGACGCATTTGAAATAGCCGGTGCTGGTGCATTATGAAAGGCCATCTCTCAAGAAATGGAAGGAAATGGCCTCTAAAATTGGCCTGTAATTATTAGAGTCTGGTTTACTCTGCATTTGATGATGGGAATATATCTGATCTGTAAAATCAGTGGGTGAATTAAAGGGAAACAGCCCCTGTGTTATAACGGATAACAGCGCATTGCAGCAGGTGCATGATTTAATAAAGTGAAACCAATTCACAGCTCAGGGGGGGCGCGAAAGAATAAGTTTTGGAACCACTGCATTAGTGAATTGCAGAATAACTCCATTGGTTGAAACCCTTATGTAATTCATTACTAAAGGGCTAAAGATTGCATGATGACAACTTTTGGGAGCAAGTGAGTTTTAATCATTTGAGATTAAACTTGTTTTTTTTCATTTAGTCAGCTGGATCGAGCAGAATCAGCTGTGCGACACTCAGTCAGCAGTTGTTTGTTGTTTTGATACAGCAGGGGTGCCCTGTCTGTGGCGCACCATGGATCAGTCTTTATTGTTCCATCTAATGGTACTAAGCAGCAGATGGGGAGTTTGCCGATGCTGCTGGCTCTAAGATAAACCCAAAGAATCCAATGCCAATAACAGCCCGGAGGAACAGAGCGGTTTGCTGAGTGTATCTGTTAGTTTACAATCCACTGTAAATTAGTAAAATAAGCTCAACTCAAAGACTAACCTCTGCAATTAAAAAGCGATGTCAGGATAGAATTAAAAGGATTACATGCTTTACGACACATGACTCATTACTTAATTGTCTTAACAGAGGATGTTCAGCAGGTAAGCCGTCTGAACGATTACGTAATTGGTCAGTCAACTTACAGCAGCACTACACAAGTGACATTTTTTGCTGATTTCGATCTAATTAAGGTGTGAGCATAGCATTTCCAAACAATTACTTACTGTATTTGTGCATGTACACCTGCTGACAGAAAAGTCTTCAGTGACAAGAAACGTTTTTGTGACACAATCACCATGTGACTGTGTCTGTTTAATTGGTACTGCCAAGAATAGAGAAGCGTCCTAAATTTAGGCTTTAAATTACTGAACTTTATGTGACACAGATACTTTATTTCTGTGACGGACCGGTCGCCTCTTGCTCAGTTTTGATGAGGTGTCTCCCCTTTAGCAATAGAATCTCTGTGGGCTCTCAGCCTTGACTCGATTTAGTGTAGCAAACTTTCTTGATAACACCCATAGCACACATCTCAGATACTTTGAAACAGTCTATGTAAATGAAGTCTAGATTTAATTTATATTTCACAGAAAATGCTAATGTAATGGCAGCATTTTAATGTAAATTTTACGTTGAAAACCCTGTTGTTGTTGTCAGATCCTGTAATATTTACTGTAATTCACTGTACTCAAACAGTAAAATTTACAATTATTTTGTACCGTAATATCTTTTATGCTTGCATCGTATTTTGTACAGTTTAATTCTGGCAACCACAGCTGCCAGTATTTTACTGTAAATTTGATGGGATTTTCTTTTACAGCACAACTGGTCCACCATAAAGCCCAAAGTCATCAGTCTTTTGAATGAATTGTACAAAACTCCAAAAATACATACATGCTCTTTGCTGACATTCCAATTAACACTGTTGATCCTTTAGCAAAAAAAAACAGAGCAGGCCTCAAACCTGCCATGTGGTCCTTTGTTCACAAAACAAGAAAACTACAATCCCCAGAGTTGTAGTGGACCAACCCCCTCTTCACACCTTGATGTGAAGATGTCATAGACTCAGCTGCCGCGACATTGGCCAAAGGATTAACCCTTGCCTGTGAGGTCATTTGCTGTATAAAAGCCATGAGATCTCTGAATTCCTTCTCTCCAGTTCGACTCAAAGCAGACAGGAGACCTTAGAATTTGCCCTGGATGTTCCAATCCAGTGAACACAGAACCTCCAAGGCCTGCACCTCCGTTTGCTTTCAAAATTGTCTGACCGTGACTCGTGGACCAAGCAGCGATTCACCTCCCCATTTTTCACCTACATCACAAAGACAATTTTCCAACTTCTTCAAGCTCAGAACCGAAAACTTGGAGCAAAGCTCACCACAACGGACAAACCATCGACTCACTGGACCCTCAGCGCAGCAGACCGCTCTGTTCAGTCGATGCTACAGAGAATCCCAAAACCGACGTGATTCTATTAAGTTAGGCTTTGATGTTTGGGCAGATTTAGAGTCAGATTTAGATCTAAGTAGATAAATACACTGTAGGGAACACTGTATTTTCTATGATTAAAATTTCTGCTATTGTGTTCCTTAAGTTTTCTGACCCTGCTTTGCAGCACAGATTCTGCATGGTGCATGTTTCTCTCTCTCTCTCTCTCTCTCTCTCTCTCTCTCTCTCTCTCTCTCTCTCTCTCTCTCTCTCTCTCTCTCTGCCCCCTGTGGTGTTAAGACACACACACATGCACCCTCTCCGGCCAAAGTTCATCGACCTAAAACTGAATTGGCCATCTTGACTGTAAACCTTAGCTCGATGGACTCCACCCTCGTGGGTGTGTTTTTAACTTAGCCACGCACACACACTGACACTCAAGCTTGACTTCCCTTGTGATTGAATCCGTTATTATGTGAACTTTCTGTTACTGTTTTATGTCTTTCTGGTTTATTATTTTTACGGTGATGACTCTTTGTTATTATTGTGAGTTAATAAATCCTTTGATATTATAACAGTGTCTGATCTCGTTTGCTTTGAATGGTGTATGATTCAGCCTCTGTCCATGCCAATGCTCACCCTTCCAGATTGATTTTGAGCGCAAAACTAATCCTTAAATTGTTCCCATTTAATTAATTAATTAATTAATGTGATAAATGTAAGTGATAATTAGATTAATGGTGAATCTTTGAGGGGGTGGTACCCCGAGGACTTTAATTTACAAAAGTTAGTTGATAAAGTGAATATACTTACACAATAAAAACATTGTGATTTATGTCATATACACAGTGATTTATGTCATATATGTCATCATAAAACAGGTTGACAGGCTGGAGCTAAGAGGATCACACACTGTGGGCGCCTTCGTAATTACACCAGCAGCCCTTTGGCCTGCATAAGCAGAGAGGTGAGGACTCATTCAGCTCTGCCAAAACCTGCAAAATGAAAAAGAAAAGCATTGACGTGTTGAACGTCCTGTTGCAAAGTGTTGGTAGTCGCCACTAAATAAAGGAATGTGGACATGTCTCTCCTGTGGACGTGTCTCGCTTGTTTGCCTGCTCATCTGGCTCTCTGTTCATACCCCTCACGTTTTCACTGTTGTTTAGAACTGTTTTGCTCTTCTTGGGAAACTTCCATTTAACATCACAGCAAGATCATTCCGACTTTGGATCCTCTCCACGACACATGCTGAGAGGAGAACGGCAGGTCAGAGAGAAGAAGGTAGAGGTATGTAGATAATGTTAGACAGTAAGGCCCCAACTAAAACAAAACAATAAGGTTTTTCTACCAACAAACCACTATAAATGCAAATGCCTGAAGCTGGAGTGACTGAGTAAAAGAAGGATAGATGAAAGGAATTATGGTCGCGAACTGAAGGCTTTGTCGATGTGTTAAACTGGGATTATATTGCCTCGGCTTTACTGTAGCAGGTGTGAACAAATTAAAACAACTGGAAACAATACCTGCTCCCTCCCCTGGTGCTGTTTGATTGAATGGTCAGGGGGGTCGTGTTTGCACATTAGGGTGAACACTGCAGCTTTAATAAAAGAGATATCCTGAGATGTTTTTACTTGCTTTCATGTCTGCTTTGTTGTGTTTTTCTGTTTTCGGTGTACGCGCCAATAAAATCTACTTAAGAGGAGTGGAGGTTGCTTCAGCTGCAGGGTCAAACCAGGCAAACGACAAAAGGAATTTCCCTTTTACCATATTTGCTTCTGCTAGAAATGCAAATGAAAGTATTTGACTAATTATTGTATAAGAAGTCGCATAGTGGTTCTTGCTGGATTCATCTGGGATTGCACCATGTGCCTGAGGGAGCTGATTGCAAGAGCACTACTCATCAAGCACACAGTACACACACCTCGTAGTATCGCTGTCCTCTAAATGTTCGAATTACCGCTCTGCAAGGAATCCAGATATAATTTATTACAATTTAGTTTTATCGGTTAAAATAACGTCTCATTTTGTAGATGTTGAATCTGCTCTTTGTAATAATTTACTTTTGTGCCGTGTGAAATTCTTGGATTAAAATTCCAATTTCTCCTCACATAGAATTATCCCCAACCCATCCTCTTATCGCAAAACACAGCTTATCATCCTCTACACGAATCAATTACGCACGAAGACTTTGGCAAATTTGCACAGTGAGGCATTAGCTTTGATGAGGGAGCCACATTTCCAAACTATTTACCTCTGTTATGTTTTCCCTTTTTATTTATCCTGCAAGATGTGTTGCTGGGGTTTTTCCTCCTGCCAGTCTGGCAGAGCATTACTGAGACATTTGCCACAGTGTGTCTGTTTCCATTAAAATGGCTCTTCCCTTTTCAAAATGCATGGATGTCTTTAATTTAAGTGAAGACGCAGTGAAGCACCGCAAAGCTTTAATTTCAGTTTGTGATGACCCCCGCCTGCTTCCTGCACCATGCACACTTCAGCCCCTCTATGCTCACACACTCTTTTCCCCAGGGAGAGATAGCGACAGAGAGAAAGTGAGAGCTTTGGGCATTTCAAAGCAACGTCTCACCAAGAAAAAGCTAACAAATTCCAGCTATTGTGGACGGAGGGGAAAGAAACGTGTACATTTCCGTAAATTAGCATGCGACATAAACAGCGAGGTCAGAAATATTTGGCACTCACAATGGCTGAATGAAAATTCAATGTTGGGGACAGTGCGGTGGTATACGGTGTGTGAATTTAAATCAGATCCTTTTTTCTTCTTTAGGACACATTATACAAGCTCTGTGGCTTCACTATCAAAATGTGTCCCTTTCTATTCCCCAGCGCTGTCCTTTAAAAAACCTCCACCTGTCGAATACTTGTCAAATTATTTCCATTTTCGCTACTCTGATGTCGTGAATCAACAGTAACACACAGGCAGCTGCAGGTGGAAATGTACAAAGTGCTTTCAGACATATTTTAGGCATAATTTACATGGCGGCCGCTGGTTTACATCAGGAGAGCAGCGAGAGCAACCCATTAATCATAGTCAGGTTTGGCATTCTTATCTCCACTCCTATCAGCTCAGTCAAGAGGAACTAAGACCGTCTCCATGGACCCTTCAATCAGCCGCCGTGAGACGGATCCTCAAATTAAATCTAAGAGTGAATTTATGGACATAAAATCACAGCCAAGTCTGACCGTCTCGTTTCACAAATCCAGTAAAAAGGAGCAAATGTTCATGATGTTATAGCCAAGGCCACAGAGGTGCTGGATTGGAGGTCTTCATGGTTTTAAGATTTATTGTTTCTAGAAAGGGGCCAGAGGACAATCACAATCAAAACTTGTGCAGGGACAATTAGAGTGGTAGAAAAGCATGTCCTCAGAATGGATTAATCTCTGTCCTGGTTTATAACATACAAATAAACAGACTCCAGATTTGGATTTATAGCATTTGGAACTCACCAGACTCGGGTCAAAGGTCAGATGTCTGTTTCACGGAACCCAGTTAACTTGTGAAGCCCTCTTTACTGGATATCTTCAACCAGATTGCAGAGTTACTGCCCACCACAGAAGAGCAGAAGGAGCTCCCTGGACCTCCCACTGGTTGTGTCTTTCCCATGATGCTATACTCTCCCTGGACCACGTCCATGAATGAAGCGACCGGCACGTGTCGCTAAGAGCACAGGGAATTGGGATTCTAAATTCCAATTTGGGAGATAAAAAAGACAAAAACAGCAGCATAAATGGAAATGGTTTTGGTGGTGTTTGCCAATAAAATTGTCACTGGTGAAGTGAAAATAAGTTATGACAGTGAAAATTGGCCTGTGGTTTGGTTTGGGAAGCAGATGAAAGACTATATATAGCTGCTGGTGAGGGACATGTTGTGTGGTACAGGCACTATTCTGCTTTGGTCGCCAGGAGACCTTGATGGAAATGGGCAAAGTGTTATATTTGCTTCATTAGTCTTTTCTAAGCAGAATAAACGTGGCATTTTGTTTGCCTAAGATGTGTACCTCCATCTCTGTAAAGATCATTATGCATCCATTCATTACAGCATCTTTGATTTAGTCATCGCTCTCTGGCTTGATAGAAAATAGGATTGTGGCGTCAGCGTATAAATTGTCATTTCAGCCTGCCAGGCACAATTAAAATCATATCATGCTCGATTTCTGTCAGCGCCGGTGTCCACAACTCCCTGGCATGCTGACAATTGCTTCCCTTTTAGCTCTTCTGCTAACTTTATCCCACAATTGACCCCTAACAGTGTTTGGGAATGTGCAGTCATAACATGTTACATCCCAATCATAACATCTGTGGACAGAAGCATATGTGAAAGCTCTTATTATGTACACTAATGACAGCTGAAGCCTTGAACTGGAGAGGACAAGAGCCTCAGAAGAGCAATAATATGCACGCTGTGAATTTTATTTCTCTTCTCTGCTCAGGTCAGCTGTTGGAGTTTTAGATGTTTGATTTGGCCGACATAAATCAGTCGCCCCAGTCGGCAGCTGTTCAGCATGGCTGCTTTTGTATCGCTGGAAGGTTTTGTGGGAACTAAATGGCGGGGGTGGGAACCCAACTCACACTTTAACGCTACCACGGGTCTAAAAAGCTGGCAAGTACGCACACAATGGGGAGGGGAGGAGAGTTTGTCCTCACTGAGTCAATGGACGGGGAAGCTTTTATGTCCATCGATTCGCTGCCACACAAGGATTATGAAGCTGAATGCACGAGTTCACAAAACTTAACGCATTGCTTTTTCAGAACTCTTGCACATCTTGATGTGTTCACTATTTTTATCTGTCAAAAGGCGCAATTTTCAGGCTGTATGAGTTTAATTTAACAGCAATAATACTGTAGTCGGGCTTTGATTTGCGTCTTTCAATATAATCAACATGTTTTGCTTTCGGCTGGCTGTGGTCGACTGCAAATGGGCTGAGTCTGACTGTCTGGGGATGGTAATGTTACATTTAAATACAGATTAATCATAAGAACCTAATTCATCACCATGACAGCTGTGAAAACATCCTGCCAAGCCCCTATCCTCTCCTTCCTCCACTCTGTCCCCTCCGGTCCTTTCAGATTCCCCAAAAAAGGACCACTTTTGAAATCCCTATGCACGTAGGATATGTATGGTTATAAAGACATTCATATGTTAATAGCTGCAGAGCTGAGAGTGCAAAATTAACCAAGCTTGACAGAGGCCCATGTGACCTCCGAAGATGTCGGGAGGCCGGGGAAAACATCGATCATGTGACACGAGCACAGTTGAGGGCAGCCGGGGCCCGGTCAAGATGGATGCTCCTTCAGGCAGAACTTATAAATCTCCGAGACGGTTTGAAAATATTGAAATTAGAGCTGAATTATAACAAATAACTTTGGCTGTCTCTCCTCAGGAAACATGTCATCTATTCTCTCCCCTCTCACTATCTGCCAGTGAGAGTATTTGTATGTGTGCGCAAAAGGGAAGAGAGAGAAAATAGAGAAAGCGAGTTTAGTGAGAGACAGAGAGGCAGAGAGACCACTGCATGTGACCACATTATTAGGCACACGTGTACAACCTATTTAATACAATAGAGCTGGTGCAATAAATTTCAAAAAATTGAATCTTAATAGAGCTTTGCGACTGTTGTCAGTTTCGAAGGTTATTGGTTACTGTCTGTGTTCATTTTTCTGTTTGACTTCATTACTGACACATGATTCTAATATTCTACCTCACCCCTTGTTGTAAACGTATCAAAAATACATTTTAAAATAATGTCGCCCATTATTGTCTGCAGCATAAAAATGACCATGGAGTAAAATCAACGCAGTGTCTCAGCATTTAACAGCTTAAACAGCACAAGTGTTGCATTCATTGCTGGTCTGTCATATTGGATGCATTGGATGATGCAGGTGTGCCTATAAAATATTCACTGTTTATTTTCTCTAAAAGGGGTCAGGGTTTTCATATTCTCAGGGTAAGACGAGCTTTTAACAAGCAAAACATATCTGCAGCAAATGTTACTTCACCTTGCCTGCGAGAGAGGGTCAATGCTTATGGACCTCACATTTTAAAAGTGCCTCTAATTCGCACGGCGCTTTACATGCAGCCGTCTTGCAAGGTCAACCCACCTACCTTAGAATAGGAGCTAAATAATGATTCAGGATTAAGAACCGGTCTGGGTTCCGGACTCCACCAAAAGCATTGCGGGCTGATGATCTCGTGTGTGTTGCGAGTCAATAAAACGACAGATCCTAACCCGCAGAATCAACCACAGACAAAGTACTTAACAGACCCTCTGCATCAGCTCATCTACACCTCAAGTAGAAGTGAAGCGATTCCTTCCTATCAGCACTTCATTCAAACGCCGCAAATTGATTCATGAATCATTCAAAATCTTTCAGCACTTCGCACCTGACAAGAAGGCAAGGTCTCAAAATGGCCCTTTCGTTCAACTTTCCATATAAAGCGGGCTACGGTTTTGCTGTAGAATAAAATGTAATTTCATCAGTACACTCAAGGCTATGCTGCCGCATACTTACTTACACTTTTTGTTTCATATCTGGAAACATCAGAGTGATATGATGGTAGCTGAGTAAAAATGAAAGCATGCGGTAGTAGGACAATATTACAATATTACAGGATAAACGTCTTTTTATAGCCAGGACAGTAAATCCTGCCGCATTCTGCTTTGTTAATTAATGACACTTACAGTCCAATGCATATATCTACTGTTTCTATTTATTCTATTGTTCAACTCGGTATGGATTGCATTTGGCACGAGCTGTAGCCTTTACTGAAATTTGGAATACTCCTAGTTTTGTTGCTTTGTGTGTGTGTATGTGCACAGTCTTACCTAAGTGTATGTGTGTGTGGTTGAGAGAGAGAGAGAGAGAGAGAGAGAGAGAGAGAGAGAGAGAGATGTGTGCATCCCTAGGTATGCATGGCAGCATCAGCAGAATATAGATCCCCTGGCTCACCCGTAAAGGCGGGTTTATCAGGAGCACAGATGCATGAGGTGCAGCTTTTACAGTCTCACCACACATACTCCTCCAAGTTTGAGTCGAAAAAAAGTATGGAAGAGTGCATAGGGAAGGGAGGGAGGGAGGGAGGGAGGGAGGGAGGGAGGGAGGGAGGGAGGGAGTGTATAGAAACAGATAAATGTATGTATGTTGGTGAGCATGTATGCACAGCCGGGACAGCTGTTCTCAAAATGATTGTTGCAGATTCATTCTCTCGTTTGCAGCTCAGGTGCAAACTTCCCACTCTAATCGAAATGCGAACGGCAGAGACAATTTATTTCCTGAATGTAAGGTTTTTCTCAGCCGCCTCCTCCTGCTCGCCTGGAATGGAAAATAGGCTTCAGCAGCAGTCAGGGCCGGACCTCTGGATGAGATCTCCATCCTCTCCTGCCTCAGGTGTGTCCCTGGGCCTGTACAGCCGCCTGACTTAATTTAGAGGCAACTCCTTTGAAACCGTGCACATAATCTAATGACTGTGCAGCTAACTAAGCATCTGAATAAGTCTTCATTTAATATGTGAGTGCGGGGAGGAAAGGATGTAGGCGGAGGGCGGGGGGGGTTGAGTTGATGGTGAAATGCTGGAGGATGGGATTTGGAGAGATGATGTTTTTGTACCTTGGTGCCTTTTAAGAAACCACCTGATGCAGCTTCTTGTTTTTAAAAATCAATTCTTCTACCTCAGGCAGGTCTTTTATTTTACGTTTCATTTTCTTCTTCGAGACCACCAGTTCCCCAAACCTTTCTTACTTTGGGAAGTGGTGTTGTAGGATGAAAACATCTACAAACACTTTCCGCTCACTCTGTTTCAGACGCATAAACAACATGTGAAGTGATAAATTCTCCTTCATCGTTCTGTATTGATGGTGAGTGGATGCTCTAAATTCCTGAAGCAGAGCAAACACGTCAAAGTCACCTTGATGCCACACTGCAACTGAACACCACCGCTTGCATAGCAGACGCATTACATCAGCTTTCTTTTATTCAAAATCTGCACAAAAAGGTGAAGATTATGCTGCAGAATAGATGAATCACTATTATTGTATATGCCTTCAGAGAACCAAAAGTCCATTCATACGCGCCATAGCTTTAGCTGCATGCAGTATGTGCCCCCTGCTGTTCTATTTGTGTTTTGGAACAGGAAGAGACCCAGTTTCTGCCGACCACTATTGAACAGAGGTCACTGGCTGACACGGGTGTGTGTACCGAGTAGTTACAGATGTAAAAAGGAGCATTAAGCCGTGCTTTAGAGCAAACCTCTCCCTGTTTTTCTATTGCTCTGCCTGCCACACAGCCTGCTCAGTATTTATTGAGACACCTCCAAAGCAATCTGGGATGGCAAGCACAGATGGCTCCTCTAATCCAGGTAAATTATCTTTGAACCTTTCTGAGTAAACAGACGCGTCATTCTCCGGGAGTCTGCGCCGTTATACGCTTGAAAAGGATGGTGCGTGCATGTGTGTGTGCGCGTGCTTGCGTGTGTGTGTGTTTCGTGTGTTTTCCTCGTGTGTATGAGGGAGAGAAAGATTGAAGAAGCTACACGCACATGAAACAGAGATATAAGCCCAGAGGGTGGTGCAGTCAGAATGTGTTTGTGTACGTATCGTATTTATTGATTTGTGAATTGTCAGTTGGTCGTGAGTAGGGTGGTGGATTGTGGGAGAAATCGGTAAACCGGTAAAAGATTTGGTCAGGATTTTCAAGTTAGCTCTAATTAGTTTTAGTTGAGTTTTTCATTATGCTTGCTGTTTGGTTTTCCACATTTCTATGTTTTTCTTAAAAACACAAATATTAGCACATTAGTAATTTAGCTATTTTTTGGGTCAATCCTGCTTTTTGAAGCAAAAATCAGCAATTCAGCTTGTAATGCAAACAGTGTTATAACTCTATTTTTGTAATCTGCTGACTTTTCTGTGGGGATCAAAGAGAAATCAGTCAAAGCTTATAAAAGAAGAAAACTTACAGCATGTTTTCTTTTTGTGCTGATGTTGTAAGATTCAGAGATATGTTTGTTTGTATGTTAGCTGTCCTGATGTTTCCCTTTTAGTAACCATAACCATATAGAAGAAAGTCCTCCCAGTGGCTGCAGGGAGCATATGGTGCCTTTCATCCAGCACAGTGGAGTTCAGATTTCCTGCTCCATTTGAACTGCTTCCGCGTTGCACCTTGGAGGGTTGAGGCAGGAGAAGCTCTGTATCTGTGTCAGAGCACTGCAGAGGGGCAGGACGAGGCAGCAGTGGACGGTGTAGTCGGATGAAGAGATGCAGTTGGGTCCCCCCCCTCCTGTTTTAGAGTCCAGGGTGTTCTGGCCCGGTGCTACAACAAAAGCAGCCTTTTATCACCAGCTTGTTTGCCCTGCCTGCATCCCCCAGCATTGATGTTCTCTGCTCAGCGCACCACTGCAGAGCTCAGTGTGCGGCCACCAGATGTGTTGGTTTGTTGTTCTGAATGTCTGAAAAGCTGAAGCTCACAGTGTGCACAATGCCTCTATGTTATCACTCAACCCAGACTTGAACTCAGCTCAGTTATGAATGATTCTGAAAGATCCAGCACCAGCACAGTCATGAATAGGAATGTAAATTTTGAAGGATTTTACTAAAGCAACAATTGACCACCTTATGATCACCAACCATTTCACCTGCTTGGTTCCACAGCTTCCACTCTCGTTCTCCAGCTGTAGTCTGCCTGAAAGGCAAAAAGTAAATGTGTCCACTTGTGGTAAATGTCATATTTTAACAAAGAGCAAAATAAAATTAAATAACAGGGAGCCTTCTGTGCTGAATTAATGTAACTTTGATTGATTAAATTCTTAACAATGATTCACTGCTACCCAAGCATGATCTGCAGCTACACTGTGATCAGCAAAAACAACAGGTCGCCCAATGCACAATGCTCAACTACCAATTGCTTGTGAAGAATGTATTCATGCTTTTATATTTGTATTTACATTACTCCATGAAGCTTGTAATGTGGCTGTTTGTACTGTGTATTGTTCATTAGATGTGTAACTGTAACATTACACACTGTTTAATACAACTGTTCAATTGAGCATGAATTTGATTTTTATGTAGTCAGGGCAATAGCTGTAAAAATGACTGCTACACAAGAAATGATAACAATTTCCTCTGATTTTATGGGTTTGTAATTGACATAAAGAACACCTGAGTCACCACAAATGAGCAGTTGTTTGTATTCTAATATGTATTTATTTCTATGACTCCCTCAAACCTTCATAGAGAAGAATCACTTTGATTTACATAATCTGAAGTGAGCCATCATTGTTACTGATCTATATTCAGAAGAATTAGTCCCCATTTTAATTCGGTTGAATGCACACTAAGTAAAGTTAAGTACCATATTGTCCCAAATGACATCAGGTAATATTTCTTATTTGGAAGATCTTTATTAATGCCACATTCAATACTTTTTCTTGCTTGTTAATCATTTATTCTGTAATTGTTCAAATTGGATGCATTCACAAGGAATGGACTTTTAATGAATACTCGTAAGTTAATCTTTTTGTTTATGCTGCCAATATCGTCCCACAAAAAACAATGTTTGTTGACATTTTATATTCCCAGCCCCTTTCACTATGTCATATGCAGGGTTTTCAAACTGTAAAAGTTTCTAAATTATTCATCTTATAATACGTGCTGGATTTACTCCCACTTTAAAATGTGTAAAAGACAGGGGCAGAGTTCACGGTAAAAGATGGCTGTCCTGGTGTGTGTTGTGTAACTAACGGCTGCAGAGATGAGTGGTCCTGTGATGAATGGTGCCGTCATGCACAGCTATAATCACGCCTACGCATGGCTTCCTGCATAATTGATTTTTAATCCCCTAATAGAAAGTAAATCACACGAGCAAAGCCTGCTTTAGTGCTGCACTGGAAGAAGAAAAAAAAGCAAATAATAGCATAGAGGGAGAGCGATTTGGAAGTGGAGGATGAGACAGGATTCAGGAGTAAAAGTATACGGGTGTGAAATAGAATTAAATATCTATCAAAGTTGATTTTCTGGTTTTGAGGCGTGATCTCAAGTAGCCATAGATGATGGTGCTGGGACTGAATTTATTATGATGCCTTCTGAATCACAGCCAAGATCTTATTGTTTGGATAGAGTAATGAGATATAGATTGACCCGTCAGCTGACACAGGGGCAGATTGCCTCTGTCATCCAAGATAAACATGGCTGACACACCACTCATAGGCCGGACAGTAGGCTGCCAAGGAGCTGTCATTCACGCAGAGAAAACAGGCACCCAAATAAATTTGCTCAGTACTCAAAATGTGCTGTTGATTTTGAATTCTATTGAAGCCATTTTGTGTATTAGACAAGTGCAGGTGTGGGTAAATATTTGTAATTTGCAGGTGTCACTAGAGTATTTGTGTCAACGTATGGTTTGCTAAGTATGTGTTGTGAGTTGAGTATTTACAGCTCCTCAAGATGTTTCACTGTTTAGCTCATTGGAGGTTCGTGAGAGGAGGAATGTTTGCCACAACAGCCAAGCAGCCAGAGACCTGATATGAGAATAAGATGTTATTGTGTTTAATGGCCTGACCTCATGGGAGAGTGAATTTGCATCTACAGCAAATGTTTTGCTTCTTGAGTGTCTGACTAGATGAAAGAGGGAAGGGAGGAAAAGAGGAGAGGAGGGATATAAGTAAAGGAGAAGGAGGGAAGGAGTCGTGGAAGGAGGAAAAGATCATGTAAGGTAGCGCATGAGGACATGAGCAGGGAGGGAAGGAAGGAAGGAAGGAAGGAAGGAAGGAAGGAAGGTTAAGTCATACGAAAGGTAGGAATGCAATTAGGACATAAGGAAGGAAATTAGGACATACCGAAAGCTACAAGGAAAGAAGGACATTAGGGCAGAAAGGAATGAAAGCTGAACACAAGGAAGGAAGTAGTGACGGCAGTGTGGAAGAAAGGAAGTCAAGAAGGAAATGAGGACAGAAGAGAGCGAGGGAGGAAGGAAAAATGTACAAAAGGAAGAATTAAATGAAAGATAGAGGAATGAAGGAAGGAAAGAAAAGGAGTCGAGTGAAGGACGGAAAGAAGGGTAGAGTAAGGAAGGATAAATGAAGGAATGACGAATAGAGGACAAATAAAGGAATTAAGGAGGTTAACCAAGGAAGAAGAAGGGGCTGGCACAGGGGCGAGGACGTCACAAATGAGGGGAAATGGGACCAGCAGAAAGGAAGTGAGCACTGTAGGTTGGTATAAGGCAGGCAGGAAGCACAGGGAAAGATGGCAGTGAGGGAGGACGGAGAGAAGGACGGAGGAGTGAGCAGGGGCGACTCTAATAATGGTGGGCGAGCCCTCTGTGCTGCGAGAGAGCGTCAGCCTGAGATAGATGGAGCCAGGGAGCCGCTGTCACTTGACGTGCCAGCCACCCAGCCTGAGGAAGATGGAGGAGAGGAGGACGGAGGGAGAGAAAGAGAGTGAGCGAGGGAGATAAGAATGAAACACTCCGGCAGCCGTCGGTCTGTCCGAATGTCTGTCTGCCTGACTGATGAGATTAGCAGCCGTGTAATTGCCTCTAAAAGGTAGAAGTGAAGCTTCCCAGCAAGTTTAGGAAAGCCTTCAGAAAATACTTAATTAGTCATAATCAATCAAATAATGAGGCTTATTGTGGTCAGATTTAATGCCAGGGGATGTAAAGAAGTACACTTCTTCTCTGACTTTGGTCCTAGTTCACCAAGATGTTAATAGGTAAGATGCTCAAAACTAATCAAAAGCACTTACCACAAATCTATTGTTGAAGCCTCTATATTTTTCTGGCTTTTTTTGTTTTGTTTGATTGTAGACAAAAGGATTCATAAATCAGTTGGAGTAATAATGAAAATAAATTTGAGTTGCAGCTGCACTCTCTACTTGTTCTTGCTGCTTGTTAATCAGCCTTTTCACTCCCTTGTCTAACTAGTAACCCAGTGATGTCAGCTCATCATAGCGTTGCTGCCACCTGTTGGTTCGAGTCCCATGCTGTACAACTGCACTGGTTTGCTCACTGTGATGTTTACAGGCTGTCTGCCGTAATCTATCCTTACATTCTGAAATGTGCCTGAGCTCATATAATCCAAACAGGTTTTTCTGGCCGTTTCCAAGCGGCTCAGTCTGTCGTGCTGTTTGGACATCATGCGTGCGTCATCCTGTTACAGCTCCCACTGCAGTGCCTTTACGGGGATATGAATTATTACAGCAAAAGAAGGATGAATTAATTATTGTGTCAATGAAGAAAGCAAGGTCACTGCAGACAATTAATAGGACAGAAAAAGTAAAAATCAGTGCTTGGTGTAGGAACAAGAAGACACAAGTACATATGCCACACACAGATAATGAAAGTGTATCCAATATTATATTTATATATATATGCGTTTATATTGAATGTTGAAAAGGTGTCTTCACTGTAATCAGCAACAGTTATTCCTCAGGAACATAACATCTATTGAGTATTAACAGAAAGAAAAGAAAAATGATGATCCTTCTATACAATGACAATCGCATACACTTATATGTATTAATAATCAGGACACACTCACACTCACATTCACATAACCACAGTCCCTTTGTCCTTGCTGCACCTCCTGAACAGAAAGTATTTCTGACCTTGGGGATAAAAAGACAAATGTGTGCGTGTGCTTTGAGTTGTTTTTGACATGCTGCATAATGGGTAGTGACTGTTGTGCATCACCACTCTGCCATTATGCACTGAGATGTCAGATAGCTTATCCATGAATGCCTCACGTACAGTCTCCACAGCAGCAGAGACAATCAGTGAATAAACTCATCTGGTAACTAATCAGATCTACATGAACAACAAGTTAAAAATATTTATTTCAAATATAATTCCTCTCATTGATGCATTCTCATTTATTAGTGAATGGGAATTACAAGAAGATGAGTTTGAGAAAATGACATTTCAGCAGAATCCTGGTGGAGTCTAACATAATGTGTAGATGGCACAATTACAATATACAAGCTAGAGCAGAAGACGTGCAATGTATTAAAATGTAGGTAACATTAGAGATGGTCTGGAGATTTCTGTCTGATAAAAATCATTCTCCAAATCAATTTGCTTCAAATTCAGTGGTGGGTAATTTGTCAGCTTGCTCAATTTTGATGTTATATTAATAATTCCCTTTGTTGATACTGTACAGAACAAGTATAGCAAAGGTTTTGCTTGTGTTTTACATCTGCAGTCAAATAGAAATGTTATTTCATTTGATGTTCATTTTAACCAATTTAAGCTCATATTGACATGCAAAATTCATAACAATCATTATTCATCACCATTCCATCTTTGCCTATTTCCACGGTAAGGGCCCTGGAGCTTTGAAATGTCTGTGAACCTCAGCTCATAGCACAGTGGTGAAGGGTAAAGCCTTCCTTACATGAAAGCTCTGTATCAAAATTGACACAAACACAATGGAACAGAACAGAAGTGGGTCCCTCCCACTGACTGCTGAGCCTGGTTAGTCATGCATGCTATGGCAATGGAACAGAATGCAATCACCTTCTCTTTTTTAAATGGAGCTGTCAGGGCAATCACAAGCCTCTGCCGGCCAGAACAGCAGAGGGTGTATGAAGAGGCACTCGCCAACTGATGAGCCCTGGAGGCCTGATCACTTTCCTTATGAATTCTGCACACATGATAGCTACTCTGCAGTGCCTGCACACGTGCAACACATGTGCATTTTGCCTTTATGAGTATGACTGTGTACATTAAGGAGTCTGTGTGCTTGTGTGTGTGCCGCAGCAAATTCACCAAGACAAAGTAGTTATATATGTGCACATCTCAGTGTACATGTCTCATGATTTTACACATGGACACCAATAATATCTTTGTGTGCATACAAACACGCGACAGTTGCATCTCTGTCTATATGTGGATGACACAGACCCGTCGCTGATGAGGGTCTAGTGATCGAGTGGCTGAAGGGGAATCTAATGAGATCCGAGGAGGAAGAGAGCAACATCTCCACGCTTTGCCTTTCAAATGGAGGGCGGTTGGGTCAGACAATGGAAATTACACTGGGAACATGAGAGGTAGGGCATGATATGACTGATATGAGCTGACATTACTGCACTGTTTGCAGAGGCATATCGCCATCACCCAGGGAGGATATCTGAGCTCAATACAACACGGAGCAGATATACAGTTGTTGAGGACTGTGTGGGATCATGTCCAGAACATAAATTTCCCAATTAGGTTTAGTGCTCTTGATAAGGTCTGAGTTCTTCTGGCTGTTATACACAACAATAGTTGCTGCACTAAGAACCACATCAGAAATGAGGAGCTCTATATACATAATATAAGCATCAGAGGGAGGTACAGTATGTTAATGTGAAAGCAAGAGGAGAGAGAGAGAAATGAGATAGAGGTCCGGTGGGTGAATGAATCACATTTCATAAGGTTAATTATCAATAATTAAAACCACTGGTGTTTTATCTCGTGGGTAGATAGAACCTATATAACCCCAGGGCTACAATCGTCATGCTCCTGTGGTATAATTAATTTGGTGTGATGACTAAACCCTGAGATAGAATAGGAAGTAATCTAATTAAAGGGTACATTCAGATGTGTTTTTATCTTAGAGTTTATTCTGTTGATTGCTGAGTGAGGATCCTTTGGAAGGTTTTAAATGTCTTTCTTAGACAAGTATTTTCCACATGAAACACGATTGATGTGAATCATAGCAGTGACTCTCGCTCGTTAGTTTCCCAGTCATGCCAATGTGTAAAATCCTCCACTCACAGCGGCTGACTAGTTCCTGCGTTGGCTATTGCAGTGAATGAACTAATCAGATTGTTTCATAGATGATAATATCAGTAAATTGTGCATCTTTTTGAATATATATCACCAATTTAATATTATGTTAATGCATTTTCTAGATGTGCCTTGATGCACTGGAAAGCTTCATGCAATCATGAAGTGGATTCGTTGATATGTGACATACTTGTATGCTTTTAGTCAGTACAAAAAGTCAACATGCATTCCCACAGATGTACTCTCTCATATGATAATACTGAGTCTCTTCCCAACAGAGCAGAGGCTGATCTGAATATCAAAGCGGTATGTTTTTTTTAAATGTATTCAGCGCGTGTCTTTTCTCAGTGCAGCTTTGACCCTGCAGTAGAAGCCTTCTGTTAGGATTCATACAACCTCATCTCAGAATTCAAGCTGATGCCGCCCATGGGGACCAATATCAAAGACTCTGGCTCCTGTTGCCAGATTGCATGTTTGTGCAGCACTTCCAACCCTCTGAGTGGAGGATCGGCGTTTGACTGAGGGAAACACTGCCTACGCCACTCTAATTGAGAGACTTAAAACAATAAAAAATATCATTTAAATGCAAACACTAGAGTCCTGTAGTAATTCCGTTTTCTCATGCTGCTTGATGTGTCTAACCCGTTGATGTGAAAAGAGTAACTAGCTGAGAGTTGGACAGATTTATTGTAAAAAATCTCCAGCACTAAGTATTTGTTATGGAGCATTGAGAGAGGATAGTCTCTCATTTGTGACGACTGTAGAGTACAATGTACAATATGTAACCCTAGGAAAATAAGGGTGTTGATATGTTAAAGTGTTCATAATAGCAATAATATAAATCCATTGTAGTTTTGTTGTTTTGTACTATAAGTTGTTGTTTGTGTGTTACATGTGTACATATTTAAATATATTTGTGTAAACATTCAAAACCTACTTTTGCCAGGTCATTGTTGTTTACGACACTAATTTAACCAAACATATTCAGTTAAAAGAACCTACGGCCTTAGTAGCTACAAATACCAAGCCAACTCCTAGCTAACTTTGTAACATTGATATAATATAATATAATATAATTCTAATAATACAAATCTACAAGTGTTCTTTAAAGGGGACGTATGCTAATGCTTTTGTTATTCTCCCTCATTCTTATATATTAATAATAAAGTAGCAGGTATGTGTTGGACTTTGTCACAGTTTATGCCTATGGAAAAGCAGCCAAATCCATAGGTCCTTGTGGAAGGACGTCTTTGGCGACACAGACACACACACACACGGCAAGGATGCACCCCAGGGTTTTATCTATACCCTTAGTTGACATGAGAGCTCGATGGTGCTGCTTTTACCAGACTTCTACCTAAGCAACTGAGCATTCCAAACTAAACTCTGTCCACTCAGCTTTCTGTCAGCAGAAAGACGCATAAATATGTTACACTGCTTACATAATTGATCATCAGCTGCAGCCATGACTATAAGATCCAGCCACATCCAACTGTCAACTGGACTGGAGCACCTACCCTCTCTTGTCTGCCTGTGGGTGTTGCCAACTCAGGCCAGATGGAGATGGTCAGAGGGAGAGTTTTGGGGTGGGGGCTCTCAAAAAGCCAGCAGTAAAAATGTCCTGTTTGTACTTCGAGAAGAAGTAATAAATGCAATAATGCAGTAATAAATGTTTTGCACTTTGAATAATTCCTTAAATCAACTCCCTTAAGTGCACATTATATTTTCAATAGAAGGAGTTTACTTTATTATTGGGTCGTATTAGCTCAGTGTTGTGCTAGGGTAAAAATTTCAATGTCTCTAGATATTCCTTTCTTTTTAATAACAATCGTTCATCTAAAAGAAGTTGGCAGGGGACTCTTGCACCATCTTAACCTTGGCTTTGCTTTTATAAGCTGAAGAGAGCGGACTGTCTGTATGATTCAGTATAATAAAATTCAACTCAAATAAAGCCGGACCACAGGCAAGAGGAATGATTCGTCTTCCCCCATAGAATTGTACAACATTATTATGCGTATCAGCCTGTCTCTTCCTCATGCAAAACTTTTGGCCTTGCTCAGCATAAAATATTCACTACCTGTCAAAATGACTTTTGCAGAACTCTCTCCCATGGCTACCTTCCGTGTACGGCTGTGCGTCTCATTCATGCGATAAACATTTGCAAAACATTAGTGCTCTGGTGCCAGACATCTGCATGACAGTTTGCTTTCTCCCTAGAATGAGTCATAGTGTAGGCCCCAATATTCAGGATGGATGGATGGATGGATGGATGGATGGATGGATGGATGGATGGATGGATATACTGCAGATGGATGACTCACTTTACTTCTTTAATCCCTGTACCTAAACAAACTCCTTCCTAATTGCACTCCCTGCTGTTGATATAAAAAAAAAAGAAAGATGAAAAATCACTTATTTTCTCTAATTGACTCCACCTGCTCGGTGTCTCGTACCCCATTGTTTTGTCATTATCTTTATATTTGCAATATCTGATGATTTAGCACTCTGCTCTCAGCATCTCCCTTCTCTGTGGCATAGGTAGACAGGCGACATTTGGCACGTTATTTGTCAGTCACAAACCAGTGAATCCCTGTGTGAACATTCAGTTTGATTCACCTTTAGAGGAGCGGCAGAACTTGTGCCATCCATAATTTCGATGAATGAAAGGAAAGTGAGAATGTTATATTTAAACAGCAAACAGCTGCTCCAGCCTTGCACTGTTGCTTTTGTACTTACCCACATTTGCTCAACACCCACTCAGAGCCTGTGTTAAAGGCTACATATTGTTTTCGATTAAGGTTTGTTTGCTTCTATCCTATTATCATAGTTTCAGATTGAAGACCTTCATTGTATTCATTATTCCTGTATTGTAGCCATTTCTTCATGTACTCGCTAGGTTTGATTAACATTCTATAGGAGAGTCTTTAATATGAGGCCACTTTGGTGAACAGTTGGTGCCATCAGTTTCCTGCCAACCATAAGAGCAGTTTGTAACCAGTAAGCACCAGTGAGTGTGTGGAGATCACAGCGGGGGAGGATCCCTTAATACACATAAACTGGCTCATAAGGACATAAGCATACTTGATGATTTTTCTCTGCACACTCATATACCAACTGACTGTTATGTTGCTGTACATTTCCACAGGCAGCATAGTCGTGTGCTTACCTGAGTACATATTTTAAGATGGCGGGTTTACCTCTGAACTATTGGTCGAAAAGCGCCTAAAGCAAAAAGCTTCTCCTGAGAATAATAAAGTGTAACATTCACACGTCTTAGCGTCTACACTCCACTACTACGATCTAAATTCAACTTACCACCTAAAAAGTTCTGTTAATTTTCAGGGCATAATTCATGTTTCATAGAGCAGCTGCACAAGAAACGATGACCTTGAAATATTCTGGAAGATTTTGAGATCTTACTTTGGTTGAATATATATATATAGAGAGAGAGAGAAATATTTATTTATTTTTAGCCAAACTCTCCCAGATATTTAAAGCTTATTTTTATTTCCTAGAATTGCCTTGAATCAAGTATAGAAAAGCAGGAACTTTCAAGATTTAATATTTATTCCCCCATATCTTTTTTAGAATTAAAAAAAACAAATCATTTCAGTGTTCATGTCTCCCACTGAGCTGTGCAGCAAGAAATACATTTATACATTTCAGACTTGACAAAGTGCAAACGGACGCTTGTCTTGTGTGCACTTGTCTCATTAATATTTCCTTTTTTGTTTTATCATCATAGATACATCATCGTTGGGACCATATTATCAAGCTCTTCGCGCGCTACAATTAATCCTTCATACTTTACTCTGAATGACATCATTGATAGGGCTAATGGAATGGAATGTGGCCTATGACAGAGGCAAGTGAGGGGGAGATTCCCTGGAATAACAACAGACCCCATTTTTATTTCATGATGACATTAAATATGACCTCCTCCTGTTGTGAGGTTCCCAGGAAAGCAGATAGGAGCAGAATGGAGGGAATAAGACACTTGCCCTCCATCCATATCTTACTTTAATACTACATTCTTCCACATTCCAATCCAACAATTCCTCTTGTATGAGTTTCTATTTGAAGGTAAATGATGACATCCAGGCTGGTGGTTCATTTGAGTCATCATACTAGGAGCATGATCTCATGCAAGCCTAATGAAAATCATAACCAACACATTAACCTGCAGAGTGACTGGTGAAGGTTTAAAATTGAAATGATTCCCTTCAATTTTCACAAAAATCAACAGAAAAGCCAATTTAAAAATGTATCATATTCCATCTCAAATTCTGAAGGGTTGACATATTTTCAGATATTTTACAGAGAGTATTAAAGCTGTCGAGGCACCTGAGTGACCTTTTCCACTAGGGACACTGATGTTCCAGTGTGTAATTTTGAAAAACATTTTTGAAGAATTTGCTGAAATCCCAAGTACATCCTAATAGGAGTGCTACAAGAAAAACATGTATCTGTAGCACCTCCTACTGACAGGATCTTATATGGGTCCAACCAAATTTGGTTTGGTTGGCAGCTTTGATTCAAAAGTAGATAAACATTTGCAGTGAAAGTATAACACAAAATTATTTCAGCACCAGTCAGTCACTAAGTACAAATTTAAAACTTTATTTTGATTTGATTAGATTTTTTTGATGAAATTCAAGTATGATATGCAATGACATCTGTTTTGCCCTGAAAAGACATTGTCAAGAGTCATCTCATCTCTTAACTTTGTATTTCTTCCCTCGTCAACTTTTTAATCATTTACAGAATAATTTTAACAATCTGCCACCGACCACTGTTGGATAGAGCACAGTGGACAAGTTGAGAAAATTCAACAAGTGTGGCCATCAAAAGAAGCTCTCTCCCAGATCACTGCCTATAGAAACTCTCTTTCTACAGCTCTACCACACACTTATTATATAAATAAACATTTCCAATTCATTTATAAACCCACTGTTGTGCAATTTTATTTAAAACAATTCATTTGACGGTCTCAAATAGAAGCTCAGCCGAGTTCCGTTTCCTGACAGCTGTGAGCTTGATTCATCCCGTCAGCCATGTCATTGATTCTTTGGCAGAGGCAGAACTACGGTATCGGTCTGGGTTGCAATATCATCACCAGTAATGAGACACCTCTGCTTTTACTGGTTCCATATGCAGTTGCACGCACGCACACACACACACACACACGCGCACCCGCCCTCATGCGCCCGCCTGCCTGTCAAATAAGACAGACTTGAAAGGCACGTATTGAGATGGGTGCTTGGATGGGTAAATTATTGATTAGGATTTCAGTTAAACACTTGAGCTGTAGGGTTTGTCAGCCTATCCATGACAGACACCATGACACCTGGTGAGAGCAGCCAGAAGGTATTTCACCTCCATGTTTGGGAAATATTTTTGAAGCAGCGAAGGAAGTACTGATACATTTATTTACTTACTTCTGTATTGTGCATGAGCAACGTACCTCTATTACGAATTGCCTCAACTTGGAGGTTTTAGATACACTTCATGCACACCATTAAGAGCTGGCTGATGTCACTGTGGTCATCATCATAAATCATTTGATGGCAAACTTTAGCCTTCATTTAAATGCACTTGAGTAAAAATCTATATTCCCAGTGTAGTAAAACTGGAAATTGCAAAATTGCTGCACAGAATTATAATCAAAGTAATAACTTCATTTATATTTTTGGGTCAATGATCCTCTGGCATATCTTTGTTAAAATGATCAAATAAAGTTATGTGGTTGGATTAATGGATGATATCAATGTCTCAGTAGATCCATACTTTACTCCTGCTGTACTCTACTCAGTAATTTGATGAACTCAAGCATATTGATTTTTAATGACTTTTTAGGAGGAGAACAGAGTTTGGGACTAATAAGTGTAATAAATAGTTGTGAAAAAAAATCAAGTGGAGTCGCTGCACACATGGAATTAAATGTCATCATCTCTGCTATGAGAAAATTGGTTGGATTTATGCGAGTGGCGTTCAATCTAAAAACGTGCTATTCCACCCGAGAGGTGTCAGTGTCCATGGAAATAGAAGCGATGGAGTGCCTTGGAGCACCTTTTGAAAGGGAGGCAACATCGGGGCGGGGGGGAGGGAAACAAGATGAAGTGAAGGGCTACGGCGTGCGGCCGCACAATCTCCCTTTGAAATGATTCATCTCGTTTCAGTTAATTAGCAGCCACACTTGTAAAATGACCTCTGAATCCTGCCTCTGTTAGTACCTCCCACTGCCTGGCTACACCGGCTCTATACACCGAAAGGGGAGAGGATGATCAGAGGGAGAAAAAGAGGCGGAGAGTGAATTAGACGGAAGGGAAAGGGCAACGAAAGAGGACGGGGTATGCCGGTTAAAAAAAGCAGAATAAGCGATGACGCACAGCGAGAAAGACAGTAAGAAGACAATAAGCCAAATAAGGAACGTTGTCTGTGCTCAATCTCAGTCTCTAACCGTCCAATTACGCATGGTGCTGGGCGACAGGATGCACCAGTGCGCCACTGCTTTGTCCATTTGACAGCAACAGACATGAGATAAGGTTCACAGAGGAGCGGCTGATGCAAAATTGTTTATGCGGTGCAGCTGAAACTCTTTGACAGCTCCAGCAATGCAGAGGGGGTCTGTGATTTTAGCTTTTAGAAATGAATCATACACAATGAATAAATGATGGGACGCAGCATGGCGATTTGAGAGGAAATTCAAACTTGGCCGCTGCTGGGTTTGGCATGCAGGCGGTGACCTGTAAACTCACAGGCTGATGCAAAGCTTAGTGGGTGATGGATGGAGGATTGGTAGTGCAGATCCAGTCACAGATTATTTATTGATTAGGCATCAGAGACCCAGGGTGAGGCAGGAGGTGTCTTAAAGCTGACCTCCATATGGACAATAGATGAAGTGCTCACATATCTATTCACTGCAGTGAATTTGGCCTTGGCTCCTCTTTTGACCCTCCTCTCCTCTCTTTCCTCCCTAAAATGAAACACAAAAAGTTTTTAAGGCTCTGCGCTTCCACTATGAATTTCTCTGTTGTGGGCGGAATTAAGGATTTTCTTATTTTATCTTTTGTATCTCATGTCGTCTTGGTCGAGTAATAATTACTTTAGTTTTTTTTAAATAGCTAATTTGTTTAACTTCTGATGCTCCTAGTTAAAATGTGTCTTGGTTTAGTTCACTTTCAACCCTCTGTGTTCCTTCTTATGTCTTGACTTCTAATTTTCTACATTAAACGCTTTTTCATAGGCGCAGCTCAACCACTGTAATCTTCACACTAATCACTGTAATCAAGGTTTGCGTAAGTCACCAGAGCTGCGCAAACTGCGTAAGTGAGAGAGTTCCTTCCTGCTTCTAATGTTGATGCAGGCACAAGAATACACAGATCAGAAGATGAAAACTATGCTGTTACATAAAAACCAGACATGTTTGTCTGTCGTATGTTTCCTCGCTGTACTTGTTTGTAGGGGTTTTATAGTTTCATCACTTTGCCTTTTTGAGTGTCACTCCATTTGGCTGGGAGCTTCAGAAGCTAAACTACTTTGCTTGAACATACACCAACAAGGGAGGTACAAAGAATGCTGTGCCTCAAACACAAAGATGTAATTCAAGTGAGCACTTAACACCTGAGTGTGTTACCCATTCTGGAGTTTGCTGCATGACTGAAAATGACTGTGAGTGTGTGGATGTTGGCCAGTGCTGAAACCCCATCAATTACTCCTGATAATGAATTGATTTGTGTGTTTGCGCTCAGTTATGTGAAGTCCATCTCCTCATCTCCTCACAGTCACTTTACACTGTGGATAATAACCTTCGGCGGAAGCTTTTGTTCTGTGCGTTCATAGATTCACGAGTGACCTGTTTCAATCATCTCAAGCTTTATGAAGATTGATCACTTTATTATCTCCCAACAAGGCCATTGGGTTGGCTGTGTTTGTCATTGTCCTGGATGTTGAATGAAGCCTGTTTTTATTTTCCAGACTATTTCCTCACAGGTTGTCCTCTGTAGTACTGCTTACATTTTTGAGTTTTTAGGTTTTTGTATTCCCCAAAATTGCATGTACTCTCTCAATAACAGCCAAATCTGAAGCTATTTCATTGGTTTTCAGTGAAAACCTCTTTGTTTTATAAGCTGAAATCATTTGGTCATCGTTTGGCAAATGCATATAACCAATAAATGACTGAAATTAGGATTTTTCTTAAACTAATCAAATGATGATGTTAAACAATTAACCCTAATTTTTGTGACAACTTTTGCAGTTTAATTTTCCCTGTTTTCTGGTTTGTTGCGTTTATGGGAGTTTGGGGCTGCTGTTGCTGAGTTCTTACTGTAATTCGTCATCTATTGCACAGTACACAGCATATTATGATGATGAAATATCAGCAGTGTATTCCGTTATTATCAAATTACTGTCCTCTGTGTTAATGAATGATGAGCATTTGCATCACCCCCCGATGCGAACACGGAGTTTCAACACCATCTGCTATTTGTTCTATTCCCTGTTCCCATGTCGGCGTTCCTTTGAAGAGGTCCTTTTAAAGGCATTCAAATATAATGCTAAATAGCTGTCACTGTTGGCATTTACACACAACCGGAATACAAATGTACAGCATGGAGGAAGATTAAAAAAAACGAAATCACAGAGGATTTGTGCTACTGAGTATCCAGGGTTCACAGAGCAGCAGGTTGAGGGGAGGAGACCATGAGGCCCTGTGGCTACTTCACACCTGAGGCACACTCACCTGCTCTCTCTCTCACACACTCACACTCTCACACACACGCAGTCAAATAGCAGCAGTCGTAAAAGAGCAATTTTGATTATACAAAACAGAATGTAAGGTTAGGTTAAAGTAATAAATAATGGTGAGTACAGTGAGTTTGATCAATAGAAAATAGTGAAAAGAACAGAACTGTCATAAAGTAAGGTACAGAATGTTTGATATGATTTTTTAAATGATCTTGTTTTCATGTTCTTGATCTAAATGGTAAACATTAATTCAGTAATAAATTCAAAATTTCTTTACCAAACGGAAAAATACTGCCAGAGAAATCCATTTTCCTCACGTGTATTTCACTTTTAAAATCTCTTATTTTAGTTGTTGGTTAGATTATTGTATTTCAAGGCGTCCAACTGCAAAATCATTTATATGTAAATAGTCCTGGGAAAAAAGGCTGGAGCAACTCAATATCTCGCTGTTCCGGATGAACATTTCTTTTACTGGGCAAACTGGTTTCAATCAAGTTCCGCCGTTCAAGTTAATGATTATATAAAAGCAGAGGTGATTATGAGCATCAATAAATCTTTGGATTTCTGTTAGATTTCTAGACTGTCATGTTCTATGTTTTGAATATTATAATCATTTAACCCTCAGGGCGTTGTCCACTACACAAGTGAGCAATATGACTCTGGTTTCATCACCAGTATTTAGTGCACAGTGTGAGTGAAAACAACTTCTATTCTTTTCGTCAGTAGGGCTCAGAATGTTTGGGAATGATTCAATTCTTGATTCAGCACAGAAAGTACAGGCACTGTTTTGTTTTACTCCAGTACTTTGAAATACAATCGCTTGGATTGGACGCATAAGGAGGCCATATTAGTTACATTTGGTGATGTGTTTTTTTGTTAAAGGTTGTTGGCAACTACAGCAAGATGTGGTATGAAGTAAAGGGGTTTTGTGCACAGTGTGGTTTTCAAGGAACAGTGGAGCTTGATTGAGTGCCAGCCCAGCCATGACATTTGTAATTGGCACTACCTGTCATTGTCACAGTGATTTACGGTATAATTAATGAACAATTAGGTGACAGATTAAGTTGGGCACCTTTGTTTGTTAGTACCTTTTCCTTTTGAAGGTTTTTTTTTTTTTTTTTTACAAAATAAGCAAATAAAGAGTTTGAATGAGGTAGTGAAATGCCCCAGTATGACGAGATGAGTCAAAATCTGATAATGCATTACGTATTGTGTTATTTTTGGTCGGTGGCAAAACAACATCAGTGTAATTGATTTGGTAGGCTCCAGTCTCCTGCAATCCTGCACAGGATAAGCAAGGATGGATGGATGTCTCATTCTCAGTAAAGCAATTATGTGTGATTTTTGTTTCTATTTATTGCTTGTTTCCGGCGCAGTGGATCCATTTCTTTGAGATTAAAAATGAAAAGTAAGCAGTAAATGAACTGAAATTTTGCATGACACAGTACAGTCCCATTACTGTCCAGGGAGACTTCCTGTTTGATTGCGTCTAAATTAAATGAAGTTCGTTGGAAAGAATACACAACACAGTAAGCATTTTTCTTCTAATCATAATGCACTATATACCGTGCTGGTAGTCCTTCCTCCTGTAAATCACTTTGGACAATTGCTCTATTATTCCAGATTCATCAGGGCGCAAGTGGATGACCTTGGAAATGATCAATTTCGGCCCCATCAAAGCAAAATAAAACCTCCTTTTCTTCTTCTCTGGCTGGTGCTGCATCATTCCTTGATGAGGCTTTCTCAGACTTGAGAGACACAGCTGGAGATAATCGATAAGCTTTCTCAGCCACCTCCAACGAGATGAGCCCAGAGCATATCAAAGAACCCTGTCTTGACTCTCACTCCTGATACATACCACAATAAGAGAGCTTCTCACATTAAGGAACATTTTATTGAGGGCTTGTTAGTCTAAATACTGGGTTGCTTCGATTTTATGGAGGAGAGGAAACTAATTAGTCCTAATTAGCATCTAACCTGCAATTGACAAAATGTGCTGGGCAGGAGATAATTGGATGGTCAGCTAAGGACATTTTGTGCATCCCTCTTATTTGTGGTTTGGTGCAATAAATGGAAAGGTACTGTATCTGTCCTCCACTTAAAATGAGAATATCCACCATTTATCTTGGGTAACTACTTTTTATTTAGACTTGGTTGTGTGACAGTTCACTAATAAACCCAGTTTCCTTTGTCTGTCTGCTGACAGCTGCAACCTACCTGCAGTAATAATGTAACGTGCTGTAGAGAGAGAGAGAGAGAGAGAGAGAGAGAGAGAGAGAGAGAGAGAGAGAGAGAGAGAGAGAGAGAGAGAGAGAGAGAGAGAGATCTTTCCCCTATTCCACTTTCTATATACCACTTTCTATACTGTTCTGCCCCACCGCTGATGTCAGCATGGATAATCAAGGTCCACATGTTGCATGTATGGTGCAATGTTTTCTGAACTGTAATTAAATCAGAAAGGGAGTGAGACGTATGGATATGCAATTTGTCATATTCCATTGTTCACCCAGTATAGATGTTTTAATGACTTATTGAGGGGGAGCCCGCTGGGTGATGCAATGCTTCAGTAGAATGCTTACATGTATTGAAAGATGATGGATTGTTTACATGTTTGAGGAAATCCTCTTATAGTCACAATCTATGTGAATACGTGAATATGTGTCACTTTTCTGACAATTTGTTGTAATCATGCATGTAAATGTATTGATTGATAGTTGATTGGACAGTTAGAGTATTCAAGGCCAATGTAAGGGCCAGAACTGGCTATTCCCATTACAGGGTTTCACCCCCTGGGACCCCACCCAGATGAACCGGTACCCTGAGCAAAACCGTGTATTACATGCTGAATGGTTCTGATTTTCAATGGAGAACATTACACCCCTGAATTCTATTTCTTGTGCTGAAGAGTCATGGTCCAATGAAATATTAATGTTTTCAATACTTACTCCTCCTCTGCAAAAATCCAGCATAGGAGACCCCACTGCTACGCTGTTGTTGAATGTCGATATGTTGGAGAGATTAATCGGCGGTCACCTACTGTGGTTGTCAATGGAACACCTCAGTACGAGACGCTTTTCAGACATTGTGCTCCGTGAACACAACCTGCTCTTGTTTTCTCTCTTAAATGGGTGTCTCCGGCTCTTTGCTTGCTCTGGCTAAAGATTAGAGTTAGTGTCAGGGCAAACTATGAAGCACAGTGGCAACCAGGTACTTCAGGCTGCGGGGGGTGGATGAGTTGTGTTTGAAAGCGATACTATCAATACAGACTAAGACGCAGCAGGAGACAACAGTTACCCGCTGGTTATCGGCTCATTAGAGGAGAAATAAAAGAAGTCTTCAGAATGCATTTGAGTTCTTATCATCTCGAGGGATCGCAAACACGGGCGACTCCGGAAAGCAGCATAATAATGCAGCTACCTTCACTTCTTCTCTCTTCTTTTAATGCTCCGATATCACAGCTAAGTCATTTAAGATTAGTACGTCCTTTGAAAGCCTTTGTTATGAATAAAGCAATACGCTCCGCAAATGTACTGGAGTTGACACTATTTTTCTAATAACTATTCACAGCTTCAAAATGCATTATACTGAGCTTGCATTCGCTGGGGGAAATACCTGAGGATATGCCAGAAGCACTCCATCCTTGCTCATTCGATGGCTTTGACAAGAAGGAGTTCTTCAACTTGGAAAGACTAAGTTTGGTGTGTGTACATGCATTTTACATGGCAATTCACTGTCCATGATTCTAAACCACAGTGATGAGCTTTGGGCTATACTGCTGCATTTCTCTGGACAGTATTATCTGATTATAAAAGGTACATTTCTCACATAACAGACAGGCTGTGGGCTCATTCTAATGATTCTAAAATATTTGTTCTTTTTAGATAAATATGAATAACTGACATGATATTGTAATTAGTCAGTAATTGGAACACTGATTTTGTTAAACAAATGTAATCACACTCTCACACCATGATGCATAGTTTAAATAAGGTGAGTTTTGTCTCAAGAGTTTAATTTCCCCCCACATGCATTGATTTGATACTTGGCAGAAATGTTATTGGGCTGTAACCCACAAATTGAGGACAGGATTTGAAAAATGTAATGAATATGACGTATGAATATATCAAAAGCATAAATAAAAATGGCCGTGGTGATGCAATGTTTAATGCATGCTGGCTATTCTAAGGCACCCTTGAAGAACAACCTTTTCATCTGTTTTATTCAAAGAACATGAAATAAAATCACCAGACTTGAAAGCCACATGACAGACACACAACACAAGGACCTTCAACTTCAAATCTTTTACTTTTCCTTAGACATTCAAAAATGATGTTCCTTCCTTTTTGTGTTTAAAAAAATAAATGAATAACAGTTCAAGCTTAAAAGTAAAGTTGATAACAACAATGTTGCTCTGTCCTATTGGGACTTGTCACGATTTAACAGGACAGAGGACCCATGCAGAGATTCTCAGATACACAGAATTTATTAATTAAGGGCAGAGCAGACATATCCAGAGGAGTGGGCAAGAGGCGGCGTTCGGGGACAGGCAGGGTAGATCCGTGGGCTGGCGGCGAGAAACGAGGTCGAGGGCAGGCGTACATCCGAGGGCTGGAGACAGGGAGGCGAGGTCAGGTACATGCGTGGGTCGACAAATGTGGGCTGGAGACGGAAGACATGGTCAGGTTCAGGGGGAGATCGGTACACAGGAAAAAACTAGATCAGCCGAGGAGTACTGTCTGTCTGTCACAGGGATATAAACACCAGGAAGCCACGAACGATAACGAACTGACAAAGAACACACGAAACACAGGGGGTATATTTACCAGACAGGGGAGGAGACAACGAGACACAGGTGAACAACAGTAGGGGAGGAAGGTAATCACGTGAAGCACAGGAGGGTAGGACGGGAAGACGCCTGAAACAAAGACAAAGACAGTGAGTTTCAAAATAAAACAGGAAGTGGTACATGAGGTAACAGAATATGACAGGACTGACTGCATTTGTAGAAGTATAATTTGAGCTCAATTTGCTTTTGCTAAATTCTTCGTATATGTCCTGTTTCAACAAATTGATTCCACAAAACGTGCTTAAATTTGATCAAACACTTCGTTTTAGTAAGTTTCTTTCCCAAGACAAATTCTTCAATTCAAATCTAAAAAAAAGAAAAAAGAAATTCCTTGCAGTACAAAATGCACCGTGGCATAAATGTTTCTTTGGTTTCATCGCTGCTGCAATCTCACTCTCTATGTCACACAGAGTAGATTATACATGTGACTCTTGCATATGGGACACAGTACAATATGTGATGTACTGTAGCTGCACAGAAGCAAAAGCACACCAGAGGAGAGATAAAAGTGAAATATCGCATCAAGGAGATACATATTTAATCCAAAGCAATAATGTATTATTAGCCCTCCAATGTATTATTTCCTTTATTCCAAGCTCACTCATATATTGCAGACGAGAGTTGGTATCCGATTTTCCAGCTCCAAGGGAAAGTTCAAGACTAAGAGTATGCGATTACCTCCTGGAAGTGTATCAGAAAATGCTGAATTGATATCTTTTATTGGAGTTTGTCAGGAGAGTTCCACGTAGCTTCTATTCCATAGATTTGTTTTTTCAATTTACAGCTGTGGGGGAAATTAGATAGAGGCTGCATCTCAAATCCAATCTCACTCCCTAATACACCATGTTAGTGGGACTGTTGCGTTGTTCCCAGATGATATGATGAATGCAGACATTCAACCGAACACGGAGCTGGTGGAGAGTGTTGTTATTGCACAGAGGAGGAAGAACGAGCGAGAGAGAGAAGATTGAAAAGATGCGGACGGACAAAGACGAAGCAGGCAGGGGAGGAGAAGACTCAAAAAGTGGGAAAGAATGAATGAGGAAGCAAGGTGATGTATGTGACGAGACCGTGTTAGAGGGAATGAGGATGAAGAGTGCCCTCTAATGGGTGATACAATATGCACGGTCATGTTAAGAGCATCCAGGAGATTAGGCAGAGATTGGAATGATAGCATAGCATCATATAAATATGAGGAAGAGGTGGAGAATATACTTCTGAGGCTGAGGTGCTCTGCTATGAATGCAGTGATTATCCATCTCATCAAGTGGTGTATGGTAGTGTAGATTCATTAATGATCTGTTTGTATACAAATCGGTCCTCTTGCTGTGTGTGTGTGTTGTTTAGGATGAACTGAATAAAAAGTAGATGTTCTGAAGCCATGTTTTGAGGTTTGTTCCTGTGTAACCTCGGTGAATTGCCTCCAAAAATGATTTCTCCAACATTGACTCTGTGGAGAGAGATTGGGAGGGAAAAAAAATGATTGTTTTATTATTGTGAGAGTGTATATGAGGGGAGCACAGGGGGGTATAGAGAAAAAAATGGAAAGCGCAGGAATGCCAGTGTAATATTTCAAACACATCTTGTTTCCTTCACTGTCATGAAGGCACACATCTACCAGAGATGTCTTTTTATTTCCTTCTCTCCTTTCCACCGAGACTTTTCTCTCTCTGTGACTCAGACCAAGGGCTATGTCTTTATTTGCCCCCTCTGTGCACAGCATTGCTGTACTGAACACCATATTTGATCAGTGACTCCACAGGAGGCTTCTTCTGCCCTCTCCCACAGCTCCATCTCAGGTCTCTGCCGGCTCAGCATCAAGAAGACCTCATCATAACTGTCATTGTTTCCTCTCTCTGACTTCTAAGGACCTGCCCTCATCTCAATCACTACCTTTACCACCACACAATAAGGCCTAACTGCCATAATCAGAGAGTATCTGCCACTGCCTGGTCTTTCGCTCCCTCTCCACGGTAGCGTTTTTAAACTTTATCTCTTTTTTTTTTGTGTTTCCATGTCCAGCCTGTGATCCTGGAGAGGGAAAGTGTAATAAGTGAGACTGGAGCCGCCACGCTGAGCTAATGGCAAGGACACACTGTCCTGATGGTCTTTGTACCTGCTGAACAACTGTCCAAGGAACAAGAGGTAACAGTGTCTAATCAGCAGAAAATGGGGCAATTGCAGTGTCATCTCATGCTTTTGAGCGACGCACACCAAAGAAGGGCTATCAATCTAATATTAAGTCCTGTGTAATATACGTTGCATGCTGCTCCTTTGTCTCAGATAATCGATATAACCTTGCTTTGTGACAGATATGATGCATTTCAAACAACCACTGTAAAACATATTTGATTTCCGCACTATGCTTGACACACGCAGCATGTTCAGATTGGCGAGAAAAATGTCAGAAAACAGTGAGTGAGAGCAAACACATGGCAAAAATGTAATTTCAGGACATTGTCTGGATTATTACACCGTGTCACAGAGTCAGTTCACTACGCTATCAAGGTAATCAATTAAAAATGAAATCTTGGTTTCAGACTACAATTTCTGTATTGGATCTCTGTATTGTTAGGTCATTAAACCCTCCAAAGAGTAAATGTGTGCCTTTTTGACCCTTTGGGTGTTTATAGTTGGCACAATATCTGCTATCTGTCAAAGCTGAGTGCCTCTTTTATCAAGAAAACTCATCAACAGTGATCAATGTGTGTGCTCACCTGGAGGGGGCATCAAATCATCCGCTAAATACACACACACACACACCAAATTCTATCTGTACGCTTCTGAATCCCCCTGGCGAGGTCATATTGTATTAAAAACAGCATGGGGGCATGTTGGGGGGAGGGGAGGGGAGGCTCAGTCTAGTTTGCCTCCTCCAGTGGCCATGTCATCTCTGGTACTGTCTGCGACGGCAATCCAATCAGACAGATGGAGGACTGTTTGAGGAGCAGAGAGAGGCTGCCCCCCTTGCCAGTAAATACTGGCAGCTCTTGGATTTAATTACATTCACAGTATGGTAAACGGAACGGTGCCACGGGCCTCCAAATACACCTCTGTTCCACGCCGCAAAAGCCGAGACATCGCAGAGTGGCTTCTCTTCAGCGTACTGTGGAGAAGGCTAATGAAGAGTTGTGCATGACTGGAGAGCGGCCGTGGCACAGGCAGGGATTTTGCAGACTCGCTCAAAATGAAAGAATCAACAGTCCATATAGACACGTTACATCTGTCCTGTAGGCTTAAATGGACAGCCATCTGTAAAGAGCGATGGGTCAGCGAATGACTGAAGCCCTATTCGGCTGGTAAATGTTTATCAGGGGCCATATGTGGAAATCCCATTTACGTGGCTCCTCTGTGATGGAGCTCCAGCATTTGGGCTGCAATTAAAACCACAGAGGACAGAGGACAGAGGAGAGAACAGGTTTTGTCCTCTGACAAAAAGCTTGCTACATCTAGCGAGCTATTTGTTGCCTTTTTTAAAAGAGTAATTTAAGACCTACACAGAGATTTAAATAGCAAGTGATTTCAATTGATATAAATGAGATACTCATAGTTGTCTTTAGTCCTATTAAAGACTGTCAATATGTTGCCTGTTATGAGTGAAGGAAACTTTAATGCAAAGCTTACCTGTTGCTGTCACTATGATGGACAATTTAATCAACCTGCATGCTTGGTTCCTCCTTCGTGCTTTCATTTTTGAATAGAAATTTAATTCTGTAAACACAATCTTTATAACTGTAAAGTACCAGTGACAGGTTGGAAATACTGTAGGAATTGTCTCCAAGGTTGTGGGAGCAAAACACACACATTGTCTTGAGCTGACTAGTGCCTGTTAATGGTATTCTTCTTGTGCAATTCATCTATCCTCCTTAAGGAACAGGAAATGAGCCAGAATCTTCTGTGAGCCAAACAGGCCAAATGTGGTGTTTAGCGTGAGATGTTTCCATGGCGCCCTGTGACACGCTCACCATGCTTCTGTTAGTATACACTCTGCCCTTACCCCCATGCTACCTTGACATCCGCTCGGCAGGCTCAGGCCCAGACAAATGACAGTGTCTCCCGCTCGCTCCTCTGCGCCAAACATTCCCAGGAAGAGGCGGCCACGTGTCCGCTCACTCCGCAGCAGCTTTCCACCTGCAGGGTCATTGGACGGGTTCCCATGAAGGTCACAGCTGTCAGAGGATTAAGCCCGGGCTTACATGCCTGCCTCAACACCCCCTTCATCATCACCTGGGAAGGTGTAAAGGTGGGCAACTCCAAATCAGACCTTTCTGTGGGACGGGAACACATATGGGGCTACACCTCTTGCTCAGTGTGGGTGGGGCTGACATGGCTGCGCCTCACTCTTCATTAGGGCGGCCTCCTTGTGTGCTTTTGGCAGAAGAGAATTAAAGCCGTCTCTGATTAGGGGAGGAAGCAGAGCAGAGCCTTCCCGAAATCCTAATTGATTGGACTGTCTTTGTTCTGATCTTCTGCACCTCCTTTTAAATCAAGTGAGATGAATACAAATACAGCCAGCACAGGAAGGACCACACACACCTGTCACCTCTCAGCTGCCAGTTTAAAGCCCATTCTCGGCCTCTAACGAGCTCGCTCTTTGGCAAAGCGTCAACACTGGATTTCTGAACTTTGGTTTTCTGTCAGAAACTTTAAATCCAGAGTAGCAGGGTAAACACACAGTTGAAATTAAAAGCCTATATGTGTTCGGGAATAACATGGCAATCCAAGGCCAGCTCAATTGTAGTTGTAGTTGTAGTGCAAATATTTGAGTACTTTTCTTACATATTTGCGTACATTTTCAAATGACAGCGGAGGTATAAACAAAACAAACATAAGGGTGTTTAGGAGCGCATGGTGTGAAGCTGGAAAGCGCTGGAGATGTGAGAGGAAAGCGAGGATCAGAATGAGATGTGGCAATCAAAACTATCCCAGAAATGCAGGCTACAAAGCCAGGATGTCAGCGTGTTGAATTCTGTGATGTTTTCTTACTTTCTCTGAGGCCTCTTTGTCTAGCTTGAAGAATGGCGAAAAACCTGATTCAAGGAAATAGGTTTTAAAAATGCATTAATGCCGCCTGCATCGCCAGAAAGTGGTACCAGCCACTCGTAAATTCCATGCGTACCAAGAAACGTCTTTCAATACAAACAATGTTTATTGAGTCACAGAAATAAATGAAGTGAAATTGTCCTTGCACACAGGATACAATCACATGAGTTTGCACGTACAGTTGGTGAATACATTGATTCTGGACGGATAGGAATGCAGAGAGCATCATCTACAGCTACCGTAGCTTCATCAGCGAAGCCCAAACGGATCCGCAGAACAGAATCAGTCAGCTGCTTATCGGTCCAAACAGACAGCAACTTTAATGAATAATTACAGCTAGTTAAAACATTGGCATGCATCTACACTCATTCTGCTGTCAGTGCATTGTTACAGAAAATTGAAGAAAAAGGATTACAAGTGTACTATGTTGTCACTGGTTACGAGCTGGGATAAGTTGTGCCTGGAAACTATCGCCAATCCTGTAAAACAACATCGCCGGTATAATACTTCACCATTAGATACACTATAAAATATTCACAGGTGCACATTAGTTGCCAACGTTGTTCATTTATCATGTAGGGCAAAGGGTCAAATGTGAGCGCTCCTGCTTTTGTGGATGAACAAAGGAGAGATGGAGGGGGAGGTGGAGATGGAGGGCAGGAAAAGTTAGCGAGTTAAGAGGAGGTGGAGAAGATGGCTGTGATCAAACATCTAACGCCCCCTGCAAACAGCCATGACAGCGGTCTTATAAGATCTCTTAGCGTGTGTATCTCTGGCAGTCTGTACAACATGGAGTTTTTAAGTGTGTTAGATGTGCCGGAGCTGTTTTATAGAAACTGTTCAGCCTCAATTTCTTGTGATGTCATACTCTGACATGTCTTATACTGCATCTAAGAACCAAGTCAACAAAGTCACACTATCAACAGACATTCATCATTTCTGCCATGACAGAGCTTTTTTACACTAATGTGTTTGTGCATCAGTTCTACCTGTTTGCCTCACAACACAGTACTATTGTACAGTTAAAGTGTGTTTCATGTGTTGTTGGTTTGCGATCCTTGTGATAAAGTTTAGATTAAGTTTTTGTTATATTTTCAAGATGTTTTTTCCAGGTGACCCTGGCCTCTATGTTTCACAGGTTTGGAGAGAGAAAGTCTTGAACATTTTTTATACCCGATAAAGATACTTTGACCCACACACTGAACACACTGTGTTTGGCTGAAGAGGCCACACACCAATCGTTGTCAATCAGCGCAACGTAAAAAACTGGAAGAGCAAACATCTGAGCGAGGTTCAGTAGAGTGTGTATGTCATATTTGTTTGTGTTGATAGGAGAGTTTACCTGTGAAACGTTCATTATTATTTTAAGACAGCGCGGTTGTGCATCTGCTCTTTTGCAGCAGCGGATTTGTGAAGCTGCAGGAGTAGTGTTGTGAAATCGGGGTATACCTTCAAAAATTGTGTTTTTTACAACTCAAAAAAAGCTATTGAGCTCTTTTTCCTCTGAGGATATACACAGGAGAGCAGTCGGCCTATTCTGTATCAACATTACCAATACAAGCCTAATACACACTATTTGCTCCCTGCTAGCGCTCAGTGCCATAGTATATCAATCTCACGTATTACATAGTGATTATAGTATTTTCCTATACGATATCTGTCAACACTTGAAGGCTCCATAAGCCTCATGTAAGCTCATTGACCACATATCATCAATTATTAACAAATACAATTTAATATCTCAGATGTTTGCACGCTGAGAAATCATTGCTTTCCCGTCTGTGTCACTGGGTTTACGCGTCCTCTCCGCGGCCTTTGGCTTCCTTTGCCTCCTTCGCTCCTGCACTACCGCCAATAATTCAGATTTGTTTTGTTCCGCTGCAGAAATCGTCACGGCGAGCAGGAAGGTGATAGTCCCTTGTGTTTTAGAAGTTCTACCTGTGATAGAGAGCTAGAGAGACGAAGTGGGTGAGCGTGAGGTGTGAAGGATTGTGTGATTTGCGGTGTTGTTACCTATTTTTTTTAATTTATTTATTTTTTCTTGAAATGTGGAGGCACGCAGAGTTTGAGCAATTACTTTTTAAAACTAATCTGCACAGAAACCACATGTGACTTGAAGTTGCAGTTAAATTCTCGCTCCTCTCTGCCACATTTGTTGTTGCAACACTCTGAGGAAAAATACCCCCCAATGAACTGTTCGACAAAGTAAAAGTCTGGCGGAAAAGCTTCCATAAATGTGATATAGTAGCACGCTGTGTGTAATCACCTTCTTTCTTAGTAGCCCTGTTCTGCCAGCACAAAGACGCTTCTCCTCCACTTTCCCTTTCAGAGGGACAGAGCATTTATGACAAGACTTAAGCCATCACCAGTGAAACACCGATCCTCTTCCTCATCGTTTCCAATTCTGTCGCACAATCCCCCAAAGAGTCCATGTCAAACCGGGCTGACAGATAATCAATAACGAGTAAGGACGTTGTATTACGACGCGCAAGGCTTTTGAATTTAAAAGATCAATTTCTTGCGGCACCGTGACAAGATGAAGAGGACAAACACAGATGAGTGGTTTCATTTTTCACAGGAAAGTAACAATGAAATAATAAATAAATGAATTCTATACTAAAACTATGAAAAAATGCATTTAGATTGAATATAAATGGCTGTGATTGTTCATTATTCCAAAGATTAAAAATCACTTTCATGTAATAATGGATCTCATATGTAAAGGCTTGTCACAAATACTTACATTATACATTAGCCTTACAGTATGTGCATATTAAAATCTGTCATTTATTCTATTAGGCTAAAGTACCCTGCCATAAACATTTATTGCCTACACTTGCTATCCACTGCATAGCACTTCTATGTAATACATTCCTCATACCGGCATTAAAACTTAAGCCACTGGTGGCATAATAATAATGTTTACCTCCAGTGTCATATAGCAATCATAATCCTCTGCAAGGTCGCGTTTTGACGTTGTCTGCCATTTAATTTGTAATATATATACAAAGCCACCTGCAGCATGTTTATCTGTGCTAGAGCAGCTGATACTGGCACTCTTTTATTACTCTTTACACATGCTCCTCTTCTCTCTCTTTAGCCAGACAGCAAACACAGGCCAGGGAGGTAATCTTATCATCATTACATTATGTATTTGTGCTGCTGAGATTACAGCCACATCCCCAAATAGCTTGGAGAGGATATCTCTGACTAAAGTAAACACATCACACAAGGGCTGATTCTATGTCTATGTGCACACGCATGCGCAGATGCAATCCGCAATGCTTATGACAGGAAATAAATGTGACGTAAATAAGAGAAGCGTTTATGCAGCCAGGCCTGTGATGTTGTGTAGGGGAATAGTGATGTCGCTGGATCCAATATATATGATGTCGCTGGATTTAGAGACAAACCTTGTGAACCTTGTCAACCATCAACTGAAATTATTTGACAACTTATCATCGTTACTTACTTGAAGTTAATTTATAGTAAACAAATACAGGGATTACGTAACGTACCTAAACAGAAATATATAAAGAAGGAATGGACGATATCGCCTTCAGGTAACATCGGGACATCTTGATGTAGTTTTGCGATGATGATATTCATTTAAAGCTTTTAAAAAGTAGGTGCAATAGAGTGTTTTCTATGTCACGCGCGTGTGCTCAGAAAATGTGCAAAAACATTACTGCACTTCAACATTGTCAGTACTGATGTGAAAATGTTTGGACCGGGAGAGGAAATGCTGCTAGTATTGTCAATAACAATATGATGTAAAAACTGTTTTACCCTATGAGATCATCGCATCAGCATCACTGATGCCATCCTGGACTCTGCGTCCACACGACCATGTGCCATGTTCTCACAACCTGCAGCCGTGGCTTCCTGCTGTTTCAACTTCAATCTACTTGAACCTTATTATTATATCGCCTAATACAACCTTCCTTTCTCTCTATCTCTCTACTTTTCCCGCTCTTTCTGTTTAAAAAATGCTCTCCAAAATATCGTATATAACTGTTTGCGCACTGTCATGTAAGATGTTTGCTTCAACAAAAACAAATGGTAAAAAAAATTATAATGATATGATGTAGTCATCGTGCTAAGCCTGTTCGTATTCCAAAAAGGCTGTTTTAAGTTAACATTTACTTTCCTGGAGACATTGAAACTTTGCAGCAATGAAAGGGAATGTTTTTGCTTTTTTTGTTTACTTTACTTCGCTGTCTGTCTTTATCTTACCTTATTTTGTTCTATTGGTGTATTTATATATTTCTTTATTTTGTTATTTATTTACTCTCCTTTAGGGAAAAAGCCAGAGTGAGGAAAGGAACTGACGGTGTGTGTGGCTCTATACTGGTGATGCCATTTGTTTTATTCAAAATATTGAATTTCTTTGCTCCGTCGTTTCTGCAAGTGAATCTGCCTCATCGTCGATGAATCATTTATCTACAATCAACCAGTCAATCTACAATCTCTGCTTTGCCTTACAAAACGCGGATGCAACTCAGCTTTGCGAGGTTAATTGGATAACATTTGCAGCAAATGTCTGCACATATGTAGTTATTTATCAGCAAAAAAACATTCAAGTGAAGGTTTCAGTGATTTAAAGGAAGACGCAAACTATAACTCGCTTTAATACATTTGCGAACAGGGTTCACGGTAGCGCACACGTTTTCCTAGTGACAGGCAGACACGCTCTGCTGTTAATGTGATAATACCTCAGTATCTGTTAGTCATTTGGCTTGGACTGTGGGACAGGCCTTTTCACAAGGCTTTATTATCCCCTCCATAGTGCTCTTCCACAAAGGACTCACAGATCGAGCCACGCTGTAGAGTTACAGGGAGAAAATTGCGGGCTCCACTCCACTCCTATGTAGTAACTTGATTCAGGCGAGCTAGTTTTCAAACTGGCCACAGCAGCTGTATTCACTTGAACCAACTGAACAGCCAACAGAGAACATAATGTGCTGCATCAGTCTGTGCGTATTGCCAGTGTGTGCGTATTGCCAGTGTTGCATCTTTTATCCAATTCTAAAATATGTTAATTAATCCAACACACAATAGAGCCAGACATACTTTAAGCTAATCATTTTGTTGCTTTTCTTTGCTTTCCTTTGTTTTATTCAACTGTTTGCCTTTTTTTACTGCCAATGCGTTGTTATTAAAATTTGAAAGCTTTTGTCATGGCAGAATCAATACACTTTCCTTGTTACATTATGATTTGTTAATAGTAGGGATCTCACAGCTTATAACAATGAGGGTGGCTCAGAATGCACTAAAAGACGGGTGTGATCGGACCTGAAGAGTCGGAAAAGAGAGAAATGTGTCAAAATGGGGTAAAATGTCTATTAACACACAACCAATATGAAAAACGTCAGGCACAAAAACTTAAACACCAACAAAAGACACCAGGCACAACGGCTGGTTTTAATTTTTTTAATAAGATAAAAGCTGAGGATAATTTCTGATAAATAAGTAATTAGCTAATTTAGTTATTATTTTATATTTAGTTATAATTTGCATGGATAGTAGTAGTAGCAAATTCAATCTTATGTAAGTATTAATAAATGACTGTTTTGTGTAATTATGGTTTCTGAAAAACTGACCTGGGGACACAAAGGGAGCAGAGAGACGGAGAGAGAGAAGCTTTTCATATGCATAACAGGCTTTTCCCAGCGGTTGTTCAGGGTTTTGCATATAGTCTGTGACTGTATACACGTAGCACTCTGCTCTGGTCCTCAGTAAACTGTGCCTGTGATCAGAGCGGCATAGAATAAGTACAGTGTCACACTGAACATAAGTACTCAGGTCCAGCCTATTGTGCAGAGTAGAGGCCACAGAAGCTAACATCTTAAATGATAAAAAAAATAGGTGATTCATCTAAAAAGCTTTAGAAATTATATGTTAGTTTGACCATATTGTCTGCTGCAGCTGAGTGCAGTACAATTCTGTCAGAACTGAAACATCAGATTCATACTCAGAGGTTTGTTTATATAAATAGGCTACAAATGACTTAAGAAGAAAATACCTTAACTGCATGTATATATCAACATGTGGTGTGTTTATACTTCTGCTAAAGAATTCATCTTTAGGACATCATACGATAGGGAGAAGCTCATCATCTCTACATGATCGCTACATTTCTGTCCTTCATTAGTCCTTCATTCACTTCGATTCATTAAACTTAAGAGTTGATTCTCACTCATAACATTCTATGACGTTACAGTTGTGCAGGCCTCCTTCCTTGGGTTTTCTGGGCCAAAGTTGACCTTTTCCCCTGGTCACTTCCTACACTGCCAGCAGCTTGCTATAAATTCTCATTCAAACAATTGAACTAACGACTTATCTTAAACAGCATCAGACAACTGAATCTATCATCAGCAGTTAACCTTTGACTCATGGAATCCGATCAATTACTATTTTTCGTGGAAGTCAGAGTGGGACACTGGTATCATCATCAGGCCGGGGGCGGACCTTACGATACGCTATTCCCCTTAATCCCACAATCTCTGCAAAAAACGCTTACATCAAAGAATCCTGGCAATTTTCTCCAATTTCCACAGTTTTCATTCAGAGCGGCTGTGTGGCAAATGACTGTGACAGCCACCCAAGTAGGTTTTATCAGGCCTCTCCAGCACAGAGACGCAGAAGATGTTGCTCACACGCACTCCACACATTGATGAACACACTGTAAACAGAGACAGAATCCTTCACACACTCCACTCTCTCGTAGCCTGTACTGGTCATTATTTTAACACCAGAGGGACATTGTCTCCAACTTCATCATCTCCTCGGGCAAACCTCACTCTGAGACTGAGCATGAAACAATTGAAGTGGCAGCAAACTCTCTATCTACCTAAAACAAGGCATCACAAAAATGAACCTCTAAGAAAATAGGATAGTTATTTATATAATTGATCATAGTAACCCTGTTTTAAATAGCCCAGCTAACATTTAATTATTTGTGTAAACAGTACACCTAGTAAGTGAATCCTAATGTTAAACGTCTACCTTGTAAGCTACTCCCACTATAACTCAAATACAAGCACAAAGATGGACACATTTGTTGTCTCTCCAAGTATCTCTTGCCTTCACGCTTTGTCAAATCTTGAGGTTTTCTGTCAAGGCCAAAGTGCTTCCATGCTGCCTTCTTTTTCAATCAGGAGCCGAGGGGAAGGTGAAGGTGCCAACTCTGCTGAAGTTACCACCTACTGAGATCCAAACACAATCCAGGCGCACCCTAGTTCATGTTTTCAGACACTCAGAATACTTACAGATTAATTACAGTTTAATGTAAAGCAACATGTAAATGGGTAATTTGTAATGTAAATTTAATTTGTGAATTGAGGCTTCTCTGCTAATATGTAGCTGAACTGCATCTGCATCCTGACCCAGCTTGATGTTGTTTACTGTGCCAGTAGGGATAACGCATGTGGTAGTAATTTGCATGGGCCATCTGATGGCCTGCATGTCGCTGCTCATGCTGAGGCTATTTTTCAGTGCAATCACATTTGAAAAATTGCTTTCTCATTTCTCATCTCGGAACATTTCAAACTTGTTGTGGGAGCACGTTGTGGACTTGTAGAACTTCTTTCTCAGCTGCTGTGCTTTGCTGTTTTTACAACATTAAATATTTAACGCTGTTGTAAGTGAGATTAATCTTTTCATTGAGGATGTAACTTCACCGTAGTAAATACTTCCTGGTCCATATCGTAACATTGATGTATAATAGTGAGTAATATTGTTGGGACTGTGAATAAAAAAGCACAATGCACTTCACCACTGTGACCTGACGCCTTGTGCCATGAAACTTGTCTGCACGTATGCATGTAAGTGAATTGAGAAACGACCACCTCTTGCTCCATCACTCACCCTGAGCCCTGCGTTTCTGTGAGCCACAGAAATGAAAACCTCTCCCCTGACTTTGTGAAAGTGACTTTCAGTGCCTAACCATGTAGGCCATGATAATGCTGGCCATTTTCATAGGGGGGAGTGAGAGGTATTTGGCTTTTTCAATAAACCTCTGGTGATGCGTTTTGTAATGCATTGGTTATACTTCACAGTAAAAACCCATTCTGTTCCTTCGCCAGCCGATGCACTTCGCCCTAAATTGCCTTTTCTCCAACTGTCATTCGTTATGCTTTCCACTTCGCTGCACAGACATCATTTATTTATTTTATGAAACTGCAACCCCGTCAAAACAAAACCACCTTCACCCCCAACCCACCTGGACGGATGGATGGATGGATGGATGGATGGATGGATGGATGGATGGATGGATCGGTGGATGGATGGACGGATGGATTAATTTATATATGGTGGAAGGATAAATTATCTATCAATCGAAGGATGGGTAGATGGATGAACTGCTGGAAAGGTGGACAAAGACAGATAAACAAATTGTAAAACAAATTGGCTATATTTTGAGGATGGACGAGGGGAAGGATAGTTGGATGGACACATGGATAGATGAATGTGTGAAAGGGTAAGCTAAGACAGATGGGTTGACAAATAGAAGGATGGATAGATGGGATACCATTCAAACCTGGGCTGCATGAGGTGAAACAAAGAAATTGTAGATTAAGTGCAAGATGTGAGACTTTAACATGGCACGGTTTGTTGTGAATTAGCCAAAGGTAACACTTCAAGGGAAGATGCTGGCAGACAGCAAAAGTGGAGTGGTCCCGAGTTAGTGATTCCCCATTATGTGAAACTCAATTTTCCCTCCTGCTTCTCTTTTATCTGCTCCCATTATGGAGAACATGTTTGTCTGGTGGCAGGGAAATAGGCCTGCTTTGTTTAGACTAGTGTCAGCTATAATGAAAAAGCACCATCAACTCCGAATAGGGGCTCCGGTATCTATCGCAACACTCAGTAGATAATAACTATTGATTGCTTTCCAGACACGAGAAAAAAAAGACTGATTGGGGGGAGAAAAAAAAAGACCAAAGGAAGATAGACGGGGAAGCATAAGAACGGGGATCGAATATCAACCTCCTCCCCCTCCCCCACCCCTCCTCCTCCTCCCCCTCCCCCCGCCACCAATTACTATATATCTTCGTAGTGAAATAAAATTGCCCTGACAAAGAAACCACGCAAGAAATAATGTAGATTTTAGATAAGCATCATTAACACCCGTAAATCAAATAAACGTAATCTTGCCACTTTTGATATAATTCATTTCAAACCAAAATGAGCAGCAGGGAGCTGACTCCAATCTCTCAAGGCAGGAAATTTATCTCCGTCAGCTTTAACCCAACATTACTTTATTTTCTGCCTCGCCGTATATCTGTGCTCTAACTCCTGCCCTTTCTTTTAGGAGCTGTCAGAATATCGTTTAATATTTCATACCTGGGATAAGAGAGGCACTGTAGGTAGTATTTGTACCCCCTACCGCCTTTGACTTGGCACTGGAAACCACATAAATGTCTCAGCAGAGTAGATAAAGGGGACATTCCGATAACTCATTGCCGTGCGCATCAGAGGTCGACTCTGACTCTTCATTTCATTGACATGACCTCCAGGCAATGACGGCACACCCCCCTGGTACTTGTTCTTCCCCATAATGAATGTTTGCAACCATTGATTTACCGGTCTGACAAAGCTTAGAGCTGCTGTATTGATCTCAGCGCTTTTCATATGCAGATAAACTGGGTGAAGGTGTGTAGTGTTAAACAGGTATGACAGTTGATCTCTGTTGTTGTGATATTTGTAAGCCACCCACGTTGCTTCAACATTACACCTCTTGAAATCAACGGTGTAAGTGTAATCAAGCCATTTTGTGCGACGGTCCAGCTAACTGCAAGCGGTAGGCTTTCAGTGATTGATTAACAGGGTTTGCAGAAGTGACTTTTTCACCCGAATTTTTATTTTTCATTACAGTGTCTTTTATTACAAAGAGTGTAGGTGGTTAACAAGGCATTACCTCAAATAGTTTCAAAAAATCATTTCTTCATTTCAATAGAGCTGTTGTGCTTGTGCTTATTTTGTATTCACAAATATTTGAGCTTAGCTACACCAAAGCTCTAGGTGTTGTTGTGCGTGCATCTGCATTTATTTCACACAGTTCTACGTGGTCTCTCAATCCAGACACCAAATCCTGGAGATTACATGTCACTGCATATACAGCATGATCCTACTTAAACGAGCAGGTTTTGCCTCCCGACATGTCCACTGTGAAATGCATTATCCTCCCCCTGATGAAGATTAAGATAAAGAGGAAGTCCAATTTTGACAAATGCAATAGAGAAGGACACCATTTTCATTAGAGCGGCACTCATTGTGCATACATCTGCCAAGGCCCAACAGTCGTCCAATTATACCTCCATCGCTCAACGATGTCATTTCACAGGTTATTGCCTCGAACATGATTACCCCCATCTATGTGATCAATACTTTATGAGCTTTTGGAGAGAATGGGGTAGTTTCAGAATTTAGTCGCATTGATCGATCCAAAAGAGAAAAAAAAAAAGATTTTTCACAATTCTGAATATGGACTTTAGCTTACCTTATTACCTGGGTGATTGCAATCTGACTTCACACTGGGCCTACATTGCTCACTCATGCATAAAGAACATAATCTCCTTCATACATCCATAACGATTGAAGGTGTGTCAAACCTGTTTGCACCAGCATCATCTTGGCTACATAATGGTGGAGGTTATGTTTCTGTTCCTATGTATGGATATGGATAAAGACTCTTATTCACGATCTGCATGCAGATCACCATGGCCACCGAAATTACTATAGATGTCTTCATTTAATTGTATTTGTAATTTTCATAGAACTGAACATTTATGTATATTTGTATTTTTTACTAAAGGTATTTTTACCGTTCACTGGACTTCACATATACAGTATGGCACAACAGATATGTCCAATACATTCAGAAGTTCTGAACAATCAAGACCAGCTTTCCTTCGCTGCTGACCAGCCGTCCGCTCCGTCCCGATCTGGCAAAGTGCGGTCAGATTATTCACTGTTGACTGAAAGTGGACTGCAGCCACCTTCCACTGTGTCTACGCCATCATGTATTCCTTAATGGGGGTTTCGCACACTGCCAACTGCCATTAGCTCATTGGTTTTTCTACAACGGTGCAGCACTATTGGTCAAATCTGAGCCCTATGAAGTGAAGATAATGGCGTCAAAGTATCCGTATTATAATTACTCAGCAATTCAGATGGGTTTTAACATTTTCCAGTGAATTTGAGCTGTAGACAAATTGCTTCAAATGGATATACAGCATTTTGGATAGAAGCATTTGAAATGTTCCATTATCACAGAGGTTGTCAATGAACTGAATCTGCCTCGTCTGATTCAGTGCGTTTTTTCCCACAGCTGTGTCATCAGCAGTAGCTCGTCCCAGTGGCGTTCTCCTCTGTCCCCTCCTGCCCAGGTGTCTGGCCTGGGGCCAACGTCACGCCAACAGGCTGCCCGCCCTTCTGTTTGGAAACTGCGAATCAGCACAGGGTTCAACAGGGTTAGACCACTTGTTAAGGTGCCATCTGTGCAAAGAAAACTCTTTCCCCTCAATGCAGAATCTGTACCCTTGCCTCTCCTTTGGGCAGTGATGTTAACATGAAGGGAATGCCTGGTGTAGAAAAACTGCTCAGGACGTTTTGTACGGTCACGTCCGTGGCTAAAACATCTTTCAATGGGTGCAGTTCTGCCCCGAGAGTATACCAGGGGATGCTTTCCTGCTTACAGAGCCTCGACCTGACGCAAAGACAAGAGATGTTCCCAATTTTTAAAGACAGCTTGTTATTATCTGGAATCTTCCTGTTCTACTGTCTATGGGTGTACCGTGACCTTAGTATTATGAGGCTCTATCTGCCCCAAGACCTGTTTTGAGATACAGTGCCTTTGCAGTTTTACTGGTCCTTCTCGCTGACTTTTTAAAATATTAAACCCATAAATTTGAAAAATACAAAAACAAGCCCATGAGAACATAAAGCATCCTTCACTGACTGAGTTTATGTGCTTAACTCATTTTCGACCAAAATGCCACACAGAACCTCGTAAAACTAATACTGTTGCATATTTCACCTTTTCATTTATCTGAATCTCTTTCACACACTGTTCTTGGCTATGTCGCAAATCACTATCATGTCTACGTTTACACACATAACAACCCAACTGATGTAGACAAACATTAATGCTGCCCAAATATCAGATTTTCCTAGGACATGCATAATGTTGTGTTTCTGTTCAGCCTCTGAAACTCATTTTTGCAAATTAGGCCACTGTTCCAGATACATAATGAGGATCAAGCCAGAGCAGAGCTACTTGGCCAGAGTGAAAAGTGTGAGCAGTGTGTGTTTGGGTACTTAGAGAGTTTTTGAGCCCTGTGGTTACTTATTGGGCTCCATTTTCATGAATTAATGGCATATGGTCCAAATCCCAGTCAGTGGAGCAAGGCACGGGCACAGGCGGCATGTCAACTGACTCAGTTAATCTTGTGACCAGAGGCATGTTGTGCAGTTGTGGTGTAATTGCAAATTTGGTGTGACCATTGTGCTGTGACCATTTTGTAATGATGAGAACAGCAGGCCTGACACAAAAGCTTTCACAAAACCGATATTCATGTGCGAGTAGTACAAAATTGACATGAATGAATACAAGTCTGTAAAGTGTAGTGTAAGGTTTCAGCCCAGGAGGAGGTAACATGCTGTTTTTTCCTAGGAGATCCATAACACAGTATTAGAAAAGCTTCAGTGATATCAGATGAATAGCTAAAAAGAGACTATGTTAGTGCACAGAACACTGAAGATAGCATCCCTGTGAGGATTCTAAGGTCGGAGAGATAAGCAGACAAGGAAGATTGTATCTTTATTTATTGAAAGTTTATAGGAAAATTGACATTTTCCTCCTGCTCTCTATTGTCTTTCTCTAACTCAAGAGTGTTGCTCAAACAGACTGGGGCCCATTTAGAACTCAATGTACTGAGCTAGATGTTGTAATTTAGTCAAGATAGCTAACAGTGTCAGCAAAATCAATACCAGTCAATATCTACAAAGGGAGTGTATGACACAGAATAAAGTAGCTCGAATGCAAAAATAAAAACCACAGACACATTATCATCATCATCATCTCCTACCCTGCCTGCCTTTCCTTCTGTTCCTCCTTGGCACATATTGCCTTACAGGTAGATAAAAAGCGGAAGTGAGATTGGGTGATGCATGCAATTTTGATGAAAATCAGCGGGGTGCAGGCAACAGTGTTTAGCTGTCACACAGCACACCAGCAGGAGAGAGGGGAGGAAGATAGAAAGGACATGGCAGGAGGGAAGATAATGTTCCATTCAGAATGGTGTGGAAGGAAATGGGTTCCTGACACTTTTAAAGACCATCCATGTATACTGTTGACATAAGGTACTGCTGTTTACGCTCTCATTCCAGGTAAAATACTGAAAATAATACAAGACAAGTATTATACTATATTTATGATTAAATTGCAAGTAAACGCATCACAAATGTTCTACTTCTAATTACCAAACAAGTCAAAATATTAAACTGAACTTGGTCATGATTATACTTGATATTATTGATCGATTGATTGCATGGTGAATTACTGAGGGGGAAAGGAGACAATCAAGCACAGAGACATGAACCTATTTGGTAGAACTGTAAAGAGTACACAAGGTCCGCCATTCTAAAAGAAGAGGATAGAAAAGAAAGGAGGCCAAAAAGAAAGAGACAGAGTGAGTGTGTGACCAGAGTCTCTGCCACAGCCAAAGACACCTTCAAGGCAGTAGAGATGCACCTCTATGCAGCAGTGGAGCACCCCAGAGGCTGCCGAGTGTCTTCAGCACTCTCTTATCATCAAACAATGCCACACTACAATGTGACAGGTTAGAGACCCATGTTGCTGCTTCCTGACAGGGCGCATTGCCAGCAGTGGAGTGAAGCAGTATTCACTCAGCTGGAGCACACAGTCGCCCTGCCATTACTACTGGGGTGAAATGAAATAAAGCAACGTTATGCTCAGAAGATTTGGAGGAAATTAGGTGTTTTCATGTTGTTTTGGAGAGCACTCTTTTTCCACACGTGATTTTTCTCAAACCGTCTCCGTAATCTCAGACGATGCTGATGTTACAGCCTCTCCAAAAGCTACTTAATCAGCAGGGAGTGTGCAGCAGGTCACCAAGTCAGGCAAGAGAAGGCACCTGCTCATGCATGTGTATAATGAGGATACACACACACAACCATACGCACATACAGCATGCAGTAGTTTCCTGCCCGTGCCTGACCAAAAAAACAACTATATCAGTACCAGTACTACCTTTATTTATATATAAATCTATAAATGATAGAGGTAGTACTGGTGCTGGTTTTAAAATACAAGTAGATGTGCAGCGACTATTACTATGATCTACTTCCAAAATACTTACAACTTGTACTAGATGAAGCAGGAGGAATTGTGTGAGTTCTCCTGCTTGAAGTATTGACAATTACGTTCCAGCTGGAAAATTGAAGCCAGGTTGTGTTCAGACCTGTGGAAAGGTTAAAACAGAAAGTGTTGACTGGAGCGCTGTGTTGATGGCGAGAGAGGACTGTTCAGGGTGAGTGAGAGTCAGATTGTCGTTGGAGTAATTGGCTCGTCACCTTCCTGCATTGATTTGCAGCGTTAATGTGAACACCACAGTGATTCCCACACCGTCTGGAAATAACAAGTTTTTTCATTTCAAATTGGAGAAATTTGAGTTTGAGCCTGTACTGCAAACAGCACTTTGGGAAATAAAAACAAGCTTTCTGCAAGGATTCTTCCTAAGAGTGTGTGTGCTTTTTAGCAGCTGTTGTTCCACATATATCTGTATGTGTCATATTCCATCTGAACTAAATGTGACGGTGACATATTGGCTCTATGTCCTTAAATTACATTTTTTTGACTGAAAGTGTTCCTTGTCATTTTCTTCCTTTATTTTGTTATTATTTAGTTTGTAAGTTTGTTTGTTGTTTGTGCCACACTGAGACCGCGGACACTCGGTTATTATGAAGATGCAGCGACAGAATCAGACATGCTTATCGACAGGGTTCATTACTAGTCTTTGAACACCACAAAAATACGAGAGGCTTTTACCCTGAATAAAATATGTCCTCCGTGTTACATTTTTATTATTTCATAGACAACTGAGCGAGTATGGCGGCGTACACTGTCAGCATGCATTTGACTTTCCAATTTCCTCTCCTTTCTCATCGTGGCAATTTCAGCCTCAGGAGAGTTATTTTGAGAAATGGCTAAGCCAAGAACAAATTCTCTCTCATTGTTGTTGTTGACTTATTCAGTTATTCGGCCATGTGGCAAATGGACACAATCTCCACAAATGGAACCTTCAACTCTGAATGATTAATTGACAAAAACCTGGTGGAGAGTTTTTCCTTTTTTAGCTCCGAGGCTTCTTAGCTCTACCTTTGTCACCCACCGAACTGTGTCCAACTGCTAGGATAAATTTGTAAAGCGACGGGAAAAGATGTGCTTTGACTGAATATAATATTACCTTTTAAACAGCATTGATTTAAAAAGAAATAAATAAAGACATAGCACAAAGCCAATCTGCAGTAACAAACAACTTGGCTAAGCGTGGCATTGGCCCTGATTGGAGAAAGAATGTGACTTACATCATAGCTGGCGGCATAATTCTCACAGAACCTTGTTGACTGTGCAGGATATTTATGTATGAATAAAGATAAATCTGAGTAATCCATACAGCCTCACGATCACACACTGTGCTTGCAGTCAAATGTATCTTTAATAATCCAACGTGTTTATGAAGGCCTGAATTAATGAGTTTATTTTTGCTGCTGAATGTGCAGCATCAACAGCACTGCACCATACAAATATTGACCTCCAGTAATGATACACAAATTCAGTATACTGTAGATCCAAATGCATACAAACTGTGCATATCCAACTCCTCTTGCTCATAGATAATCAGCTCTAAAATTCCACCTCAGTAAGAGGTTTGTGATTGCTCCATATACTGCCTATACCCTTGACGCTCTGCATCTCGCAAGGAGCATAGAGAAGATGCCAACACAAAGAGCAACATGTAACATCAAGCACGCCCTCAGCTTTAGATTTAGCCATGAAGATTTTTCAAATTCGAGCAACGTCTGTATTCCAGTTTCCCTGCAGTGCCTCTGCAGCTCTGTCTGACAGCAGTGAATTCGCACTATGGTAAGCGATTTGCACTTTGCTCCCCTCGCTGCCTACATGTGCGCCGCTCTGCGGCGAGTTCAGTGCAAAGACTAGAGCGCCGATGCCAAACCGAGGCCATCCCACTGTAACCTTTAGCTACAAATGTCATCTTCGTGCCTGGAGTAACATTTTAATTACTTCTACTTCTGTCACATACAGCTTGGTTGCTCTGTTTGAAAGCTCACAGGACAGGTCAAATCTGAATGGTTGAACTGTGAAGGTCCAAGTGGCGAGCGTCACTCACCCCTACACTGAATTTAGCACTGGCCATGTGTAGGTAGAGCACATACTGTATGTGGCATTCACTGTCACTCTTGCCTATACTTCATGCCACTGTGTGTGTGTGTGTGTGTGTGTGTGTGTGTGTGTGTGTGTGTGTGTGTGGGTGTGTGTGTGTGTGTGTGTGTGTGCTTTTGTATGTGTTGACCCCTCCACAACAATCCTCAAAGATGTGTGGTGAAATCAGGCTCACGTTGTTGTGACGGGGCTTTAACTTGCTCCGCTGCCATCCACAGTGCTGGGCTGCAGAATTTCCAGCGCCTCAGTCAGTGAGTGGAACCAATGCTGTTGTGATTAGTCTGGCTGGGGGGTAAATGGAAACCATTATCAAGGTTTTCTCTTGGATGCATCCTAATGCAAAGCAGAGGACAGAGGTGATTTGAATTGCTAAAGCTGCAGCAGTGGCGCTTACTTGGTGCTGGACAATCTCGATTGAAGGCTGGCTTACTGCATGCCGATTTCAGAGCAAGCAATTCTGTTTGGTTTGGTTTTGTCATGTGCCTTGGAATGAGCATCATTACCAACTGTGACACTCTCAGTGAGTTGATGTTCCACTGGTTGGGTCCCATTGGGCAACTGAATTTAGGTTAAAGAAAAATACTATAATTTACCATTACCAACAAAAATGTTGGTAATGTGAAAATGCTCTATAGATATTTTTAACATTTAAATTCAGATCAATTCTGTTGCATCTTACTCAGGGCATTTCAGAGGTAAAAATTGGGACGAATGTTCATAAATATCTACTATCGGCAGCACAAGGTCTAGTTTCCAGATTAATTTGGACATTATCTCCAAAAGGTAAAATTTACAGCCCACAATATTACTTTTGCATCCTGGTCTTAATTGGACAATTAATGTCAATTCAATACAACTGGGGTTGCTTGACTCGTTTGTGCTTAAGCCATTGAGGTTTCCAGGGACATTTTCATTATGCACTTATGCGGGTAGCCGTCCCAGTTTGTCACCCTACACTGACCTGTCTGCACCTAAGTGGTGCAGCTGCATGTAGAAGTGCGAAATCGACAATTTGTTTGGGGCAACATAAAAGGAGATCCATCATTAGTCGCACCCATTACAACTCATCTTTTGAGGCAAATGTATTGATCGAGAAATGTGATGCAGACATAAATGGATCCATCTGTGAGACAATTAGGGTTTGTACTCAACCACAAGGTCATACACTGTCCATATTCATGTTTGTGTCTGTTTTGTGCACATTGCCCTTTACAATGTTTGTTTTTTAAGAATGTTGAGACCCTTTGTTTCATTTGAATGTTCATGTTGACTGCTAAAATCTTTTCAGCAGTAAGAGCAGATAGCACAAGCTCCAACAAATAGACTAACCCTATCTCGGATTGCAATCTTAGGCGCGCACACACACACACACACACACACACACACACACACACACACACACAAACACTATCCCTAACTAGATTGCAGCAATTTGACAAGCAACAGTAGGAAAGTGTCTAAGGGCTCAGGAAATGTTAGTCTTTTCCAAATGATATTCTGGCTAATATGTATGGTATGCTCTTTTAATGAGCAGTGAAGCACAGTGTGCAGAGGAAAGGCGTAACAGTGCGAAAGGGAACCATTTAGAATGATTAAAGGATTAATCCTGAAGATGACACATTTCCAAAAGAGAACAAAAGCATGTGCAGGAAGAAGCCCCCTTTGGCATAAATGTTAAGCTATGGTTTGGACTTTGTGCTAAACAGCTTATTGTTAGCAGAAGGGCAAAATGACAAAACTGTAACAATGTCCTGTGAACGATGCAAAATAGGAGAAAAAACTCAACCTTCCAGCTTCAAGCAAATTCCTTGTTTATTTCCCCCTTACGTCTAGCTATACACCTGTTCACCATTTAGTTGTCTTGAAGAGATGTCTTCCTCATATTTTGTTCCCCTCTTATTTCCCTTGCTGTCCTCTAGTCCCGATTTCATGGCAGGGCATCCTCCCATGTATAATTCATAAGTGACATGCTTGTGTAACACACCACGTACCTCCAGCCATGTTGTGCTGTCCTGAAGGGGCCTCCCCTATGCCAGCCTATAATCTGCTTACATACAGAGCAGCCGCCTCACATCCTTCTTCACCAATTACAGCCTATTCTTGGAATGGGTATCGTGCTGACACCAGGTTGTGATCATCATGTCCTTCAAAGAGCAATAGACACAGAGCAGAAACACGGCATACATGTTTGTATCTGACAGGAAGGTAATTGGTTAGAGTACTCAATGTGCAAGGTAGATAAAAGCAGTTCTCTAGATCTGACAGTTTCTCCACTCAAGGTTGGTAGGCCTAAGTAGCAACACACGGACTGAGGTGCTCATACACCAAATTAGAAACTGCTTTTCACCTAAGCGTGCTCACAGTAGACAAACATAATCTTCATAAGCTGTTTGGACGAGAAATATAAATTGGCAAATAGACGCCCACGTGAGCAAACCGTGTAAGGGGGAGAATGCAGAGCTGTGTAGTGGGAAATGAGTGCTGATTGTTTGTGACGGGACTGTAGTAAGGCTGATTTCCCAGCTGAGGAATGGGCGCTTTGAGCACATCACAGGATTGTCAGCAAAAGACAAAAAAATGGGCCCATGGCTTCACAGCTCTTCTGACACAGACAAGCACAACCACTTCACTATGTAACTTTAGATGGCTGGTACAGCTTGAGTGATGATCTGAGTAGTTCAAGTAAATATAAGTAGTAGTAAACATTTTGTCATTTAACACAAGCCTATTTGCATGGAAATTGCATTATTTAAGCCGTAGAAGAAAAAAAACATGGCTGGCATTAACGGGCAGAGTCAATTACTAATGTTCAGACAGTGATTATGCTGGAAACTGCCCGACCCTGAGGCTGAGATATAGTATATATATATATATATAAATACTTCTTTCATTGTGTCTGGGACAAACTTATCAACCTAAAGAGCAAATATTCATTTCTCCTCTGTAAACACCACATGAGGGCTATGTGAGTCTAATTTAGAGCATATTTACACAGAATACGTCAGTAATTTTCAAGGAAAATGCACAGTGCTGAAGTGAAATCAGCTGAATAGTGCACCATTAAGATGTTTCCCTTGTTTTCAATTTTGTTGTTCACTACTTGAATTAATTTCTTTGTGGGGTAATAATTCCCTTGATTTGAGGTTGTATAAAGTTAATGGATTTTGGTTTCTTATATTGCATTACAGCCGAGATTGATATCACGTTTTCATTAGCGGTTTCCTTACTTGATGACACGTAGTCAATAATTCATTGATCCCACCGTGTTTTATTCATAAGTCTTAGAGAGCAGAGGAATCATTAAGGAGACTTTTGTGAGCTTTCGACTTGCACTCAATGGAGGAAAATGATTCCTTCTGAATATGTGATGAGAGCAGCAGTCTGTTGTAGTTAAAATATACATATTGAAATATGACCTGCAAGAAGCCATCGGCCCAAATAGAGTTAGAGACTAATCTAGTCACCGCAAGTCAACACCAATAAAACAATAAATCTCACTTTGTTTGCTTAGTTTATCCAATGAATCTCAAGGACAATGCAAGCTCAACCATGTGTGTGCGTGTGGCCAAGACAAATGCAAAGACAAGGAAGAACCTAATTACAGTGCATCGAGCGCAATCCCATTGACAAAGTGTGTCTTGTTCTAATAATATGCAAGATTAAAGACAAAACCAAAGCTACCAAACTGCATCTCTGATAGTCTGTAGTGGGAAAAATCTCCCTGATTTAAATTTGTTTTTCATCGAGAGTGCTGTATTACTGTAGAGCAGTGGTTCCCAAACTTTTACTGCAGGGGCCCTATATTGTAGATAAGAACTAAAGTTGTATACTGTGTAACTTTTACTGTGTAACAGCATTTCTGCTTTCAACAAATATTCTCTCTTGACCCCTGAACATTCAAATGAACATCCTGTCAACTCCACATGCTAAGATATCAGACGGATAAACACAATTTGAGTTTTCACAATAAATATACAAATTGAAATACTGTTGCAATATGCATCTCCGGTCATGTTCAGCAACTGTTCATTACATTCGTTAAGATGAACTTATGAAGGACAAATAGCTTTCTGCTCCTCTGGAAATCCATCGACAACAAACATCCACATCCTTGTGTACCACACAAAGCTGAATCAGGCAATAAACGACATCACAACGAAGCACTTGCACTTTCATTCATTTGACAGTGTTTAGGGACTTTCCATTTTCCTAGGTGCTACCTGGTGCATCTATAATTTATCCTAACATAGAGAAGAAAAGAAATCAGCGTATGACCAACACTTGAAAGCATAAAGCAGAGGCAACTAAACTGTGCTTTTAAGGCATCGATCACGTTTCAACCATTGTTTAAAACATTATTGCTGTAGAGGCTCATGTGCAAACACCTCATGCTTTCATTTTGTTGCTGTCTGCATCAGCGTTAACAGCCTCAGACGTCATGCCTTGTGTCAGTGTTGCCTGAAGAAGTTTGTTAAACTTCAGGTGTTTTAATCTTGCCACATCCTGTCATGTTGTGCTTTAATTTGAGTGCCTAGAGAGGCCCAGACTCAACTTGGCATTCAGCTTATTGATTTGTCTGAACTATTTAATATCCACCCAGAGGTACAACGTCTGCTTGGTCGGGCTCTGGGAGATCTACACTCTACACTTTAGTGAAGGATCATCACTGGCTCATTCCACAGTGTAAACCATGATGATATGTGTAGAGCCACTACAAGTATCCAAATGACAAATATATTTATGAATCACTGCATGGTAAGTGCCAGGCGGTGATTCAGGGGCCACTGGAAGAGTGTTTTGATGTGTCTTGATGAAGCTCCAGATGCAGATTTGAAATTTTAACGTGCCCTCTTGTTAAAATAAATTTAGAAATTTGTGCAGCCACAAAGCATTAAGCATAATCACTTGACTCACTGACAAGGCAAGTACATGTGAGTTACATTATTCATATGATGGGCTGAATGGGATTGGTTTTCTCTGCAATAAACTGAAGAAATATATAACAGCGAGATGCAATTTATATGGAGAAGCCACTTTATGACTCTGGCATTAAAAACACACAACAGGATGTTGCAGTCCTACCTGCTCTGGTTTTATATTGAGTTTGTTTCTTGGCCAAGCACCTTCCTCTGACCTACAATCATCTGGTTGGTCAGTGACCTTGGCTCCATGCCTGTCTACACTGTCTAATCATCCTTTACCAATGGACTGGCTCCACTCTCCTTTCGTGCTCTCCCCATTGATTTTAGTCATTTTATACCTGAACACATTCATTAATCTGATTATGCCCATGTCTGGGTCCAGTTCATTAGTCTGGCCCAGCTGTAATACAGGCAGATGCCTGTTGGGTCATAAGGATTTATCATAGAACCATTGAGGCCTGAAGAACACGCCATATAGGGCAACACAACACAAACAATGGCTACAGAAAGCGACAGGCAGACAGGGACAATCTGTGCGAGGCTGTTCACAACTCTATGATGGGATGTCGTCAAATCTATCTGTTTGGGAGAGTGTTTTCTAAATTACATAGTTTTGACAGTTGAAAACACTAGATTATTAAAAAAAGAGAAGAAAAAAACAGGGGTTTACCCCTGTGGACAAAGTCTGAGATCCATCCTTCAGCAAAAGTCTGCTTCCCAGCGCCTGAGCCTGGGCAATGTGGTGGCTATACGGAAAAGATAAGGAATATCATCCTTGTCAACCCAGCCTGGTTCACTGTTTCCAATATTGCTGTCTGTAAACTTAACTCCCCAAAAAAACACATCTTCCTTACATCGAGAATAAATCTGCCAGTGAGAGGGACCCGGAATTATCCATCAGTGCCCTAGTTGGGGTTAAAATGTTCCCTCCATCTTCCAACAATAGCTTCTACAAATGTGATTAGTTTTGCAGGACAACAGAGGTAATATAATTTAGTGCACTGCACATCAGTGATTTTAGTGAACGATCTAGACAGCAAGTTCAGTATGTATTGCATTGCTGCTCCTATAAATTATTGAGGGGTTATATTGTCCCTGTCGGGTTTAATAATCAGTTTTTTGTGCTAAGGAATCATTTTAACATTGATCTGGATGGCACAATTGTGAAAAGTACCCCCCTTTGTCCTTGCCCCTGCCCCCTATTGCTCTCAGCCTTTTAGTCAGAGTGGGGAAGGCTTTGTGATTTTTCTGTAGAAATATAATCCTTCTAAATCCCAAGTGTTTTGTATTAAGACTGCTTTCACAGTCATGGTTTACAATTGTTAGTGTTTGGCTCGAATCATTCTTTTAACTAAATTAATTAATTTGATTCATTGAACATTAGTGAATCGATTTCCACTGCATTCATTTGATTTGCCTTTAGATTGCACACTGCACCAACAGGCAATGTTTTTCCCACGTCCCCACATGTTAGGAGGACAAAGGAGCATGATGAGTGAAACACAGGCTCAACACGTTATACTCACATACAATTATTCTGTATCAGTGACATTGTTCAGGTAATATATATTGAAGTGAAATGTATGTGTAAAAGTCAGGTAAGAGAGTGGTCATTATTTGTGCTTGTCTATAGTCTATTTGTTCTGGTCTGAATCAATGTCGTTTTGACATAACTACTTTTATTGTATGTCACCAGAATGCTGAATGTGAACACATTTCAATGCAGCAATGCCAATGCACTTTGTCTACAGTCAATGTGCCACTAAGAGAACTCTGTCAGTTTGTATTGCTGTTGTGACAAGATTGGAGATATTGTAAAATCATATGAAACTCTTCCAGCAGTAATAATGATATTTTTCTTCCTTTGTACAAGACAAATGTATTTTGACACATTTTGGATGGAAAAAGGATGGTCAAAGCTAATAATGCAAACTGGTTTTGACAAGACATTTTCTGTTATATATATATACGACTGTTTCAAGTTATATATATAAATATAACTATATTCATAGTTATATATTTATCTTATACATGGCTACTTACCAAAGAATAGGAGATACTTTCACATGTTGTGAATTACCAGAAGGGAGCAAAGGGGGAGGATTCAAGCGCAGGCCCAACAGGAATGAGGTAAATAGAAAGCTGTCCTTAATAAATTGACATCGTACAAAGCAACAATTCATAAATGTCTGTAAATAAAAATGTCCAAGCAAATAATCATCCATAGAAGAGGAGAATTAAAAAAAAAAATGATGTCAGTGGAATGCTGCAATCTCACCAGTCAGAATTACATATTACATGGAGCAGCGTAATAGCTAGCTTGGGGTATCTCACAGACATGTTGTCAATATGCTGTGCTGTATATGCACATCATGCATCTATATATTAGTGCTCAGAAATCAAACGAAAGGAGAAAGCCTCTGGGGTTCATGGGGCTAAAAAGAAAAGACAGGTATGTATGGAATGGTGAAGACAGAGAGGAGAGTATGAGAGGAGGGACAGGGATGATGAGGGAAGCGTGTTGGGGAAAAGGAATGTGGGATGATGGGAAGGATGGTCGGTTGATGGGTTGACAGAGGCCACCTCAGGAACAGTAAGGCTTGGCTAGATCAGTCAGAAAGGTTCTCCTGGGCTAGGCACCGCAGAAGGAGGCATATTAATCCTGTTTGAATTCACACTCCTGTAATCTTCAAAGGATACAGGTTCATATGAAACAGAAGCACCTCTCCCTCCCTGTCTCTAGATCTCCATCTCTCTGTCTCTATTGCTCTCTTTCTCTCTCTCTGTATCTCTGGTTGCCTCTGGGTTTCTTTTTATTCTTCTTGCCACTCCGTTTCTGTCTTTGTTATTCTCTTTCCGCCCTGGTATCGTTACTGCTCCTGTCAGTCTAGACATTACATATTTTCACCAGTCATTTTGATAGTTGATGGAGGTCATTGCCGGGATTTGTGCATTGTGTTTAGCATCTGTTATCTTTCACAGGTCTTTCCACTGTTTTCACAAATTGTATAACCCAAAAGTGTTATTTTAGATTTCTTAACTGCTTTTCATTCCGTTAATGGGCAGCTTTAAAGATTTTGTGTGTTTTTCTGCAATCTCTTAAATAGCCCTCGGTCTTGCTCCACCTCTTTGTATCCAAGATGGCGGAGTCCATAAATTGGGCATAGTGGTCAAATGATGAGCCCATTTTGAATCAATAGAACACTGCACCCTTGCAACAGCTTTTTCATTTGACATTTTAAAAGGACGTGTTTTCTGGGTGGGCAATAGAATGGTGGCTATTGTTCCTTTGTGGTGCACAGATTGTTTATCGACTAGGTGAGCGCACACCCATAGCCTTCTGTCTGCGTTCGGGTCCTCTGGAGACAACTGCAAACTCCTGTTCATCCGTACATCAATACAAGTGTTGCATCAGAAACCCAAGGGTCAGACAACTTTTTTTCCGGAAATACAAACAAATACATGTACATGGTCTATGCCGGTACAGCACAGAAAACAAACTCTCTCTCTCTCTCTCTCTCTCTCACACACACAGAGACTTATCAGACCTCCAAGGATGGAACAGTCCTCATTTTATGCAGTCAGGTTGTTAACCTGATGCAAGCATAGAGCAAAACATTGCAACTTCTCCGAATACAATTCATATGTGAGTGAACCAAAAAATTATGTTGCATTCAAAAACACACTGAGTATTCTTACACATTCCATTGTCTGTGTTCTAACACCTGAATCCAAATGGAGCTTGATAATGATGTATTATTGGAGGGCTGAAACGTTGGACATACTGTATTTGATTTCGCCTCATTGGTAGTATTGGAACATCTCAGCCAATCACTGAAGTACTGCACTCTCTACTTCTACCTCATACCATCCATAGCTATAGATGGGTGCTGTTCGTTTTATACTGGGGGGAGATGATTAAAATAGATTCCAGACATGAACCCGCTCAGATAATTACATATGAGCTTATATATGCATAAATAAAGCAGTGCATCGATTATTAAATCATACCTCCTACCATGCCTATTCCTCATGCATGTCTTGTGAATTGTTTTCATTTTGTATTCAGTGCCGCATTAGGCAACTTTAAATTAATGCCTGTTAGTTCCCAACTCTAATCCCCAATATCTTGATTAAAATTCCCATGGCTTTTATTCGCCTTATCTCGGTTGCTCCGCGTTCAGATAATATGTGTCTTTACAAATCTGACAAAGTTGCCGTTTGCCATTTGCGGCGTCTCCTCTGATATTTGACGGTTGACATTCAAATGTGGTCGTTTGTACCTGGTCACGGCTGCTTGCCGTTATCTGTTTCAGCAGGGTTGAGCGAGAAAGGTTCATAGGTTGGATGCTGCAGGCGGAGACAGATCTTCGAAACATAATGAGGGTTTGTCAGGGTGCCAGTGTGCGTGGGCCCTTTTTAGAACAAGAGGAGAAAATGCTTTTATTCCTCCTGTCAGGGTACAGAGACCCTTCCTTGGGCTAATGCTCTGTTGTTTGAATATATGCATATCACTTAGTAATTAGAATTTCAAAGGTGTCATTTTGTCACTGTTTTTCACTGGACGTTTCTCTAATGGATTCCTGATGTAGATGCTGTTGTCTAACAGATTTCCAAGTCCTGTCAGATGAGAATAGTTATGGACTGCAAGCGGCATGTTTAAGGTTATACGCCAGGCTACACTCTGGACTTTGGGTGAGAGCGTTTTTGCTGGGAGCTCAGAGTCCTTATCTCTCTCCCTCTCTCCCTCTGCCTCTCCGCCTGTTGGCTCCTATGTTTTAAATTCTTTTTCTCTCAGTGTGGTGGCAGTATGTCTCAGCTAAGGTGAAAAAAGCTGTGATTTCTATAGCTCTGTTGGAGACCAGCACCTCATCACACCTGGTCTCGGCTGGTTGGGCGAGCGAATCAAATCCTGGATAGCAGGACCGAAACGATTTCAGTTTGAGACTGGAGAGACCCTGCCTCAAATCTCAGTCATTCAATTGGATGCATTCGATTCAATTCAGCTCATATATGTGAAGGAAAAGGGAGTGGTAGAAGACAGGCAAGCTTATGAAACAAAACCTTGAGGGTTATGGAATCGTGTGGAATGTAACCTATGGCATCCTCTTTCTGTCTGGTCAAGATGGTTTTGCACATTCAGACACATAATAAAAGGCATCTGCTAAAGTTCTAAACTTGCAACATCTGCTTCATTTGCTCAACAGAATTCTTTGAAAATGTAAAATGCAGAAACAAAGCATCTGCTTACATCATCACAACACATAGCACACATTGAAATTATGATGTAATTCTACAAGTTATGCTGCCGTTATTTACATTTTTTCCCCTCAAAATCTTACTTAAACGGGAACCATTTATGTTTGGTTTTATTTTCTGAGCAGAAGGATTCATCATATGGGTCTTAGAAATGCAGAAATTCCTTGGTGTATGACATCACCTCAGGCTCTTCATATGCATTAGTTTATGCATAATTAATTCAGAGGCTTCTCTCCTCTGAGTGGTTGTGTCGTGAGTTTGGCTTCTGGCCTCTTTGCTTTTTCTTTCAGTATCAATTTAGACTTGGAGGGCTGATGTCATTGCTCTTACATCACTGCTGCATCACTTAACAGCGTCAGCACAGAGAAAACGTCACTACACTTTTACTTTTAAATGACCTTATTCATTCATGCAACTAACATTCTTTAATTTGGAATTTGTTGGACCTCAGATAGACAGTTATAGACATTATCAGCTCAAAATCGTAGTTGATGTTGTCCATGGCAAGTCCATAGAGCTACACAGAGCACAGAGCAATAGCCAATGAGAGCATGAGGGGAGGTAAAAGCTCTCTTTTTGTTTTTCTGTTCTGCAAAAACTTGAAAAGCAACCAACAAATCATCCCTGTGTCTTTTCATGTCTTGCTTTTACTTCTGCTGTGCGATTTAGTGAGTTTTTACTTTTTATGCCAGCGTTCAGGGAATACAATTTTAAGAATACAATTACATTTTAGTTCAGTTTTCCTGCCATGTGAGAGATTTTGTCATTTTTGCACTTTGTCTGCTTAGGGCTCAGCTGTGCAGTTTGTGCACTACAACAGTGATTGATATATGATTACAGGAAAGACTGATATACTGTAATTTGAGCAGTTCTGTGATTTCTGAAGTAGAAATCCTGCGCGTGTCTCAAGGGTATATCAAATGAAATGTAACAGCATAGAGAAAATAAATAGCTATAATGCTCGCTCTAGGTAATGATAAAGTACAGTAAATCCAAACAATAGGACTTCCTCTAAATTGTAGTGCTGAGACTGATTTGTAGTTTGGATAACAGAAAGTGGAGTCAGGCTGACATTGGCCAGTTAGTAAACTACAGTTTCTTTCTCTTCCTCTTCCACTTTCTCTGTCTGTGTGTGTGTGTGTGTGTGTGTGTGTGTGTGTGTGTGTGTGTGTGTGTGTGTGTGTGTGTGTGTGTGTGCGTGTGTGTGTGTTGACCTTTTACTGATTGTGAATTAAGTGTCGGTGGGTGCTTCAGGTCCCTGGCCTTTGAAGGTTATACAGTCTAACTCCCCGATTCTGCTCACCACTGGACCAATAAACAGCAAACACAGTGTAGAGGACAACTCGGATCTCGACCTCTCTCTCTCTCTCTCTCTCTCTCTCTCTCTCTCTCTCTCTCTCTCTCTCTCTCTCTCTCGCTCCTTCTCTTTCTCACTCTCTCTCTCTCTTTTCTGAACATATTCTCACACCCACTCTGTGGGAGAAAGAGGGATGTTGAAAATGAAAAGAAAAACAATTAGTAGCTCTGATGGGCCTGTGCGAGGTAATGAAATTGCGTGTCTCATTGTAGCGTGTAATGGGGAGCAGTTTGAAGTTAATTGAGGGGAGATAGGACACTGGGCCAGTGTCTACCTGAGGATTGTAGCCAGGCGCAGGGTTTATCAGTGGGAGAATCACTGAACCCAGAAAAAAACAATTCCATCTCAGGTTTTACAAATGTGATTTATGCAGCTTTAACAGAATAGATATCCAGATCAATTGTGATTGTAACTAAATTCATATTCTTTTGATCTGTTTCAGACTCATAGATGATTGTGCTGAGCGCCATTCATAGTGTCTCAGCCTGTCCATGTCCAAACAGTACAGTTTGTTTCCCACATACTGTACATCCATTCCACAAACACATAACGAATATTCATTTCAAACGCTTGAAATTTTTGCAGTCGCAGAAAATTAATGACTTCAGTGAGGATTATAAATTTCAGGAATCTTTGCAGTTAGACACCCAGGTGTTTTCAGAAGGAGATAGAGTGCCACCCTCTGGTGGAATGCTCTCATGGCATTGACGTTTGCTCTTTTCCTGTTATTGTCAACATGAATGTGGTTTATTGAAAGTGATAAGCTCCCTTATGGGACAAATCTTCTCAATCTTTTCTCACACTCGCACATTTAACAAATCCATTCAATCAGTCCATACCTATGCACTTTGTTTGAACATTATTGCCACAACAATTATGAGAAATATAGACAAACATTATTCTGTCACATTCTGCCTGCATAACTTAGCATTATATTGAAACAGGCCACAGGATGCACTCAAGAGGACAAAACAAACCCTGGATTGTTTGGATCAACAGAAGAATTAAAATTAAATGCAGTGTGTCCACAGTATTGATGTCTCCCAGGATAGGCAGAGCAGAACCACAGCACCTGTATTCATTTAACAACCTGTTAAGCAACTGGGCAGCGGAAGCAAAAGTCAGGCTCTGTTAATGAAATGAAGTGCCACAGGCCAGAAACACCTGAAGGATTGCAGAGAAACTTTTCAATGGAGTGTAACGGATGGAAAGGAGGACAACTTGGGACCTTGTCTAAAGAAGGAAAACATGCAGAAAGAATGAGGTGAAAGGAGGTGCAAGACCCCAAAACATAACTAAATATGAATTAGTATGTATTAATAGAAGGAACCAGGCACTTATTGCTTTATTGTAATGTTTTGCACTTTTTAGCCTTCAAAATGAAATGTTACCATGAATCACTCCGGCAAGTCAAATGATTAAGGGCTTTGAACCCTCTTTTCATAGACTTTTTTATTATTATTTCAAGGGAGATTAATTTAACCTACACGACACACATCTTTCACAGAAGGTCTTGCACCGCTGTCAACCTTCACTTTGGAAGATTTCATTCTAAAATCCTCATGGAAAATAGGTCATTTTCCTGCATAAAGGCTATAAATGGCAGCCCCTGTAAAATGTGTGCCCATAAGTAGTCAGAGGCTTGAAAATGTAATGTTCCAGACCCACTTATGCAGTTATGGTTGTCCTCAACATTCAGTGCAATTTAGTTATTTAAGTTGAATCATTTTCGTAAGCACTCAGTCGGAGGCATGTTTTGTAAGCCATATATTACAGAATGTTATGTTGATCTTCAATGGGTAGAGAAGAAATATTACATATCATTACATTTAGCTTTTTGAAATGTCTACACGCAAGCTCCAAAGCTGCAAAAGGTATTTATATTCTTTCAAGTGGAGAAATAGGACATGAAAAGAAAAGTACAAGGCTGAGTCATTGTCTGTCTCGCTTTCCCATTGGTCGCCCATCTTTGGTTACCTTGACCCACGTTGAATCTCTGGACATCCCCTCAGACGGCAAAGAGAAGAAGATCCCAGATGTCCTCATTTAATTCCCCTGTCTGAGGGGTACGGAGCGAGTATACGGAAAAAAGGGAGCACAATAAAAAAAAAGAATAAGTACTAAAGCTCTGACATGAGGGAGAGCTCAGCGTCGGCTCTGACTCGCTCAGTGTTATCTATCAACCATGACCTTGACCTGCTGCCAGAGCTCAGGACATCTCAGGAGACCACAGACTGTGAAGACAGAGGAAATGCGTAGAGAAAGGGGAAAGATATTCATATGCCACAGGTTGACCTATTCGCAGATGAAAGGCTGCACTGTGGATTGATTTTCTCTCTCTCTCTCTCTCTCTCTCTCTCTCTCTCTCTCTCTCTCTCTCTCTCTCTCTCTCTCTCTCTCTCTCTCTCTCTCTCTCTCTCTTTCTCTCTCTCTCTCTCAGAAAAGGTGACATTTGGGGTGCAAGTCTGGTATAAAGTGAACTCTGGCAAAGGGTCAAAGGGGGTGTTTTGACAAATGAACTTGGATGTGCAGGCCAGAGGAAGACAAAAAAAACAAATAGACTTAGAAAGATATGGTGAGCGTCGTGACTCAGTGAGCTGGATGCTGTGTGCAGTATGGGTAAGAGTCTGGCACATAAGCTTTTGTCAAATCTACAACCTCCTTTTAGTACTTAATTTCACACACAATGTTACACTTCTATATCTGTTTTATAGGATTTATTTGTGTCCAGCTAATAGCTTTTTATCATTTACAATAATAGTTTGGATAATCATTTTCTTTCTCCTTATTCTTCATGATCTTGAACCAAATACTTTGCTATTAAGTGATTCTTATTCTACTCTTGTATTGTTGCGCTGTAGATTTCTTAAATGTAACATTAGGTAATGCACCTGTTTTTCCATGATGACTTTCCCTTGCCCACTTGGTTGTTCTATTTCTGTCGTAACACACCAAAGCTACAAAGGAGGAGACGTAAAAGCCAAACACTGACTTATTAACTGTTAGTCATGGATCAGGGAATTCATGGTAGCCCAGTAAAAACTCTCTGTATATTGCTTTGTTCTTGGTTTCGGCCCCTTGTTGCCCTTTTCGGCTGCTTCCTGTGGTTATGGTTGATTATTAATGGCTCTTCCATTTCTCTGCAAAAGATGTGAAAGAGGTATAAGGGCAACAGCACCTTCTTGGATTTATATGGATGTGACTGAGTAGCGTTTTAACAATAACGTCATCTTCAATTTTAACATGTTTAGCATAGTTATTTTTTGTTTATCATATCATATCATATCTGTCTTGATCAATTAGTTGCAAAGAAATGGTTGACTATGACGCCTAGTTCCCCACTTTGACAAATGATTTATACCGGCCTGACCTTGTGATCTGCCTTATCAATAGACAGACAACTCCCTTGCTGTCATCATCAGGGAGGTAACTTGTGGCAACTACGTTTAGTACATTTGAGTGACGAAATAATGGAATACTGAATCGGATATTTGTTTCACAGATACAGTGTACTGTATGTGGGGATACATAAATTCTGCTTCCCGTTACAGCGAAACTTCCCTCTCCACAGATTGCCGCAGGTCAGTTTATGAGTAACTTACTTCCTCTGACATGCATCACTCATCTTATGCATACCTGAAGTTGAACCTGGGCAATCTGTTAAGAAATCAGGCAAAGATACGTAGAGATTGTGTAAGATAAGAGCAGCTTCGCCCTTCTTTATTACCAGCAGGCACAAACTCTGCCCCCTCGGCTTCTTACAAAGATCTCCTTCATGGCGTGCAGGTTCTGATATTTGTTTTGGGTCCACCCTCCCTGTTGACACACACTGGATGAGACTCATGCTTCTGAAGTGATTGTTCTCTCTTATCGCTGCTTTTCTGACGCTACCATAAGTGTGTGGGACTTATCTGTGTCCCTTGACCTTGCCTATCAACATTTGCTGCAACTCTTTTGCCCGCTGTCGTCACTTTTGTAACATTTTACACCCATGTCCTTTTCTCCACCCACTGCTCGGGTTACCTGGTCAGGTGTGGGAACTATAAACGGCCCATAACTATTTAGCTCTGAGAAAGTGATAGGAAGCGGACAGCTCTGTGGTGCTTCAACAGAGAGGCTCCACTACAGCTCCTGCTTGTCCACTCTGTAGCTATTTTAAAACAGAACAGGAGGGTGGCCGAGAGGCTTCTGTTGAGGCTTCAGACATGCCTGCAGTGGTGCACAAAGAGATTCTGGTCACATTGGCTCTACTTTTTCTATCTCAGACAGGAATTGAAAGCAGGTCAGTCTCAAGATAAGTTTGTGTTACTGCTGTCTCCAATTTAAGTTATTATTCAAATGGTGTGAATTTGGTGCATCATAAAAATTTGATTTTTGACATGTTTTAAAGTTTTCGTACCATGTATGTAAGTCAATCATAGTATTGATTAATTAGTAAATTGTGGAAAGAATTGTTGACTCTGTTGTTGTTGCTTTTCTTCAGAGCTCTCACAGCTGAAAGCAGAATTCCATCAGTTACTCTACCAGACTGGGGGGATTCAGGTATTCAAAAGTATTAGACTGTACATGCTAAGACAGCTAGTAGTATTGCTCATATAACTCTCATATAGGATATTACTCTCACTATAATAAGCATGATCCTTCTGTTTTCACCCACAGAATATGTGACACAGTGTTTCTACAGCAATGACAACACTCCGTTGTGTGACTGGACAAGGACCCAGCCATCAACAGGAGGTATAGCAGTTGTGATTTATTGTGATAATAGTAAAGTGAAACTTATTGTTTCAATTTAAAAATGGAACCTTAAGTGTTCGTTTTGTCTAGTTATCGAGCCAGTGCGGGTTTATTAAGACCTCATGTGGGAACTAAGAGATTACTTGTCGTGGGACATTTGTCCCACCCTTTTCCGGTATTTCAGCCATGGATCATCGGTCCACAGTTCTGCTGTAATCTGTCAGGCTGTGTCTCTGTCTGTTTCTTACTGCATATCACTAATTGATCTGAAGCAGGCTAATAATGTTTTATAGCCTGGTGAGCTCCCAGGGGCAATCAAAGCAGAGGACCTACACTCGAGGTTGAAATTCTGTTGAAAAACACTCCAGCTATTTTGCATCTAATTATAATTACACCAGAGTAGAATGTACTTGCAGTTTTATTAGAATAACAAAGAGGAGAGAATGGTGTCGTATGTTTGATGTCATAGAAATTATGCTACATTTCTAAGCTCTATTGTAAGAGAGAGAGAATATGTTACCATCTTTATTCTGTAATCAAAACAAACTGAAAGAAAGAGTCGAGCTAATTGAACATTTGCGCTGTAGAAACTACTACATAATCACAGTTTGTGATGTGGATAGAAGCTTCTTCATTCATTACACATTTTATGTCTACCTATCTCCTGAATCTGTCATAGTAAACACTTTGGAGAGCAGTGCACTAGGTCTCCAGGGTGAGGCCTGTCTGGAGTTTTGGTACTTGGCTCCAATTGCTGCTGAGGGATCTGAACTTCGCGTTCTGCTCAAAAGCAGCACAGGACTTATTGAAATCTGGTCCTCACCTGCCCTGGCCGGAGATGCTTGGAGACAAGTGTTTGTCCCTCTGTACCTTACAGAAGAAGGTGCCCAGGTAAAGTGCCACAAAGTGAATATACTGTATATTTAACCTCTAACCTGTAAATTAACTGCATTTGGGATTGTAGTGCTGTGTGCCATGTTGAAGAGGATGTGCTGTTTTTTTATTAGGTTGTATTGGAATTTGTCCAAGCGTCTACGGGAGGACAGGTGATTACTAAGCTGATAGGAGTGAGGAGAGGCCAGTGTGGTAAGTGTTTCCTTAGTTTTCCTTAGTCATATTGTACATGATGTACAGATAAGTATGTACAATGCACATGGCGCTACTTTTTGTAATAAACGTTATCACCACGACTTTCATTTCACCTTCAAAAGATCTTATATCACACGAGCGCATTCCAAAGCTCAAAGATGGAAAAGATAAGATTGTCATCCCATTAAATTGAATGCATTAAGGGGACACTGATCTCTTATAGTTTATATAACATTAGATGGATTGCTGGGCTTACGTTGTGTTAATTCTAAAGGTTGCATGGGGGAGATCTAAGACCATACTTAGAAGTTGAGTGTTGAATTCCCAAAACGTTCAAGAACAGCCTTTAGTTTTCACACTTGTATTCTTGCACCATCAGCGCTAAAATTGTACTTTATAAAAGCCATTAAACAAAAATATTGCCCCTCATGACCAAACTGAGTTTCGTGTGTAGAATTGGTGGATAACTGAACACAATACTTTATTAAAGCTGAACAGACAGACTCTGTTTTGAGGTGGAAAGTGATTGATTTTTTTCCTCCCTGTCACACATCCCCACAGGACAACAGTGTGAATCTGACACAGAATTCTGGACAGATGAATCCACACATTGCCTTTGTTCTGCTGGCCAGCTTTCCTGCTCTTCCTCTCAGTGCCCTGAAGGCCAAATATGTGGCCCACAAAGGAAGAGTTCCTCTGGGATCTCCACCGCAGGGACATGCACTATACACAGTCACACAGACTGCAGCAGTTTTGATGGAGCCCTGTTCCGCTTCATGGCCCCCTGCACCTACGTACTTGCCAAGACCTGCTCATCCTTTGAGGCTCTGCCAGTGTTCAGTGTGGATGTGATCAATGGGCAGAATGGGAACTCATCTGTGTCGACTGTACAACAGGTCAATGTGGGCCTTGGGAATCTCCAAGTGTCCCTGCTGGAGAGGCAGACCCACCGTGCTGTGGTGAGTCAGGAAGGAAGACACCGTACAAAATTGAAATGCACATAAAGTACTGTATGTCATAACTAATGCCTCCACCATCTGCCAGTATGAACAATTGTCCCCAAAGCTAAAATATTGTGCTTTTTACAAGCCAGAAGCCATTCCACTTAAAGGGAGACCAATTTTGATTGATTTTGCTTAACATAATGTCTGCGTCAAAACACCACAAATAAGCCTTATTTTACAGTTTGTTATTATGAAACAGCAAATGTAACCATTCCTCCAGAAACACATTTTTGGCAGCCTTGCATTTAATTTTCAGGTTGAGCTGTGTATCAGTGTGATATCACACATTTAGAGACTATAAGACTATTTTCTATTGGAGACAGTCTGCTAAGGCAGACAACGCTATTCTTATGCACAGATTTAACATATTATATTAAAAAAATGTTCCCATTACAATTTAAATGTATTCCCCTACGACTTTGGTTTAGTTTCACTATAATGAAGGTTAAGCTTTTCTGTGTATCGAGCTGTTCCCATATCTGCAGCCCCCTTCAACTGATAAGCTGAGGTGCACAGCTTAGTTGCATAATTCTAGACGTTTCACAGATCTTATCAGCCTTATTGGAACACCTCTGTTATGTAAACCATCACATACATTGATAATATATGGATGTTTACAGTTTCTAAGGAGTTTTAAATACTTTTCTCAAGGTTAATGGCGTTTGGAGGAAGCTTCCACTGAGACTCAATGGTGGTGCTATGAAGATTCAGAGTAACCGTGCTGCAATTGTACTGCAGACCAGCTTTGGCCTGTCTGTCTCCTATGACAATGCTGGTGCTGTCCATGTCACCCTGCCAAGCAGTTTTTCTGATAAAGTATGCGGCTTGTGTGGCAACTTTAACCATCTTAGGACAGATGACTATCGTACACCAGATGGTACAACTGCTTCGGATGCCACTGCTTTAGCCAAGAGCTGGCAGCTCGGTGAAAGTACCTCTTCCTGTGAAACCATTCTAATTCCTCATCACTGTGACCCACTGGATGAGGCTGCGTACGCCAGTGAGCTGAACTGTGGAGGACTTCTGTCCACAACTGGGCCTTTCTCTGGTTGCCTTTCAGTTCTGGGGTCAGAAAGCTACTTCAGGGGCTGCATGGCCGGCATGTGCTCTTCTAATGGTGATCCAGCAGTGGTGTGTGAGACATTACAGATCTACGCTGATATCTGCCAGGAAGCTGGAGTCGCTGTACCCTCGTGGAGGAACTCAAGCTTTTGCCGTATGTCACTTTATTGTTCCCTACATTGTTTTGTTGTTTAATTATTATTTTGTATTGAGTTAAAAGGGAAATAGTTGCAACTAATAGTGTGATAAAATAACAAATAAACCAATGTACTTCTGTTTTCTCTTGTGTCCCTCTCAGCCCTTCAGTGTGGTGAGAACAGCCACTATAACTCATGTGCTGAGGGCTGTCCTGAGGTGTGCTCCAGTCAGGATCTAGTTGGATCGTGTGGAAGCTGTGAGGAACGATGTGAGTGTGACTCTGGGTTTAAACTCAGTGGTGGTAGATGTGTCCCAGCAGAGCACTGCGGATGCTGGATAAATGGCAAACATTTTGAGGTAAGGGGAGTAGATTACGAACAGGATGTTTTCAGATTCAGTAATGCTAATGTTGTTATGATTACACACATTCCCTTCTGCAGTATTCATAATCTTCATATAGCCTTTTTCCCTTTCAGAGAGGAGCGAGATTCATGGAAGGAGAGTGTTTGCAGCAATGCCAGTGCATGAGTAATAATGTTGTGCATTGCACTGAAACACGCTGTGCCAAGAATGAAGTATGTAAGGTCAAAGATGGGGTCAAAGACTGCTTCCCTTTTGAACCCACCACCTGTATGGTGTATGGTGATCCTCACTATATCACCTTTGACAAGACCGCCTACGACTTTCAAGGGGGCTGCGATTACATCCTGACTACCACATCTGGAGAAGAAAGCTTAGTCCAGTTCACTGTGACCGGACACAACATGTACCCTCCACTTCAGAACTTTAGCCGCTCTAAGCTGGAGGCTGTGGCTCTTCAGGTTGAAGATCTGCACCTGACCCTGAATCAGAGTGGAATGGTCTATGTAAGCATAAAAACACTTTCAGTTGTACTAAATTCTTTGTGTTGCTGTGAAATGACCATTTAAAGGTCTTTGTCAATCTGACCTGATATTACATTTCCTGCTAATTATAGCACTTCTGGTCTGCGTTTTCTCTAATTCAATAATGAAATTGCATAATGATTGCAGTATCAGAGGACACATATCAATTGAGATCCTAAACCGTGTCAGGTCAAAGATAGTCAGCTATGTTTAATCTTTGACTTCAGTAATATACAAGCTAATAATAACTGACCCATTTGACTTTGCACAGACACCATTTTCACTGCCTGATACTATTTATAGCTCAACAGACTTACTGTTGCAGTATTAATAGCAGGAATATGAAAAATAATGCTCATATCTCATTGTCCTCTCTTTAGGTCCATAACAGCCATGTCAATCTTCCCTATTCCACCAATGGCACATATGGCTCACTGTGGGTGTACAAGAGGAATCAGTACATTATCTTAGAGGCGACCTTTGGCCTTAGGATGATAATAGACACGCAGAACAGACTCTTCCTGCAGGTGGATGAGCACTACCTGTATGAGCTGTGGGGGCTGTGTGGCACCTTCTCTGCTTGGCAGGGCGATGACTTCTTATCACCAGATGGGACAAATGCCACAAATGCCTTTGACTTTGGTGACAGCTGGAAGGTTCCAGGGAACAACGAGTGAGTCCTTTCACAACACGTGGAAAGGAGTACAAGAACAAAAATGTCATTTGCATATAAATAGTCTCCTTATGAGTTTGATTACTTGAACAGTAATACCACATATTTTCCATTTTAAAAACATCAAGTCATAATTTTCTTTTGAAGGCATATTGCATCTCGTACTTTAAGACTTTGACTTCAGGTCAGACATTCTTCTTTATATGGCTCACAATTATACAAGGATAACTACCTCCAACTTCGATAGACAAGTGATTACTGGGCACTGATAGATGATTGATTAGTCAATAATGAAGTCAGCAAGTATTCTATCCCTTTTTTCTAGGTGTGTTTCCCGTCCAAATGATCCTAGAACCTGTGACACCTATGAGGAGGAGACTGAAGCCTATGATAAGTGTTCTGCAATCCTGCGGGATGCTTTCAAGCCTTGTCATGCAACCATTCACCCAAGCACCTATATAAATAGTTGTGTGTATGACTATTGTGACACGTTTGGTGACCAGCACACCTTGTGTGAATCTTTGGAGTCATACGTGGCAGCATGTGAAGTTGCAGGGGTGGAGCTCTCCTATTGGCAGAATGACACAGCCTGTGGTGAGTGTCTGATAACAACACAGTGAAGATGATTGAGAATTCTGTGTAAGAGGATCTGTAGACTTGCTACTTATCTAAATTAACTAGTAGATTCATTATTTGCTTTTATTTACATAAGTAAAAATAGAGTGTTTTCTTTTTGCGCCATATTTTTCTATTCGCTTCTATTTGCTGTTTTCAAACATCTCTTCTCTGTTCCAATAATAGTTGACATTTTACTCAACCCTCCTTTCTTTGATTACAGTGAAGTAACGTCTTTTCATGACGTCTGTTTCCGTTTTCTTCTATATTTTGTCTATTCCAGCTGAACCTCCTACCTTTCCAACTCTTCCTCCAACTACAACTTCTAGCTCTTCAACGCCAGATCAGACTTGTAAGAAGAAGTTTTCTGCAAAAATGTTTGCTTTTTCCACAATCAGCGACACCATCCAATAAATAATTCTTAAAGGAAAAATTAACTATCAAATGAGCTTGCTTCTAAATGCTATAGATTGTATACTGTATATTTCAACTAACATTACTGTAATGACCTACAGCAAGTAAGGTCACATTCATTTCCAGATAAGGTCTAAATAGATTTTTTCGTGGATAGTTAAATCTAATTAATTGCAATTCATGAGTTTATATTACTCATTGTGTTTTTTGTGTTCATTTACCTAGTGTGTCCTTTCAATTGCAACTTCGACAAAAATCTGTGTGGATGGGAGCAGCTCATACAGGACAGTTTTGATTGGACAAGACATTCAGGCCCCACCCCGTCAAAACAAACTGGGCCAAACCAAGACCACACTACTGGAGGTAACATGCAATTCTCATCTAAATGAAACACTTACCATGGCATTCGATAATAAGTTGTAAATTGCTTGAGATTGATGATGATTTATATCCTCAATTCTTTTTTTCTCCAGAGGGGTCCTACATGTACATCGAGGGGGACAGTGTTATCCATGGCGACTCAGCCCGTCTGATTAGCTCAAAGTGCCATTACACTGGCCCTCTCTGTCTCCACTTTTGGTATCATATGTATGGTTCAGCAACCGCCATGGGCCTCAATATCTACCTGCTCCAAGAGAATAGAGCCACCAAAGTCTGGTCCAAGAAGAGCAGTCAGGGACCAGAATGGCTTCCAGGATATATTGATGTCACTGGACCATTCCAAGTAAAATTAAAATTGTGTACCGGACCTTAAATATTCTGGTTAAATATTACACACCTTTTCACACTCACATGTACCCTCTTTCAGATCATAGTGGAAGGAGTACGAGGCTCTAACGCTGAATCAGATGTGGCCATTGATGATATTTCCATCCACTTTGGCAAATGCTCAGGTAACACTGAACTCTAACAAAGAAATTTGATTGATTTAAATTTGATTAGAATATAGTTTAAATAATGTCATGGTCTAATAAACAGTCAATAATCACTTCCCATAGGTATTTTCCCTGGACTTGTTAGTGTAACTACTCTTCCTCCCACAACTGCAGAATTCCTCCCTACACAACCCAGTAAGTACAAAGGAAGATTTTATGGGTTAGTTGTTTAATCATAAATGGCCAACCTTTGTCATTAACTGGTTACAAATGAACAAGTATTCCCTATTAAATACTCAATCTGCTAACTTCTAACAGGAAACAAAAGTTATGACCTGAAATTTTTGCAGGCTGTATCATGGCCATAATATTTACTTCATGTTAGAGGTTTTTCTTAATTTGCAAATGTGTCTCTTCTAGTCTGTAATTTCGACTGCAGCTTTGCCAGCAACCTTTGCAGCTGGAATCAGATGGTGACGGATGCTTTCGACTGGACTTGGCAGAGTGGCTCCACCCCCACCCTGATGACAGGGCCCTCTGCTGACCACACTGGAGGTGATAGTAATCTGTGTCTGTGTACTTGTATAAGTTTGCAAAAAAGAAGACACAAATAACTTTTTTGTTTCCCACTTGACCAGATGGCCACTATCTCTACATCGAGGCCAATACTGCGACACATGGAGATACAGCTCGTCTCATCAGCTCTGAGTGTTCTGACCCTGGCCCGCAATGTCTGCAGTTCTGGTACCATATGTACGGCTCAGCCGATACAATGGGCCTGCATGTTTACTTGCTCCAGGGCAGACTAGCTGATGCTGTGTGGTGGAAGAGGAACGATCAAGGAAATGTGTGGCATCTTGCTCAGGTGGACTTCACAACAACTGGAGCTTTCCAGGTGAATTCGCTACAGCAGGAACTAAATTAGTTTTATTTTATTGCAACTATGACCAATCTTTCCAGTATTAATTATTTATTTTTTATTCTTACTCAGATCATCATTGAAGGGCGCATAGGTTCTAATGATCAATCTGATGTGGCCATTGATGATGTAAAGCTTTATCGTGGTCGATGCTCTGGTAGGGACAGTGCGCACATCATCCATGCACAAATACATACTATTAGGTGTTTTGATTGTTTTAATGCTACGTGATAACTTTCAGTGAATATTTTTGCATTCTTGCAGGTCTGGGTGAGGTGACAACCATTCCTCCTCATCCTGATTTAAACTCAACCATTCCTCCTAATCCTGATTTAAACTCAACGGATCCTCCAAGTCCTCCTCTGCCAATGAGTATGCCCAGTGTTACATCTCAACCCCCGATAGTGAATGTCACCTTACCTCCAATAGAGGAAGCAACAACAGATATCATTAGTAATGACAATGTTACTCATGCTGCAGATGGGACTTCCCAAACACCTCCTCACTCAGGTACTGCAGTGGCACTTAAGACTAACAGTTGGTTTACTTAGTCTTCAGAGTTTTTATTTTCGGCACATTTTGCACAATTTCCAGAATTTCTTGGTCAGTCGACTAAGGATGTGTTTCTTTTTCTTGCCAGTTTGCCAACTGCACTGTGATTTTGAACAAGATCTATGTGCGTGGAATCAGATGCCTACTGATGTGTTTGACTGGACATGGCATAGCGGCTCTACTCCTACTATGATGACAGGGCCTTCCTCAGATCACACTACTGGAGGTAATGAACCTTCAGACACAAAGAACCTTCAGACACAATGCCAGGAAAAACCTGTTAACCAACATGCTATAACTGTGTAAAACTGTCTTAAAAAATTTATAGCACGCCCTTTGGTTGATGATTGATTGATTTTGTTCAGCTGTCCAGAATTTAGCATTTAGAATTTAAAAAGTGATTTGTCTGTGTAATTGTATAAGTTTGCAAAAAAGAAGACACAAATAACTTTTTTTTCCTCCCACTTGACCAGATGGCCACTATGTCTACATCGAGGCCAACACTGCGACACATGGAGACACCTCTCGTCTCATCAGCTCTGAGTGTTCTGACCCTGGCCCACAATGTCTGCAGTTCTGGTACCATATGTACGGCTCAGCCGATACAATGGGCCTGCATGTTTACTTGCTCCAGGGCAGACTAGCTGATGCTGTTTGGTGGAAGAGGAACGATCAAGGAAATGTGTGGCATCTTGCTCAGGTGGACTTCACAACAACTGGAGCTTTCCAGGTGAATTCGCTACAGCAGGAACTAAATTAGTTTTATTTTATTGCAACTATGACCAATCTTTCCAGTATTAACTATTTATTTTTTATTCTTACTCAGATCATCATTGAAGGGCGCATAGGTTCTAATGATCAATCTGATGTGGCCATTGATGATGTAAAGCTTTATCGTGGTCGATGCTCTGGTAGGGACAGTGCGCACATCATCCATGCACAAATACATACTATTAGGTGTTTTGATTGTTTTAATGCTACTTAGCGTGATAACTTTCAGTGAATATTTTTGCATTCTTGCAGGTCTGGGTGAGGTGACAACCATTCCTCCTCATCCTGATTTAAACTCAACCATTCCTCCTAATCCTGATTTAAACTCAACCATTCCCCCTAATCCTGATTTAAACTCAACCATTCCCCCTAATCCTGATTTAAACTCAACGGATCCTCCAAGTCCTCCTCTGCCAACGGCTATGCCCAGTGTTACATCTCAACCCCCGATAGTGAATGTCACCTTACCTCCAATAGAGGAAGCAACAACAGATATCATTAGTAATGACAATGTTACTCATGCTCCAGATGGGACACAAACTTCTCAAACACCTCCTCACTCAGGTACTGCAGTGGCACTTAGGACTAACAGTTGGTTTACTTAGTCTTCAGAGTTTAAATTTTTTTGCACATTTTGCACAATTTCCAGAATTTCTTGGTCAGTCGACTAAGGATGTGTTTCTTTTTCTTGCCAGTGTGTCAACTGCACTGTGATTTTGAACAAGATCTATGTGCGTGGAATCAGATGCCTACTGATGTCTTTGACTGGACATTGCATAGTGGCTCTACTCCTACTATGATGACAGGGCCTTCCTCAGATCACACTACTGGAGGTAATGAACCTTCAGACACAATGAACCTTCAGACACAATGAACCTTCAGACACAATGAACCTTCAGACACAATGCCAAGAAAAACCTGTTAACCAACATGCTATAACTGTGTAAAACTGTCTTAAAAAATTTATAGCACGCCCTTTGGTTGATGATTGATTGATTTTATTCAGCTGTCCAGAATTTAAAAAATGATTTTTTATTCTATGCCATACATATCACACTGTCTGTTACTTGAACCCAATCAACATTTATTTCCTTATCCAGATGGCCACTATCTTTACATAGAAGGCAACAGTGCGACACATGGAGATACAGCTCGTCTCATCAGCTCTGAGTGTTCTGACCCTGGCCCGCAGTGTCTGCAGTTCTGGTACCATATGTACGGCTCAGCCGATACAATGGGCCTGCATGTTTACTTGCTCCAGGGCAGACTAGCTGATGCTGTGTGGTGGAAGAGGAACGATCAAGGAAATGTGTGGCATCTTGCTCAGGTGGACTTCACAACAACTGGAGCTTTCCAGGTGAATTCGCTACAGCAGGAACTAAATTAGTTTTATTTTATTGCAACTATGACCAATCTTTCCAGTATTAATTATTTATTTTTTATTCTTACTCAGATCATCATTGAAGGGCGCATAGGTTCTAATGATCAATCTGATGTGGCCATTGATGATGTAAAGCTTCATCGTGGTCGATGCTCTGGTAGGGACAGTGCGCACATCATCCATGCACAAATACATACTATTAGGTGTTTTGATTGTTTTAATGCTACTTAGCGTGATAACTTTCAGTGAATATTTTTGCATTCTTGCAGGTCTGGGTGAGGTGACAACCATTCCTCCTCATCCTGATTTAAACTCAACCATTCCTCCTAATCCTGATTTAAACTCAACCATTCCCCCTAATCCTGATTTAAACTCAACCATTCCCCCTAATCCTGATTTAAACTCAACGGATCCTCCAAGTCCTCCTCTGCCAACGGCTATGCCCAGTGTTACATCTCAACCCCCGATAGTGAATGTCACCTTACCTCCAATAGAGGAAGCAACAACAGATATCATTAGTAATGACAATGTTACTCATGCTCCAGATGGGACACAAACTTCTCAAACACCTCCTCACTCAGGTACTGCAGTGGCACTTAGGACTAACAGTTGGTTTACTTAGTCTTCAGAGTTTAAATTTTTTTGCACATTTTGCACAATTTCCAGAATTTCTTGGTCAGTCGACTAAGGATGTGTTTCTTTTTCTTGCCAGTGTGTCAACTGCACTGTGATTTTGAACAAGATCTATGTGCGTGGAATCAGATGCCTACTGATGTCTTTGACTGGACATTGCATAGTGGCTCTACTCCTACTATGATGACAGGGCCTTCCTCAGATCACACTACTGGAGGTAATGAACCTTCAGACACAATGAACCTTCAGACACAATGAACCTTCAGACACAATGCCAAGAAAAACCTGTTAACCAACATGCTATAACTGTGTAAAACTGTCTTAAAAAATTTATAGCACGCCCTTTGGTTGATGATTGATTGATTTTATTCAGCTGTCCAGAATTTAAAAAATGATTTTTTATTCTATGCCATACATATCACACTGTCTGTTACTTGAACCCAATCAACATTTATTTCCTTATCCAGATGGCCACTATCTTTACATAGAAGGCAACAGTGCGACACATGGAGATACAGCTCGTCTCATCAGCTCTGAGTGTTCTGACCCTGGTCCTCAGTGTCTGCAGTTCTGGTACCATATGTACGGCTCCGCCGATACAATGGGCCTGCATGTTTACTTGCTCCAAGACAGACTAGCTGATGCGGTTTGGTGGAAGAGGAACGATCAAGGAAATGTGTGGCATCTTGCTCAGGTGGACTTCACAACAACTGGAGCTTTTCATGTAAGTCACTTATAAAATCAGAGGTACACTTGCAGGGTAACACTAGTGTTTGCAGCTACAAAGGTCTGTTTAAGCCAAGGGTGGGGAACCTCAGGCCTGCGGGCCGTATATGGTCCATTTGGTCCGGCCCGCGAGCAGATCTGGCAAGCGGAACCGGTGATCCGGCCCGCCCGGCCGCAATGCTGCCCGCCCGATTCGACCCGCCGGGCCGCTCGGCCCCCATTTTGCTGATAGTGTTTGCTGGAACAGGGAAGAAGCTTATGTTTGTGTAAAGGGATGTGACGTGGGCGGCAGTAGCTCAGTCTGCTGGGTCGACAGCTGGGAACTGGAGGGTCGCCAGTTCGAGTACCCTGTGTGGACCAAGCAAGCAGACTGGTAGCTGTTGAGTTGCCAGTTTGCCTCCAGAGCACTGCCGAGGTGCACATGAGCAAGGCACCAAACCCCCACCTGCTCCATGGGCGCAGAAAAATGGCTGCCCTGCACCCCCTCTGAAATCCATGTGTTTGTGTGTGTGGTATGTAAGAGGGGGTGCAAGATAAATTTCAATTGCATGTAATTTGTGTGTGAATTGCATGCAACATGATGAATAAACTTAATCTTAAAAAAAATCTTAAAACGTACAAGCTAAGAATCCTACACTTAGAAATAAATGCTGTACGAGTATTTTCTACATCTGTGTAATCTCTATCCTAAAAAATCTTTATTTTAGGTCATTTTTGAGGGACGCAGAGGTTCAAATGATAAGTCAGATATTGCCATTGATGATATATCACTTCATCGTGGGCGATGTGCAGGTAAGCCTTTGTTTCTATTCACATACATTCATACAATGAAACCTACAATTGATGTAGCTGATTTGACTGTTCAATGTTATAGATCTGGTTAAGCCAACAACTCCTGGACCAGTTACAACAACCAACCCTGATGTTCCTGTAGCAAACACTACAACTACTGCACAACCACTAACATCAACTGCTCCACAGCCGCAATCAACAACAATGCTGACAACAATAGGCACCACAACAACAGAAGCTACAACTGATTGTGACACACAAACAACTGCAACACCATCAACAACCATACTTACAACAACTACAAATCCGGATGTCTCGGGGACCATAGAGCCGGTTACCCCAACAAATCCTAATTCCTCAACACAAAACACAGAGGGGCCATTATCAACAACAACTGGTAGACCACAGCCAACAACAACAAATGGGCCCCAGCCAACAATTACAGGTAGACCACTACCTTCAACCACTGGCAGACCACAGCATACAACCACTGGCAGACCACAGTATACCACCACTGGCAGACCACAGCATACAACAACTGGCAGACCACAGCATACAACCACAGGCAGACCACAGTATACAACCACTGGCAGACCACAGTATACAACCACTGGCAGACCACAGCATACAACCACAGGTGGACCACAGCATACCACCACTGGCAGACCACAGTATACAACCACTGGCAGACCCCAGCATACCACCACTGGCAGACCACAGTATACAACCACTGGCAGACCACAATATACAACCACTGGCAGACCACAGCATACAACCACAGGTGGACCACAGCATACCACCACTGGCAGACCACAGTATACAACCACTGGCAGACCCCAGCATACCACCACTGGCAGACCACAGTATACAACCACTGGCAGACCACAGTATACAACCACTGGCAGACCACAGTATACAACCACTGGCAGACCACAGCATACAACCACAGGTGGACCACAGCATACCACCACTGGCAGACCACAGTATACAACCACTGGCAGACCCCAGCATACCACCACTGGCAGACCACAGTATACAACCACTGGCAGACCCCAGCATACCACCACTGGCAGACCACAGTATTCAACCACTGGCAGACCCCAGTATACAACCACTGGCAGACCACTACCTTCAACCACAGGTAGACCACAACCTACATCCACAGCTGAACCACAACCTACAACCACAGCTGGACCACAACCTACAACCACTAGGCCACAGCCACCCAGTACACCTGTGCCAAGTAAGATAAACATTTTCCTTTTTGAAATATTGTAAGCATGGACATTCATTTGCAGTAATGCAGTGATAAACACAGATAACGTTGAATTGCCTCAGTTCTTACTATATCTATCTTACTATTTCAGTTCTCTATTAAATGCTTGTACAGTATATGCACATAAGTACATTTCCTCTCTTTCCCTGTGTAGCTCCCTCTTGTCCAAGGAACAGTCACTACAGCACTTGTATCTCTGCCTGCACACCAACTTGTAAACACTTGTATGGTCCACCTGGCTGCAATGAAGATGAACCTTGTATCCAGGGATGTAAATGTAATGAAGGCTTTGTGCTAAGACAGAGGGTTTGTGTGCCTATCCAGCAGTGTGGATGTGTGGACAGGAATGGCAACAAATACAATGTAAGTGACATAGTTACAAATATAGAAATGTTTGAGAGCAATTCGAACAGATCAACAAGATAATATGCATTAATGACTTTTATGCTGGAAAGCGCATTATGGTGACTCTACTTCTCTCTACAGTTTAATGAGGTGTGGTACACCAGTCACTGTAGTAAGAAATGTGAATGTGAGAAAGACGATGGCGTGGGAAAGATCGACTGTGATGATGAAGATGAGTGTGATGGAAATTCTGTCTGCCTTCCAAATATGGAGGGCCAGTATTACTGCAAGCCTGCAGGTAAATGTCACAGAATCACTGTCATGTGTCATATCCATGCAACGTGTCCTATTCACTGAACCATTGTGTCTGCTGCTCAACAGATTTCACAGAGTGCACCATTGAAAGAGACCCCGAGTACAGAACCTTTGATAACATGAAGCATGACTTTGAGGGTGAACACTCATATGTGCTTGTTCAGACCACCAACTTGCTCAATAACCTTCCAGAACTGTACATAGAAGGCATCAACACACATATTAAAGATGAAGAAGATGACAGCCATCATGATAAAAGCAGTGAAGAAGATGACAGCCACCAAAACAGCAGAGAACGGCGTGATGATGATGATGATGATGATGATGATGATAGTGATGAGAGTGAATCACACGAGAAACACCACAGATTAAGAGAGCTTAAGATCAGAGTGTACAATCAAACAGTGGAGTTCAAGGAGAATCGAAGACTTTTTGTAAGTATGAGATACTTTATAATATATTGCCTTCCTCACATTCTTTCAGCAGCAAAAACAGCTCACAAACATTTGCTGTTGCACCAAGGGACCTAACCAATGATCCTTCATATTATGTTTGTGTGTGTGTAAGAGAGAGGGAGCGAGAGATAGCACCTTCTACAAAAAGGAAGCAGATGGCTCGTAACCAGATTAAAATATATAACCTTTCATATATTATCCACATTCTGAAGATAACTCGCCATGTGCATAGAGTTCAGTCAAATCAAATAACATTCCAATAACATTATTGTGTAACGCTGTGGGGAGCCAAAGGGTCTTTATAATATAATACACTTCTCCTTTGAAAACCAATATTAATGCATGTACTGGTGTCACTCTTGCCCTTTAGCGGCATGTCCAACTGCCCCTTTTTTGGAAGCTTTTCTCAACCAATTTCACAATTTACTAGGAGAAACTAGAGAGAGAAAGGTTGAGGACTCAGATGCAGGGCACAAAATTAAGTTCAAGAAGCAGTCTCTATTAACTAGTTCAATGGGAGCAACAAAAAAAGGGGGGAAAGCAAATACAAGCAGCTAAAAGTCAAAGCGCATAAATAGTCCAGAACTAAAAATAACCAAGCATACAATAATCAAAAAATCAGGCAGGCAAAAGCAATCCTTACAAAAAGGTAAAACACGAATGAATAGACTTGCATGGCAGAAATACAGAAGTTACACAGCACAAAAGAAGAAAACAGATCAAGGAACAAATGAGGAATAGAGGAACACAATGGGGAATCCAGCAAGGAGACAAGGAGCAAAATGAGAAATGGGATGAATCTCAGGAGCAAAAATGACAAGGAACACCACAGGAAGATAAGAGAACAAGAACGACAACAGACTTGCTACAATACAGAGACATAATACTTCAAGATACGCTGGCAAAGGACATTGGAAAATGGATGCATATACTGTATACTTGAACCAAAGGAAACTAATCAAGGACGGGTGAAACCAATAAGGGAGGGGCAAAGAATCAGGAGATACACAAGGGCAGGAAGTTTACAGAAATGAGAGCACACAGGAGAACAAAATAAAACAGGAAACCAGACGATACCGCAGCATGACAACCAAGATATATCGGTGCCTTAATTAAACACTTTGTATGTTATACATATATTGTGCCCTCATGTCAATTTAGTGGGACATTTGATTGTCATATCTGGTTATTCCAACTCCATTTTTAGTCAGGCCAAATGCCCTGCTTGTTACTGGCTGAGCCATCATGTGCCCTCTACCCAGTGTCTTGTTCTACGTTAATTATTAACTATTAATGTAGAACGCACAAAAGAGTAAATAGAGGCTCTGTATGTTTGACATAATTAATATTTAAACAATATAAATTTCCTCTCTCTCCTTCAAGCTTAATGGGAGAAAAACTAATACTCCTGTCTCACCGACTGGTGGGTTGACCATCCGAGAGCGTTCCTCTCGTATCTACCTGAAGACAGACTTTGGACTCTCAGTGAAGTTTGATGGACGTAGTACAGCAGGTAACTCATTTTTACATTCACACTATAAAGTGTACTTTCAATATTAACAGTAGTCCCAGGACAGGTGAACACGTAGGATTCATGACTTATCATGAAATCTGAATTTTTTTCATTCATTGATGCTGATGAATGAGTTCTAAATGGATGAAGTGACTTTTTTTATGTTTTTCCTGCAGAGATCATTCTACCACACATATATAGAGACAAGGTCAGGGGTCTGTGTGGAAACTTTGACGGTAAACGAAAGAATGACATGATGAAGCCAGATGGTACCCAGGCCAGGAATGTTCAAGAGTTTGGAGATAGCTGGAGAGTGAAAAAGAACCTCTGATCATCGAATGGATGTAAGGATGGAAAACAGATCCATCACCACTTGTTTTAAGTACAGTAGAGAGACTTTAATCACGCTATTTGTTGGGTTTAAATACTGTACAAACAGTAATTGTTAAATTTCTATCTTAGAAGTAGAAATCCTATGCAGTTGTTCTTGCTCCAGTTTATCAGCAGAAAAAATAAAATGTATTAACTTGTGTTTGCTCCTGCATACCGCAGTAAAAGCATTTATTGCAACTACACTATTCCAGGATTTGTTTTTCCTTCAAAAATATGATGTCCACTGTGCATCTGAAACAGCAACTTGACAGTTTTTTGTCTCTGTGTTTTTGAAATCTCTCTATTTTTGTCATGAAATGATTCAACTGTCTATCAATTGTAAAACACAGCACTTATCATACTTCTTCTTTTGTGTCACTGCCATACTACTGCTTTACTATTTATTCATACTCTTGCACACATGATTAGTCACTGTCTATTTTCTAATGACTGCTCTGTAACAACACATAATTTGAATAAATACATACAATTTGGTTGGCAGGTTTTGGAATGGGTCTTCTTTGTACTGATGAATAATTTCCGTTTACTCATTCGACGTTCAGTTTTTTAGGAGTGACGACACATGAGAACACAAGCTAGTATCTTGTCAGAAGAGCAACAGGAGTAAGTGCCATGAAGCTATGTTCTAGTCAGGCAGGACACAGGTGCCAAGAGGTAGTGAATGGAGACAGGTAGAGAATGGAGACAGAGAGATTCTTTAACATATTTTTGTTAAAGATATGTTAAAGTTTGTAGATAGATAATTGTTACACCTGTCAATAGATGTGAAAGTGTTCACAAAAGAGTTGGATCTAACCGGGTTTTTTAAGGACTGAGAGTGACTTAGCAGATCAAAATGGAGTGTGGTGAATCATACCACTACCTATGGATGACAAAGGAGTAGTGTCTGGCCAGACAGCGTTATTGCAGTGGCGGCACCAGGTGTCATTCCAGGTGTCGGCATCAGTGTGTGTTTAAACATTATCTCGTCAATGGAATCCCCAGTGGAGCCACGACAACATAACTTTGTCTATCAGCAATTATCTACCAGAGACAGCAAGCATGACAAATCAGTAATAGGAAGATGTACTGTATAAGAACAAGGAAGCTGACTGTATTTGACAGACAAGGGAGTTGTTCATACCTTGAGTGTGCTTCCGTGGGCATGTGTGTGTCTTTGTGTCTATGATGCTGATGCTTATCTATAAATATGCCTGAGTTAGACTTAGCACTCACATAGAAGCATGGGTTGGTTTATGGAGCATTACTTTGTCCTGATGTGTTTACTACCTGCCTGCAATGGTAAGTGAAGCATCAACACACTTTATATTCAGGTGGCTTTAAACCACAATGTCTTTGGTAATCAATTGAAAAAAACAACTCAACCAAAACAGTGAATAATTAGAGTAGAAGAAACACTTCGAAATTATATCATATTCTGTAACAATAACAAGTTATTTGTTATTGTTCTAGGGACAGCTTACGAAATCAATTTAATTGCCAAGTACTCATATATAAATACTCAAATATTACTATTTTTAATTGTGTAACATTAACACCATTTCCACAGTTACGTAACATTATTATGTAGGATGACCAGGCCTTTCAGAAACAGATTGAGTTATGTTGTCTAAGTGCTAAATTAATTCATTTCAAACTGCGTTATGTTTATTTATTAAGCACATGTACATATCAATTCACATTTTAAAATCGCACAACCTGCATTGATGGATGGGCAGTGTACAATCATTCTTCATCATTTCAAAATAACACTTATACGCAGACAGAAAATAGAAAATAAAGAAGGTGGTTTCACAAAGCCTACATCTAATAAATGCCTAGTCCATCAGACAATTTGGGAGCTAACAAAGTCTTACAACGCAAACCAATTATTGCTCATACCCCATCAAACCAATTATTCCTCTTCGGCGCTCACTATTATCAATCGATTACCAATCAGACATTTATTTCGTACCTTGAACATTAATAGATAGATATTTATATAGAAATATAGAAAGATATTTAGAGCGCTAACACTGACAGAGAATAACATTTTGGCTTGGCATGGATTTAATTTTGGAAAGGTAGACTGAACCAGTATTGAGTTTCAGAACAAGCATTTGTTTTCTTTACTGTGAAATGTCAAACCTGAAATTTTACCATTGTGTGTGTGGAGAGGGTCAACTTTTCTGACATCTATTTGTGTTACATTTGAAAGAAAACATTTTAATTTGATTTACTTTCATTGTTTTTCCTGAACTCATATGAAATTGTATCTCTTCCAGGAGATACCCTTAACACTTCATCTAACATCACCACCACTCCCATTCCATCCAAGGAAGTGCCTTCAAACTTCACCACCACTCCAATTCCATCCACGGAAGTGCCTTCAAACATCACCACCACTCCAATTCCATCCACGGCAATGCCTTCAAACATCACCACCACTCCAATTCCACCCATGGAAATGCCTTCAAACATCACCACCACTTCAATTCCGTCCAGGGAAGTGTCTTCGAACATCACCACCCCTCCCATTCGATCCAGGCCAGAACCTTCAAACATCACCACCACTTCAATTCCATCATTGGCAGTACCTGTTACTACTGTCGGCATTTCACGGAGTAAGTTGCTTGTCATTGATTTTTAAGAAATATTGTGCAATACACAGTGGTGCAGTGGTTAGCAAGAAGGTTGTGGGCAAGAGACCAGGGCCATGTTCTCCTTGTGTCTCCGTGGGCTCTCTCCTGCCTTGGTCCGTAGGTGTGAATGTGAGAGTGAGTGTTGTTTGTGTCTATGTGTGCCCTGCAATGGACTGGCGACCTGTCCAGGGTGTACCCTGCCCTCGCTGTCAGGGTACCCCACGACCACGACCCACTAGTGGATAAGCACTGATACATAATGGATGGATGGATTGTGCAGTACAGTATTGATCTTATAGTTTGAGTCCTACCTCTGCTATGTGTTTTCAAGGCTGTCTGGGTCCGCCATTAGTATGCTGCACTGGTCAAAACAGCAGTTGTTACCGAGGATGTTTCTGTGACATTTCTTGTAACAAGTTCAATGACTGCTGCCCAGACTACATGTCTACTTGCCATCCCAGTAAGTAATGTAATGATGTAAATTTGGGACACACAGTCACAAGCATTCTAAGCAAAGATAATTGTTGTTTTAACCTTTCTTCTTAATGGCAGATATCACCACTGCACCAACATCCAATCCAACAAACAGCAGTAATATACCGGTTGTAAACAACACAACCTCAGAAACAACAGTCTCTGCTTCAGTGACCAATATAACAAGCACAAGGAATACATCTGCACTATTAGATGACAGTGCAACCTCAGCATCCACTATCTCTGCTACAATGCTCTATACGACGAGAGGCAGTAATTCCTCCATGTCAGGAGATAACAGTACAAGCACAGCCCCAACAGTCTCTGTTTCAGTACTCAGTCCTACAACAGCGTACAATACAACAAGCCACAAAACTACAATAATTACAGTAGTTGACAATACAATTTCAAACTCCACAGTTTCTATAACAGCGCTCAATACAACAAGTAGCAGTACTACATCAATGCCAGCAGTTGACAATACAATTACAACAATGCCAGCAGTTGACAATATAACTACATCAATGCCAGGAGTTGACAATATAACTACATCAATGCCAGGAGTTGACAATACAACTTCACCATCCACAATTTCTGCAACAGCGCTCAACACAACATTCAACTGTACTACATCAATCCCAGTGCTTGACAATACAACTTCAACATCTACAGCTCCTACAACAGCTCTCAATACAACAAGCAGCAGTACTACATCAATGCCAGCAGTTGACAAGACAATTACAACAATGCCAGCAGTTGACAATATAACTACATCAATGCCAGGAGTTGACAATATAACTACATCAATGCCAGGAGTTGACAATACAACTTCACCATCCACAATTTCTGCAACAGCGCTCAACACAACGTTCAACTGTACTACATCAATCCCAGTGCTTGACAATACAACTTCAACATCTACAGCTCCTACAACAGCTCTCAATACAACAAGCAGCAGTACTACATCAATGCCAGCAGTTGACAAGACAATTACAACAATGCCAGCAGTTGACAATATAACTACATCAATGCCAGGAGTTGACAATATAACTACATCAATGCCAGGAGTTGACAATACAACTTCACCATCCACAATTTCTGCAACAGCGCTCAACACAACGTTCAACTGTACTACATCAATCCCAGTGCTTGACAATACAACTTCAACATCTACAGCTCCTACAACAGCTCTCAATACAACAAGCAGCAGTACTACATCAATGCCAGCAGTTGACAAGACAACTACATCAATGCTAGCAGTTGACAATACAACTTCACCATCCTCAGTTACTACAACAGCTTTCAATTCAACAATCAACTGTACTACATCTATGCCAGTAGGTGGCAATACAACTACATCAATGCCAGTACTTGAGAATACAACTACAACATTCACAGTTTCTACAACAGCTCTCAACACAACAAGCGATAGTAATACGACAATATCAGTGGTTGACAACACAACTTCAGCCTTCACATTTTCTACAACAGCCATCAATACAACAATCAACAGTGCTACATCAATGGGAGTAGTTGACAATACAACTTCAACATCCACAGTTTCTACAACAGCACTCAACACAACAAGCGGCAGTACTGTATCAATGCCAGTAGTTGACAATACAACTTCAATATCTACGGTTACTACAACAGCACTCAACACAACAATCAACAGTACTTCATCAGCGCCAGTAGTTGACAATACAACTTCAATGTCTGCAGTTTCTACAACAGCGCTAAATACAACAATCAATTGTACTACATCGACTCCAGTGGTTGACAATACAACTTTAAAATCTACAACAGATAACTTCACAACTACTGCATCCACAATCTCTGCCACATATCTCAATGCAACCATCAGCAGTGCCCCAACAAACGTTTATACCAGTACAACATCCACATCCACAGTGTCTGACACCGAGACAACAAGCGACGGTACTACATCTATACCAGCAGATGGCAGCAGAACCCCTGCATCCACTTTTAATACTACTTCTAGTGTTAAAGGCAGCAATAATACATCAATGCCAATAGATGGTAGTACATCTCCAGTATCTACTGCAGTACCCAACACAATAAGCAGTAATACATCTACAATCTCTAATTCAGCTCTCAATACAACCATCGGCAGTACCTCGACACACGTAGATGTTACTTCAACCTCAGTACACGCAGTCTCGGCCTCAGTGCTCAATACCACAAGCAACCATACGACATCTCTGCCAGTAGATGACTCAGCATCCACAGATTCTGTGCTTGACACCACAATCAGCAGCCACACATCTTCCCCTGCAGATGATAGCACAACTTCAGGATCAACGCCTTCTACTACAGTTTACAACACAGCAAGCACCAGTACTATATCTATGCCAGTACTGGACAGTACATCGTCAGCATCTGCAGTCTCCACTTCTATCGGTAATAGTAAAAAAAAATGTGTATTTTAATTACATTTGCCATCATTAAAAAACATGTTGTTACATAATTCATGTATCAGAACTGGGGTCAACAATGGCCTTATTGCTAAGTATGAGCAATAACACATGTTGGTCCTTTTTTCCTTCTTTAACCGCAGTTGATGGCCTCATATTTGTGGACATTTCTTTGTCTTCGGCAGGGACAACTTGGACAGAAACCATTCCAACTTTGGATGGTAGTAGTACCACATCTTCACCAGCAGATAGTAGCATATTCACAGTTTCTGAACAAATGACAGATTCCACCACAGGCATCGGCCCAGATGAAGGTAAAATAAAGTCAATGATATTGGTGAAACACATGACATATATATACAAGTAGTATATATATGTAGTATTCTGTACTTTATTTGTTTATTTTTTTAATGTGTCCAAACAGTGATAGTCCATTTCAAAGTATCTGTTTCATCCAGTCCAGAGGAAAATGAGGAAGCTATTTTGCAGGCTTTATCTAATGTAAGTACAATCTGCAAATATACTTAACAATCTGTCCCACAGAGCCCACAGTGTAACTAAAAACAGCTCACTGTGTGTGCATGTCACATGAAGTCACAGTGTCACAAGAAACCATGATGCATTATACACACATATTTCCATGCCTATTCAGTGAGTGTTTTCTCTCTGTCTTCATAGTTTGTGTCTCAGAATGGAGCCCTCCTCCAACAGGAGCAATGTGACGGCTGCACCCTGAGGATCAGAAGCATCACACGCACATGAGATGTGGTCTGTTTTCCAGCGAGTACACACATAAAATACATTTAGCTGTGACTGTACAGCTATAATATGGGAGACATGATGAATTTAAGATAAAAAATCTTTTTCTGTGCATATGAGCAGTTCATATTCCAGCATTCCATATAAAAATGACTTGAAGCATAAGTTTTGTCAGCAAAAAGCAAGCAGGCATCCCTTCTTGATGTCACAGCAAAGGTGGAAAGAAAAGTACTCTATTAGATACATTTCACAGGTACTTCTACTCTATATTAAAATACTTGTTCAATAGCACAATGCACTTTGAACATTATCAAAAGAGTTTCATTAAAGAAAAGAATTTGGGGAGAATTTTTTTTATTATCTATTTCAAGATCTTTTTTCTAATGGAAAACTACCATGGAGACATAAATTTGGTTACATCCTTGGGCAGAAAACCTTTTATTGCATTCTAATACTAATACTAATAATACTCTGACAAGGATCATTCCACTTTGACTTAAGGAGAATTTATCAAGGTGAAAGAAGAAAACAAAAGGATATCGACTGTGCTCAAATAAGAAATGTTTGTAAAAATGTACCTCGTTACTTTTCCTTGAGATTGGGACTTTGACCAGTTGAGCCCCTGGTGGCCTCTTTTTCATAACTTTTCATAATTACTGAAGCTATTTTACTTGTAATAGAGAATTGATATGGCATGTTTACTTAGTACTTAGGTATAGGATGTTTGCTACTGCCTAGACTAGCATATTGTGTGTTTAGAGCAGGCAGGCAAGGAGCAGCTGAAAAATGGATCAAGGTGGAGTTGTTTGGCCATTGATGTGGTCTACTTCTGGTGACCCCGGCACTTCAAGGCAAGAGGATGAGACAATAATTTAATTATGAGGGAAGAAGAGGAAACAGGTCCAGTGGCCTCAGGGACCGGCACAACCTCTAGGAGCACGGACACTTCAAATTAGACAAGCATTGTCAGTCCTGACCTTTGACCTTAGGGATTAAACTGGGAAGAGGACCTTAATGCAGAATTGTAAATGTGTCACATAAGTCATCTTTGCTTTAATGCATTTTATTTTTACTTTTCTTTCTTTCTTTCTTTCTTTCTTTCTTTCTTTCTTTCTTTCTTTTCTCCTTCTTCCATTCTTGCTTCCTTCCTTCCTACCTTGCTTCCTTCCTTCCTTCCTACCTTCCTTCCTTCCTTCCTTTCTCATTCATGTGGTGGATCCTACCTGTTCACTTGCCAGCCTGCTAATCTGAAGGGTCGTCTCCCTCTCCTTAAGGTAATGTTAGTGCTGCGTGGTGCAAATCAGAAGCGTGTGTTCTGTTTAAGCTCCTCTCCACAATCCTGCTGCTCAATTGAAGTTAATTCTACACACTGAGTCTCGAGTTCACGTTTCACCACAGCTTTGTAAACTCAGATCATTACAGGGTCACCAAGAGGTTGAAGCAGCCCCGTAGCTCCACACTGAGTCTCCAAAGATCAGTTACAATGTAATGTCAAAGGAATGTCGCTCAGTCCTCAACACTGACCAAATGGCTATTGCATGAGGCTTTGGCTCATTATAACCAATTTGAGTTACATTTCAAAATGCATTTTGTTCAAATGTGCTGTTTGCGTGCGTGTTTATTCTGTAATCATATATTGTGGCAACTGTTAAAAATGTCCTGAATGAAGAATCAAGTTACACTGCTACAAAAGCTGTTAAAGATATGACCAGATTCTCACAAAAATAATATTCCAAGTCTAATATAACATCTTGTGAGTTATTTCAGCTTGAATAAAGAAAAGTAATTTAAAAGAATCTCATTGAATTAGATCAGATCAAATTGAACGCAATGGCTGGTCACTACACACACTCTCTCCCCCTCTCTGTCTCACACACACGCACACACGCACACACGCACACACAGTGTCCATGTTGTCTACACCCTCAGTCTGTTGCGGTATCCCTGCTTCCCTGTGGTGTGTGCGATGTCGAAGGCCCCAGTGTTATTGATCCTGATTGGGCCTCACAGGAGGAGATTCCGGCCTGCCATTGACCCACACTTCTTCATGTTTCCACCCTTCTCTCAGATCATCAGAGGCAGCCGTCTCCTCCTGCCTGCATGCCTGCTTGCGTGAGATTTCTGATTGTCAGATGGAAGGGGAAGAGGGGAAAAATGAACTTAGTACAGGTTTTGCAAAATCACTAGCAGGTCTTGCCTGAGCAGTCCGCATTGACGTTTTTCTGGCTTGGTGACTGTCAAAACATCCCCCAGCGTTCAAACCCTCCCTCCTTCCCTGTAGCTCACAGGCTGTACTCCTCTTCAAAGTAAAACGTCTCTGCCATGTGGCCTGTGTTGAATTTTTGTGTCGACGGCAGCTTCGGACTTATGAACTCCTCGTATGGGTCCTTTTTCTCTTCCTTGTTGCGAAGGAAGCAATTGAAAAGTCCCAATGCCAGGAAAGAGTAGAAGACCATGACAAAGAGGATATAGAAGTAAGCATTGTCGTAAGTCTTCCTGGCATCAGAGATGGTGGACACCAGAGTGGCACTGGAGAGAGGGCTCACTGTGGTGTTGTCGTTTTGGTGCCTACTGCTGTTGGTATTAGTGTCCTCCAAAATCATCTGCTGGCATCTGGACAGTAGAGAAAGTAGGAAGGTCTTGTTCATCCCTTCCATATCTAAATCGAAAGACAGAAGAGCTGCAGATGTGGAGAATCTTGACGGAAATAAGAAGCAAACTAAATCCAACGACAACAGAAGAGGGATAAACGTTGCTGAGGAAGGATAGCAGATGGAAAGAGTGAGGGGCAGCCACTAGACCAGTTTAGGAAAGGCACGCTGTAAACCAGCCAGCCACTCGTCATGAGTCTTGATAAGACAGTATTTCTGAGATAAAGGCTCTAAATGCCTTTCCTTTCCTATTGGAACCGAACCAAATGATATCATTGAAGCATTCCATGACATAACAATACAGCATGACCTTCTTTTGAGATTTGTCGTAAAGAATTGTAAGATATTTTGATACATTCTATGAAACAAATTCTCACAAGTGATTTTCTATCAATCATCCAAAATGGAAATCCTCCACAGACATACAGCTCAAACTAAAAGTCACATTTAGCTCTTTCTCTTCTCTAAAAGTATATTTTTCACCCCTCCTCCTCCCTTCGCTTTCTGTCTGGGGGCTTGGAAGCTGCAGAGAAGCTTGGATTGTTGTCAGCTCCAGTCAAGTAGTCTACTCATTTCAAAGAGTGTTGGGGTCAGAGGTTAAGTTGTCTCCAGTGTGTTGCTGCTTGACTGACACTCCATTCTAAAGCAACCCTTGCGTCTTTTCCACTCATTGTATCTTACAAGTCGAGCACTTGTTAAAAAAAAAGGTTTGTGAGGAGCAAAGAAAATAGTGAAAACATAAGATAAACTTTGTAGTGTAAATATAGAAACCCAAATGTTATTATAAATACAAACAATTACACAGAATATAATGAAAACAACGAGTACTTTCACATTTTCATTTTGTACTACTTTCTAATTGTACTTCATAGCACAGTGCATTTTAGTCATCTACATTTTTATTAAAAAGAGGTCTTTTATTGAAGTACTTGTAAATCTACTCCACACATTTTATGATATCATCTAGTCAAATCTCCATAGGTCTATTTCTCATTTTGTGGATTTATTTTCAAAGCTAATAGATATAATTTCATGCCAATGTATTGTGTTTCTTTCCAGCCTCTTCAAAAAATGTTTTGTGATGTCAGTAGCTGCATTAATATACACCAAAATATGTTAATGCATGAAAAATAACAGTTCAGGGATCATTCTGAAGATTAACACCAGTTCATTGCATTGGATTACCTTTTCTTCTCTCTACTTGCTTTTAAATTGGTTTAAATGTTTTTTTTAATTATACCTGAACAGGATTTTATGTCCTTTTTCCACCTGGTTGAACATGAATGACACAGACAGCTGAGCATGTGTACCTGATCCCTCCATCCTCCAAGAAAGGAAAGGAAAAAAGAGAGGGAGTGATAAAAACACACCGCTGATATCTGGAACTTGTGAGCCTACTGGGCGAACAGTGTTTTCATTTCTGTTTGGCACTGAGAGCGAAAGGCCTGTGAACTCTGCACAGCCATGTCAGTGACTGATGTCCCAGTGTGTCTGTGGGCTGCTGTGCTTATATAATTTACAGCAGCTCTGCTTTAGTCATTAAGCAGTGTGAAGGAGACCCCAGGGAGAAGGAATTTGTCCAAACGGGTGTTTATGAAAGGGGATATATTTATGATTTAGGGCCCCTGAGTGTGCATGAGACACATAGCTTAAGGAGAAGTAGGCACTGTCACTGTCCTGCTCATCTGGATTTAGAACCAAGGGTCACCAAAAAAAACTGAGATGGTTCAAAGAAAAAGAATGAAAAGATAAGTATTTTTAATATAGTTTATTATAAATAGTAAATAGTGCTGATTTTACACAAACCTTATTACAACAAAATCATTTTATGCAGATGTAAGTGATAAAATGATTACAAAAAGTCAGATAATGAATATTGAACAAACATTGTGTAAGACTTACTTAAGCACTTAGAACAGACATCCAGAAAAGACAGAACAACACATAAACAAGACTAAATAAATAAGAAATGGAATTAATGTTTGCAAGTTTCCAATAAAATCTAATTAACACATGCAAAAAAAATACAACAACAGAAAAAACGTAATAACTTCATCACTGGCAGAGAATTTTTTTTTTGGCTTCATGACATCACGACTATGTTTTCCGATGCTTGAGGATTTCCCCTGAACACAACCCAAAATTAATGACATTAATTATTTTTTTTTTTTAAAGAAGAAGCAAGGATACTTTTGAGGCTATAATCAGTTATATTTGATCCATGTTCATTTACATCACTTGAGGTATGAATGTATTGCACGTTCTTTGGGTTGAAGGGATTGCGCAATGACGACATGGTTCCTGCTGGTTTCCTGGACGCCAACAATGTCTTACACGGGAATCAAATCAATGTACAGTAAATATTTTCCACCTTAGACATTGTGATGAAGGCTTCCTTACAAACAAGACCAATGTGGCGTGAAAACCATCATAACTCTTGATAAACATCAGCCGTCGGGTCCCTCCCCTTATCAAGGTGGGGCCCCAGGAGCATGGGGCTTACAGAGTCCACTTTAACCCGCATCTCTGCCACTTATTACAAGAATGAAACACAGAATCTTGAATGTATTTACTCCCCCACCCCCTACTTTTCCTCTTCAAGCATGGACACCCAACCATGCGCGATCCTTCTAGCATGACGCGCAGCAAAGACAGCGGCAGGTAACTGGAGAGGCTGCGCCTTTGGTCCTAATTATTCCAGTCAACCCCCAATCCCCTTGTGTTTCCGTCACTTTTCAATTTCTGAAGGAGAACACCTCAACCCCTCCACCCACCCTCACCCGCCTGTGCTGTGCCCAGGACTGGGAAGGTTGGCAGCAGCAGGAGCAGCAGCAACGGGCGGGGTCGTTCTCTGGAGATGAATGTCAGACTGGATGGGGGAATCCTCTTAGTCGGGCCATGTTGGGGCTTCATATAATGAAAGGCACCTGTGAGAGAGAGGAAAAGACAGATGCAGGGTTAAAGCAAATTCAATAAGCTCATGTCTATCCGTATTCCACTACAACAGCTTAAACTCTCCGATGACTGACGGAGCAATGTGTTTGAAATGGGACGATAAAGGAGTCGTGTGGTATTGAGGAGGTGAAAGCAGGTGAAAATAGAGGATCAGCTCCCAGGATTTAGCATAAAACTCAAGAAACAGGTGAGAAAGTTTGTGAATGTCTTGTAACCGCGTGCTGCTGATTAACGTAGCCTGAGCCTGAGCCTGGACCTCTGGCTCTGCTCCACTGATCAATAACAAATCTAGATCTGACCTCCACTGGGACACATGGTTCTAATCCTGGCCTGCCAAGGGCCATAATCGGCCCATGTTAAAAAGTCCCTTACCCCCACTTTACACACACACATATACACACACCTACACACACACACACACGTTACACCAAACCCCCAAAAGCTACATGCGGGTCTCTCCCAGGACTGGCCAAATTAATGATATCAAGATGTTGCCACTGATGGGCCAGTCAACATGTGGTAGTCTACCCCAGATCAGCCCCAACAACACACGGCCCCGACCCACACACACACCCCCGCCCCCCTCCTGTCAAACATGCTTTGGGAAGTGGTTCCTTTCATTTGACCGGCTATCTTTGTTACACAGGGGTCATTACATGGCTAGGTGAGCCGCACCGAGGGTTTGATGGGCAGGCTCATCATGTGGGGTCATGAAAGGACAGTGAGTGAAAGTGTGTGTGTGTGTGTGTGTGTGTGTGTGTGTGTGTGTGTGTGTGCGTGTGTGCGTGAGTGTGTGTGTGTGTGTGTGCATGTGTGTGTGCGCGTGTGTGTGTGTGTGCATGTGTGTGTGTGCCTCTGCATCAGGCCACGTGGATAGTCCAGTGATGGTAATGTAAACTGAGGTAGCTCGGCCACAAGTGCTGCCTAACATATGTATAGTCTTTGCACAGCATGGTGCGATTTGAGAAGGGAGCTCATCAGCGTGGTCTTTGCAATTAACATGGAAAATCTCAACTAGAAAGCACAGCTAGAGGAGTTATAGAGGGACATAACCACCAATCATCAGCAATTACTATCACTACGGGGTCACAGTTAAGATAATCAGCACGTTTTCCAAACCTACCTTGCTCTGACTGTACTGTCCATACTGGTAGGACGGGTGGTGGTCCATAGTGTACGCCGGCGAGGTGTATGTGGGCGGGCAGTAAGACTGGGTGCTGGGCAGGGTGGGCATACTGGTCAGGCCTGGCAGGGCCTCCAGACGCTGGGAGCCGTGACAGCTGGCAGCCATGCTCCCATTGGGCTCCAGACCTCCAGTCAGAGGGGAGAGGGCAAAGTCACTCTGGGGCTGATGCGGCACGCCACCTGGGTTGAGCAAGCCCATCACCTGCAGGTACACACAGAGGAACGCGGGGTTAACAACATAGAACACAACAGCATTACTCCACCTTTTCTTCTCCCCTCAGGTGAGCGAAAACACACTCAGAAATACTTCATTACTGGTTTTGCCAAGACATGTGGTTCTCTTTACTCTGCTTACTAGCGTCACCAAATGGGGAGCTGATGTTGGCGGAGCAGCTCGGTCCCTTGGCCCACTAGCGGTTTCTGCTAGAGTTTCCTTGTCAGATTTATGGAAAAGGAATAAAGGTATTTTTTTCTATTTTAATTTTTCCCCTGTCGCGACAGTTGCGGGATTCTAGCGTTTAGTCACAAATGGAGTAGATGGAAAAGAAATAAATACTCCAAATCTTTCACCGATGTTATTAGGAAATTAATGAGGAAAATGTCTCACTACTTCTCTATGCTCAGTCTCTCCGTTTCTTCTTCTCTCTCTGTGCCAAGAAATCACTGTGTCCTGGCGGGAGCAGCGTGAAGAGGCCAAAGGGTACGTGGGAACAAGACCGGTGTGTGTTTGTATGTCAAAGCTACCTTGCACGTGTGTGAGAGATGTGTGTGTAACAGTAGGTGTGTGTGTGTGTGCATTTTCTTTTTTTTTCCCCTTTATGTCGGGGGGTTTAGGGGTCTCGTTGGTGATACATCGTGAACAGCTGCGCTATGGTTTGCGTGAGAAGCGAAGTCATGAAAATGTCCAACCCAGCAAAAAAAAATGGATGGAGTGAAAGAAAGAGCAAGATGTGGGGAGAGAAAGATTAGAATCCACGAAAGAGGGAAGAGGAAAAGAGAAACACAAAATAAAAGACACACAATGGAAAACAAAGTGTGTTTGAGTCATTCACCCTGATACTGTCAAACATAAAGAACATGATTCCCCATAGTTTTGATGCTAAACGTTGAGCGTTTAAGGAACACACATAGAGGGCTCTGTTGTGTTTGTGTGAGGTATATTACACATCCACAGGCGTCCATAGAATCCATCCCTGTCATCTAAGTCAATACTAAATAAGTTTTATGTTGCTTTTGTGCTTCATTCATTTATCCACATACTGTTTAATTCCGCATGTACAGTGTGTGACTATACACACACACGCACACACACACACACGCAGTAGTCGGTTTAATGCGCCTGTGTGTTTGTGCGAGAGCCCGTGCGACTGAAACAGCAGCAGTTCCCGAGGGTGTGTCTGTTTCGAAGTTGTTCCGGGGATTAGGTCTCAGGGGGGTGCAAATCCCGACCGCTCGCTTCTTTGGTGAGAAAGGATTGCGTTGGTATGCACCAGATCAGCAGTGAGACGCCAGAGACCCCAGCACCTCGGGGAGACCACAGTCCACCGACCAGACTGCTGCTCCCACTGCATGACAAACTATCCCTTATTTAAAATAAACCTTATCCGTATCATAACTTCGCAAAGCTCTAATGTGACCACATGTGGAATTCACCTTGTGTCTCCATTTACGGACACGGGGTTGTATATTGTTTTAATATCTTATGTAGCTTTGTGTAAAAGAAACTAACTGTAAAGTTTTCTAAGGAGAGGTCTTCTTGTATTAGCTACCAATGTCACAGAATTTAATCAATGCTCATTCCCTTCTTCTTATTAAGTTAAAATCAGGAAATTAATTCTATCCTTGTCTCAAATAGAGATAACTATTGCAATATACATTCTTACAGCTGCAGTGGATACATGAATTAAAACAAATTAGCCAACAAAGTGAGTCATTTGCATAAATTACACACTTTGTTACTGGGGGATAGATTACTTCATTCCAATCAATTAAGACACTGGAACATTCTGTGATTGCAATTCCAGACGGAGAAAACATTCCAGGCGGTACGCAAGATGAGCTGTGGGTTCAGTGAGGAGCAGCACACTGAGGTTAATGCTGAAACCAGCCACCAGGCCTCTGCACCTTTGGCCTCTTTATTAGAGTTAAAGACACTCTGTGACCCTGTGGGTATGTGAACTCACACCGCAGATACGCACTCGGTAGCAGAACGGCAGCGACTGGCCAGTTTGAGTCACCACTAGTTAAGATTCACTATTATTGACTTAATTATAAAGACTCAGTCTACACTCATCTTTTCTAGTCTCTTTCTCTCTTTCTGTGCTTTTACCGTTCCATTAAAAGTAAACATTCATACATAGGAAACATGTCCATAAGGTAGCAAATTCTACTCCCTAACTACAGCGCAAATATCAAAACAGTTAATTATACTTCCAGCCAGTGTGGAGCCACCAACACGTCCTGACTGTCCACCATGGCAGATAGAACAAAGATCTCAAAAAACATAGATCCTGAGGCACTTGCATGGAGACAAACCTGCCTCAGGCTGTTTTTTATCTATGCCTGACAGGAGTCTGAGATTCTCTCTCATGGGAATTAGTACCCAGCATGCATTGCATGTGGGCAGACCACCCTTTGTGGCAGTTAAAAGCTCGTTTTCTGCCTGTTAGCCCATCTTCTGGACTGGTAGGGAGCCACTGATGGACACTGATGACTGTGTAATCGACCATAATTGTCTTTTCAGTTTTGATTTGTGTCACCGTCCGACTTCCATATATCCTCCCTCATGTCTGCTCCTTCCTCTCCCCCACACGACTGACACTTGCCACATTTTAAATTCATCAAACAACCCATCAGCATAAACAAAAATTAAATGCTACCGTGTTTTTGAGCCTAACAAGGTTTTCATCAATGTCACTGCAATGTCGCCACATGGGTCACGCAGAGGTGTGTGCGTGTGTGTGTGTCGTTATCCCTCCATCTTATGCATTTTGTGAAGACTATTAAGTCTCCCGTTTCATGGTGTGATTTAAGCATAGGGTGTATGTGTATATGGGTGTGTGGATGTGTCTTTGAAACAGAATCTAGACGTGGTGGGAGGACGTGTGTCTGACCTGAGGGGAGAGGCTGTTGCTTATGGTGGCGTTGACGGCGTTGGAGTGTCCTGTGGGAGCCCCAAAGCTGTCAGAGTAGCCAGAAAAGCCGTGACGTCCGGAGGACAGGCAGTACGCTGAGCCTCCATCCTGGGATGCCGATGATGAGCTGAGCCCACTCTGGTGCACGCTGGTGGGGGGCAGCGGCTGTGGTCTGTGGACTGTCCCGGGCTGCTCAGATACTGCAGAGATAAACACGATGTACTCGTAAAAAAACTGTCGAGGATCATTTTGCTGCTATTGTTGTATTACTCAACTTTGACAAATCATTTGATGTGAGTGTGCGTGTGGTTCTGCCCACCTTGAGCTATGGAGCTGGGAGGGTAGGGGCTGTCGGACAGCTGATAGGGCTGCAGGCCTGACATAGCCGACGGAGGGAAACCGCCGGGGATCAGATGGTTAAACGCCATCAGCTGATTGGCTCCTGCTTGTTTCCTCCACCGGGCTCTCCTGTTGCTGAACCACACCTGAGCGAGGATCAGAGGCCAGCGAGTGAGTGAGTGAGTGTGTGTGAGTGTGTTTTATTTTGCGATTTTACCAAACTACACTGAATTATCTGCTAAACCAACACAGTAAGGAAGACTGAGATGTGTGCAGGCCGTCTGCGGAGTGGAGTGACACCACAGACATTACATCTTTGTGTGCGACATCAATGGGTTAACAGAGGCCAGAAGGCCGTTCCAGCTGTTAGAGGCTGTATTAGTACGCTATCTAAATCAGAGGTCTATTTAAGGATCTTTACATAGCACTTTACAGAGGGTCTGACAAAAATACGCAACTATCCTCGTATGCACACAGTGGGTTCAGTGTATCTGTGTGCTGGTCTTTGTGTGTGTGAGGGCAGCTCGCAGGGTGAAGGGTTGGGGGGTTACATGTCTAATTACTTTAAAGAATGTGTGGCAACATCTTAGGGCAATTTTGCACACCCATCTGAAATGTATCCATGACAGACGGCATATCGCTTCGCTGTAAATGTTATGGTCACTGTTGCTGTAATGTTTCTCTGCGTGTGTCTGTGTGTGTCTGTGTGTGTGTCTGTTTGTGTGTGTGTGTGTGTGTGTGTGTGTGTGTGTGTGTGTGCGTGTTCGTGCGTGTCTAATCCAAGTCCGATGACATTCCTATTCTATTCTATCTTCTATTTAAAGTGCAGCGTCTGGTCACGTCTGAATAATGTGTCCCTTGTGTCTGCGTCTTCATCTCTAACCTGTACTCGGGCCTCTGTGAGTTTGGCGCGCTGGGCCAGCTCCTCTCGCGTGTAGATGTCGGGGTAGTGCGTGCGCTCGAAGGCCCTCTCCAGCTCCTCCAACTGCTCCGCCGTAAAGGTAGTCCGGCTGCGGCGCTGCTTCCTCTTCAGGGGCAGACCCGGTTCCGAGTCCACGTCGGAGGCCTCGTCCGAGTGGCTCGCTGCAAAAGGGCCAAAACCATCAGACTGTGTTACTTTGTGTCTAACAGTGGTCAGACTGTGGAGGTGAATTCCATGAGAACAAAGATGCGATACAATAGTCGGAGCAGAGACAATAGCTGCTGCTGAGTACAACACATGGTACAGAGCCACTTTAGATTGTGTCCTCCTGGTGCTTTAAACTCTTCAGTGATCCCTGTGGGGATCAAAAGCCAGAGGCTGCTTGAACATGGATTAGAGGGGACTAGATCCCTCCAGGGTTTCTATTTCTTGGGCCAGTGTGTCTCTCTTGGTTTTAGCCATGCTGTGCAATATGGAGATATGACCCCATAGCGAGGGGCAGGCGCCCACCCCTTTGCAGGTGCTTCTTAATCTGTTTGTTCAGTTGAGGGACTGGCAAACTGGGAGACATCTATTGGGATCTAATTCAGCAGAAGAAGAGAATCAATGAAGCTCTGGGTGCAGAGATGGAGAACTGCTGCTGCATATGGGGGAAGGTTACCCATCTATTAAATAATGATTAGGCCTCGCAAACTAGCGTGACAGCCTGCCTTTGTCCACCATTACGTGTCCACAATCCCCAATCTCTTTCTCGGTCATACACACTCACAAACATGCATCTGCCGCGTCGGGCCCATGGGCGCTTTCAGACGGCGCTCTCAGCCTGTGACAATGTGTCAAACACAGATGGACACAAAACGGCAAAAGTTGGAATCCACTCCCAAATCCACCCCTGGGTGACCTCTTAAACCTCACCCACCCCTGGGTGAGGTTGGTGGTGGCAGGGTGGGGTGGGGGAGTTCACTGCACCTTTTTGGAACGCTGCGATTATGCAACACACACACACACCTACGCCGTGAGAGAAAAAAGAAGAGAAAGAAAGAAGAGGAGAAGAGACGAAGGCTTTGGCTACAGACTGCTCCTTCTCCCTCTGTCCTCGAGATTTAAAGCTTTAATTAAAAAGTGCCAACTCAGACATGGAGTGGGGGGGGGGCAGGAAGGGGGAGGGCGGGGATCTCCACTTGCCTCTAGAGCCAAGCAGGAAATGTTTGTACCGGTTGCCAGTGTGTGTTTGACCAGGCATTACACACGGATTTGGACCTCGGGAATGCCGCTGTGCTCAGGACCGCCAGCGCAGGAGATTCTGACGCTGAGGAGAGTAGAGCTCTTTATTACGTTTGAACCCAGGCGCCACACTGCCACACAGGCTCAAACTCTCTGAGGTCTCTTAGAGCAGCATTAGATTAAACTCAATATCTTTCAAAGTAATAACTTTTTTTTTACTTTTTTCACAACAACTTTCCTCTCCCTGGACGACTTAAGGAGTAAAGCGCAACTTAATCAGCCCATAAACAAAAGCCACTAAACAAACTGTGGTGCTAAGAAATAAGCGACATCATTACCATTTTAATGACAGAGCAAGAGAGAAAGAAAGAAAAGGAGGAGACTCAATGACGGAGCTGAAACCAAAAGATTCCTCGGGGAAGGAAGGGGAGCTCATAAAACTCCTCGGAGGAGAAAGCTCCCCATTGGCACTGTATCATGTTAACTGCAGGGTGGGGGTGGATCTCTCCTCCTTCGCTCCCTTTCTTTCTCTCTCTCCCTCTCTCTTCCCTCCCTGTTTTTATTATTAGTAACTACAGAGAGAATACCCCGTCACAGGCTCGGCCGTAATGGCAAATGACAGTGTTGCTTTTGTCATCCTCTGGCTTGCTCTTTCTCTTTTCCTCGGTCTCTCTTCCTCTCTCGCCCTCTTTCTTTCTGTCTGTCTTTCTTTCTTTCTTTTTTGGAAGTGATGTGGCCGGGGCCTTTTGTATCTTAGCAGGGAAAAGCCTGTGGCAGGGCTCTATTGGACCGATTACCACGCTCCATCTGTAGGAGCCATCAGGGACGCCCGGGCCCGCATTCAGGGGCCTGTCACCTGCCCAGCAGGGGAGTGCGGGGGGGTGGAAGGGCTGTAGGGTGAGTTGGGGGGGGGCCGCAGGGCCAGGGGCTGAGTTGGGGAATGAAGAGTAGGAGGGGGTGGGGGGGTGGGGGGGTGGGGGGTGGTACAAAGAGGTCCAGAGAAGGGCTACTGGGGGCTGCGGAGGGGCACAGCAGGGGAGCACCCGGTCACCTCCTCCCTCCAGGGCCTGAGGGGCACAGCGGTGGGGGATGGGGTAGCTGACAGGGCTGACATGCAGAGGAGATGGGAAGCTGAGGGCACCTGAAGAAGATGCTGAGGGATGTTGAGGTGCAGAGCGGAGCAGAATGGGCCATTCTTAAAAACACGCCCGTCCCCTCATGTCCATCCCCTTCACTTCACTTCACTTCTCTGTCTCTCTGTCTCTCTGTCTCTCTGTCTCTGTCTGTCTCTCTCTCTCGCTCTCTCTCTCTCTCTCTCTCTCTCTCGCCCCCTTGCTGCATCCACATCTTTACATCTGCGATTTTCAAACAAGCGTCTTAAGGCTGTTGCGGCTGGAGTTTGAGGCACGCCGATGCCTTGGCAGACTTGAAGCGGGCTGTTCCCACACATTCCCCTCATCGAACAGCAGAGGAGGATACCAAACACACAAAGGGAGGCCTCGACCTCCTTACTTAAACACCCAAATCAAATTTTACGCTGCAGCTAAAGCTCTGGGGAGCTGAAAATACTCCATAGCTGCTCACAGTTTGTCTGTGACAAGAATCTTAATAGAAAGATAGATTATCATCCCTGAAGCGGAAATTAGGGCTGTCGCAGAAGTAGCCATAAAATACACATTTGAAAGTAAAGTTAAATGCAGGTTGATAAATGAATAATTAGCTAGTTTAGATAATAGAGTGTTGCTGGTAAGTGGTTAATATATTTTTTGCTTTCTAGATTCAATAGTGTTTTCAACAGGTTGTTTACTGATCTGAGACACTTTATAGACGTTAAAGACATTTCTACACAACAATGTATGTACGCAAAAACACACATAAGTGTCATCGACAGACGGACGGCAAGTGAACAGAACCATTTATCGATCAGGAGAGGAGACTGACAAGCAGGGAAGATAAACTCCAGAGGGTCACAGATGTGAACTTGGGGAACGTCCAGTTGCATTAACTTCACCTGCAGCAGCGTTGCCTCGAACAGAGCAAGAGAGCTCGCGAAGATTCCAACTGCGAGAATAAAGACTGCTCTTGTTTACTGGTAGACTGCATTGGCCAAGACCCGCCTAGCCAAGCATTCCCCCCCCCCCCCACCCACCCACCCACCCCCCTCCCACCCGCTCCATAGACGTTAATGTGAAGAGACATGCACAGACACACACATCCCTGTGTGCGCACACAGCATGTGCACATGTTTATGTATTTTGTAATGGCAAAAAAACTGAATGAAAATGGAAAGAAGTGGTCAAAGAGGGCGAGAAAGAATTAAAAGAGAATATGCGGAATGAGCAAGATATCGGGAGAGGAGAGTCAGATGGAGATTAAAGAAAGAGAGGGAGAGACGATACAACGGGAAGAGCGGCGGTGAGAAAGAGAGGGAGAGAAGTGGAGCATATGGGGCAGTTTATAGCCCTGTTTTGGTAGGGGCTGGCTGGCCCTTCCTCCAGGGACTGTTAATAGAGAAGGTAATTGAGCTGGTGACATGTGTTCACCACACAAAACAAAGGGCAGAAGAGACAAATGAACTAGTTATTTGCCCAGGGAAGTAGATCTGAGCCCTTTCAGGCCGCAGCACACAGTGCGAGCGGGGCCTTGAATAAAATAGTGGCGTGGCACGTCGGGCCGGAGCGAGCAGATGCACGGGAGGAAAAGAATAGTTAAGTGACAGCGTACGGGCTCAGCTGGGGTTAACAGTGAGGGGAGAAATGGGAGTGAGTGGGCTGCTCACTTGACTTGCTAAGGAGCCCCCAGGAACCTGCAGCTGCCTGGGAAAAAAGAGGGGGGGCAGAAAGCGGGCAAGAGCGAGAGAGAAAGTAAGGGGACAGCGAGCCAGAGATGATAATGCGTTGCACATAACACAGAGTGAATAAGCGCAGGAGGTCGACCACGCCGCGGACAAAGAAATAGCCTGCAATATGACTTTGAAAGATGTATCTCTGGGTAATATTGCTGCAGCCACAAATGGGCCTGCGTGGCTATTATGTGCTCCCAGTGTGTGGTGGTTATTATTTAGTTCCACCGCGGTGCAGTTAGGTGACAGTTTCACGGTGGCATTTTCACCCCCACAGACGGGACAAAGCAACTGCCGAGCGCCCACGCAGAGCCGCCAGCAACAGGCCGCTCTGCCTGCACGTTCCAGCCCAGCTGAGACCCCAGGCCGCAGTCTAGACCAGGCTAGAATCTCCCAACCGCTTCCAGAAACAAGGGGTTGAAACAGGAAAACATAATCTGAGTTTTAAACTGGATTTAAATCGATGTAGCTGCTCAGACATTTTGAGGCTTTGTGGAACTCAAAATGCACCACATGGCCGTTATGTGGAAGAATTCTGTGGAATCAAGTATCATTTTCTCATTCTCTTTCAATTACAGACAATAGTTTGGAAAAATGTCTCATGTATGGTCATCATTTGTTGTACTTATTGTATGAAAAACCAATATTTGACAAATAACTTGTTAGGAACTCTCAAAATAAGCGAAACCATTTGAGTCGACTTGAGCTGAAAATATCTTCTAAAGACAAATTCAGGACTAATTATGATGAATAGAGACTAATATTTCTATACTAAACTAGATCAGATTGTGCTTCATATCGCTATTTTCCACAGATAGAAAAATCTGATTGAATCATTTTAAAACAACAAATTGAGATTTTCTTGTTTCTGCTTTGGTATCGGATTTCCATGATAGCTGGAAGTCTGCACAACTCAAGATCAATCACCATGACTACCACTGCAACTACAGTCATGTCATCATTAGAGTGAGATGATGATATTATAAGAAGTCCATATAGCTGTCATCTATAGCCAAACATTATGGTAACCTTCCTCTCCTGGTGCTTGATAGTTTTAACAGTCCAGTGACCCCAAGTTGGCCTTTGACCTTTTCACAGCTCCTCCCTGCTCCGCACGCCACTGAAGGCTCACCGCTGACCCGCGACAAAACTTCACAGATGCTGAGCTGCTCGAGAGGAGCCGTCGTTGCATTCCATCCCGTCTCTCCCTCGCTCGGCAAAACACTCACTGTCATTATCAGTGTCTTACTTTTGGTTTAACGGTCTCTCGCCTATTTTCGTTTGGACTTTGGAGGAAACAGATGCTGTGACTTGGAACAAATACATCCTAAAATACAACGAAAAAGGGAATCTTACAAGCCAAACTTTTTTCTTTTTTCTATTGGTTTTCTTTGTCTGGAGATGCAAAAAAGACATTAATCAAAACAGCAGCAGAGTTGTGCTGGCGTGTCCATAATGTGCAATGTGCCGGACGAAACAGCGCCACAAAAACTGAGGCTAAACAAAGTTAAGTGATTGACAACGCTGTCTGGCTTTACTCAATTAACTATCCCATTGTGCCCCTTTTTGCCCCCGACCCTTTTCTCCTCGCGCTCCTTTATCCTCCCCATCACAGAGTTTTGCTTGGCTAATACTTCCAAGGAAATAGAGAGCTCTTTTTCTACTGGGGCTCCTCTCCTTGACCTTCCATTGCTCATTGCCTCTCTTTCAGTCACTTCACAGTGTCTCTGGGGTTAGTGGGGAGAATGAGGAGAGTACATCAGCGTCGAGGGGCCGGCTCAGGGCAGGACCCTTGCCTATTACTTCAAAGTTGGCCTGCATTCATTAATTGTCCTTTGAATTAATATTGGTGGATCACAATGCGGGTGCCAACAGAGAAAGAGGCTTTAATGAAGCATAGAGTCTGTATTCAGTTGCAGATCAGCCGGTGTGGATTTTTTCTTTCTTTTTTTTGTGGCGAAAGTGAGAACCTTGAAAATTATACCAACAAGGACGGAGTATGTCTATCTCATAAACTGGCCTTGTGAGCTCTGATAATCCAGGAAAACAGTCCAGAGACACAAAGCCAGACACACATATGCAGTATACTGGATGTATATTTCTCCATTTCCAAGACCCGGAGAGGAAAAAATGGAAATGTGGCTGGAGCAGACATTCCTGCAGTGGCGTTGAGGCCTTCCGTCTGTTGTGACTACAGACGGTCTCCTCCGACTCACAATCCCTGGCTCATTCACCGTGGAAATGCACGGAACCCCGACAAATACACAACTTAAAAGAAATTCAACGTCTGCTTGCAGCCGCCCCCTGTCTCACTGGGTTATTACCCGCTTACTCTGTGCCTATCGGAGAGAAATGTATATGTTTATATTCTTAAATGTCTCAAGGGGGTATAAGTTATGAAACGTTATAACTGGATTAGATGGCCAGGATGTGGCTGTTACACGTGGAAGTTCATTGCCATCGTCGTTTCCCCCGCTTTCGGCCTTTGCCACACTTGGTACAGTCCGACTGCTTTAACGCAAAACATGGATACTTTCTAATGCAAATACTCCTTCTTTCCTTTCCATGTGTGTTTTTTTCCCTGGCGCTGAATCCATGCCAGAGTCGCAGGGAGCCAGTAGCCCAGTTTATTTACACAAACAAAGTCCTACTCAGCTCCTTCGACAAAAGCAGCTAAATCTTTCATGTTTTGTCAGCACTTGATTCCTCCTGTCCCTCTGGCTATTTGCCTGCCACTGGACAATGGAGGCAGGAGAATGGCAGCAGATTGTTGGAATGCACCTCAATGAAACCAATTATTACATGTTGACTGCGTTCACCATGGCAGATTTGAAAGAACTGGCCTCATTCAATTTGGCACCCCAGGATCCCCTTTAAAGAGAAGTTATCCCTTTGACTGTTTGTATTTCTGGGCTTTCTTCTGCTCCTTCTTCTTTCTCCCTTTCACCCCCGCCGCCATAAATGGACCCTGCAAGAGTAGCTGCTCCTCTTTCATGACTTTGGTTACTTTAATTAGTTAAATGAGGCTAAAGTACTACAATAATAAAGCCGGGCGAGGATGCTATCAATTAAGAATTATTTACCCAGAGATATATTGACACACATGCCTGATACACATAACTGCCGCTGCCACTGATCCGAATCCTGCATCCGTGTAATAGCAGGTTATAGGATGCAGTTCAAACATGAAATTTCAACCCTTCAATGTAAACAATTCGGCGTTGGATTCATCCCAGCGAGCTTTTAAAAATCAACTCAGGGCAGCGTTTTCCCACAGCAGTCCATGCAGGCACTGGCTCTAATGCCATGCAGACCCGGGGCTACCCAGCGTACTTTATCCCACAAACCTTTGCTACAACACTGCTTTTCCCAGACAAATAAATCTAAATGAGTCAGCTTTGATCTTCGCACTTAAGGAAAGCCAACAATGGTGATAGAAGAGAAAGGGGCAGAGAGCAACAGGCCTCTCCTCGCCATGACAATAGCCTCTGCAAACACCTACTTAATCAATATTTGGCCAGAAGACACTCTCTCAGTGGCCAAACTAGCCCTTTCACATTCTAATGAAGAGCTGTAAAAGAGAAAAACAACAACTACTTCCACAAAGAGACAGAAGAATGAAATACTGCTGTTCTGTATATCAATGGAGGAGAAAGTGTCCCTGTTGTTTTCCTGTAAGTTATCACAGATGATTTGATGTAAAAACTGTCCCTTGATTAAAGTGTCTTGTTATTTTTTACATTTCTAAAAGTTGGATCAAACTTTTGGGGGGAATTTATTCAATGCATACATTTATTTAATAGCATTTTCCTGCATATTCTCAATTTACATCAACATTTTGTTAGGATGTTTTGCAGGAAAAGGGAGCAAAAGCAACGTGGCCTGATCTGTATTGAAGATGAGTCTCAAGGAGGGAAGTGGCCACAAGATAGTTCATGAATGCGTGTGTGTGCGTGTGCGTGTGTTTCTGTGTGTGTGTGCCCCTAGGGCGGAAAGGAAAGGGGCGGACTTTGTCTGAGATGAAAGTGGAAAGAAGAAATAAAAGGTTTCGGGTTTAATCTAGCGAAGTGAAGGGTTTCCCCCAATGCGCTCCGGCTGCGCGTCATGCTCGCCGCGCCGCAAAAACACCGCTTCAGAAGCTCCAAGCGTCAAAAACGTAACAAACTGCGCCGCTCAATTGAATTATGCTAAGGCCTGGCGTGAATTTAACACATTTTCAGGCCAAATCAGCAACTTACTTCCAGCTGCATTTTTCGATTTTTTTCTATATCTTTTATTTAACACAGAAAAATAGCATATATCTTTTTAAAATAAACGTAAGATTAAGCAATAACGCGTGTTTCCAAAGGCGTATTCACTAATAATTAACCAACGCCATAAACTTTCCTTTTGCAATAACATTCCTTACATCCCAACAGGTCGTAAATCAACAGGTGTTCCTCTGATAGTCTACGATTTTTTTTTTTCCTCCCCTGGGATCTTTTTTGGGGGGAATTATTAATATTCAAAAAGACAAACTGTAAACAGATTTGGAGCAGTCAGTCTATAAACCAGGTTGTCCAGAGTCTATTGGTGTCCCTGAATAATTCATCACTCATTGCGGGTTCATAATGTGCTCTGCCGGCCTTTTGTCAGCGCACTTTTTTTCCTCCCTTTCTCTTATTTTGAAAGGCCCTGGCGTCTTTTTGTATACACACTGAGCCGCTCACTGGAGTTTGGCTTTTGTGCGCCGTCAAACCGAGGTGCGAGTCTCAATGGACTCAGGCCGCTTTGTCCCCCTGAAGTTCATCCTCAAGTGTCTGATTGTGCGTAAAAAAAACTTTTAAAAAAACTTTCTCAGGCTATATGAAGTGGGACAAATGTTTGATTATCCACTTTATAACAATTGTCCTCCGCTTATTTGTTAAATCTCAGAGGTGTAAAAGCTGAAACTTTCTTTTACTTCGTTCACATCTTAATAACCGAAACACACACATTTAACCTGTTTATTCCTGAGGATGAATTTAATTTGTAGAAAATGTATTACGTCATAGATAACAGATCTATTATTATTATTAGTATTATTATTATTATTATTATTATTATTATTATTATTATTATTATCATTATTAACCAAAACACCACCTGTACCCTCAATAAACCCAGAAATACTTACAAAATATTTCTGAACCAATCAGATCGCCGCACTCTCCTTAATATACATTTTAATGCACTAAAGGGCACTTTGGAGTGTGTGTGGGTGTGTGTGTGTGTGTGTGCGTGTGTGTGTGTGTGTGTGTGTGTGTTCGTTCCTATTATCGCCACTCTGTAAATACATTATACAACATAATAAATGACTTACATCTGTCTCCCAGGATGCCATCGATGCTGTGTTTTGTTCGAGGCTCGTTCTCCTCCATCTCTCTCTTCACCGCTTCCTCGTCGTCCTCCTCATCCTCACCCACTCCGCCGAATTTAGAGCGCATGATGCGACTGATCGCGCTCACTTTGGGATAAATAGAATGACGTTATTACGATCATGACCCAACAACATTAAACTATATAAATGTTGAGCTGTTGTTGGTTGTGTTCTCGTCCCGGGCATTCATTCCCTGCAGCTCAGGTGTGGAATCTGCGCTCCTACCTGAGGGGACGTTGTTCCTGTCACAGATTCCATCTTTCAGTAATTTGTCCCTGATTTCCCAGCTGAACATTCCCGGATTTTCCCTCTTGTACTCCTCGATTTTCTTGTCGACCTCTGGAGACGCGGATTGCTTCAACGGGGAACGAGAAGGAAGACTTCATCACTCAAAAATTCGCTTATTTAGCTGAATTTCCCCTTTTTTTCGTTTAATTTTTTAATATTTTATTGTATCGTTAAATCAAAATGGAATCCCCACAACTTTATTTAGTTTATTTGACAGCCAAATGAGAAAGGAACTTAAATTGAAGCAGCATCATTAAACGCCATCATTTTACGCCTCTTTCAGCCTTTAATGAGTGTGTTTGCTGACTTTTAAATCACGTTTCTGCGTCACAACAACACACTTTACGCTTCCACGTGTTGCCTCCTCTCACCTTTGGCTTGCTGCCCCCGATGGCCCCCGGCCTGATGGAGCCCGTCTCCTGGTACCGGCACAGGATTTTGGAGACGCAGCCGTGGGAGACACGCAGCTGCCGGGAAATGACGCACGGCCGGATCCCGTGGTGAGCCATTTCCACGATCTTATGGCGAATATGGTTGGGAAGAGGCCTGCCGTTGATGAAGACGCCACCGAGCTGGTTGACCCGACCCTGGCCTAGCGGAGTGGACACTGCACAGAGAAGTCAATACGATGAATTCTCTTATAGAAAAATGTAAGATATCGCGACGATTGAGTCGCAGCGAGGAGATAAAACTCGTCAACAATCGCCCTATAAATCTTTGCTGGATCTTTTAATAAGCATTAGAATATGAAGCATGAAGATCCAGGCTTTACTTATACTGAAAAATCAAAAACCTTCATATAAGATGAAGAAAAAGTCTGCAAATGGGATGAAAAGCACATTTGTGAAGACAGATTTAAGGAAGGAAGCAAAGATAAGCACAACTTTAATTAAAATGACGTGTAGGACTCAAGAAATGTAAATGATTTTGAGTTTTGAAATAATATATCTTGCATTTTGTCAACTTTCCTTTCCAGATTGTGAACTTTACGGGTCTTACCTTCCAGCGAGTAGCCTCCCCGCGGGTAGTTCTGGTGAGGAGTTGGGCGCATCATTCTCGGTAATCCGCCTGCAAGTGCCGTCATGACTCCTGACCTTCCGCCAGGTAGACAGCTCGGCCTCAAACCTCCTCGCTAGTCGCTTTTTAATCCTCAAAACAAATCTAATAGCAAATATATCTGCTCGGTCGCTTTTTTTTGTGTGCAAAGACGCGTTAAATGGGTTGGAGAAGTCCTGGAGGAGCAAGAGAAAAGCTGGATCCCTCAGAAAAGCAGACAGTTATCCAGTGGCGCGTGTGTGTGTGTATGTGTGTTTGAGCTCAGGTGTGTGTTTGCATCAGAAGTGCACGCAGGCTCGCACTCATACAAGTTGCTTACAGTCCCGAGAGTCATTTGGCAGTCAATCTTTATCTGCGCTCCCTGTCCCCTCTGACTCGGCGCTGGGCCCTGTGATTGGTCGAGCACCCGGACGTCCAGAGGCTGGGGGAGTTCCGTGATTGGACAGCAGCACCTCTAATCTGTCTGCTGTGACATCACGAGGTCAGTTCGTCGTGTCACAAGCTTGTGCACGGAACTTTTGAAAAAGTGTTCAATCGAAAAGGCAGTGAGGTGGCTGCTCAGGTGAGGGTGTGTGTGTGTGTGTGTGTGTGTGTGTGTGTGTGTGTGTGTGTGTGTGTGTGTGTGTGTGTGTGTGTGTGTGTCTGTCCTCACCTATTAAGGCCTCTAGTCATGTTCTCGAGAATTTGAATTGATCAGGACATAAAAGTATAATAAGATTCAATTAGACTGAGAAAATAATGCCCAAATAAATGATATGCATATTTATCTATTATTTATTATTATATTTCTATCTCTATATTAATATCTCATTGCCTTCTACTGCAGATCAATTCATTAAACGTGTAAAATCATCATCATCCTCATCATCATCATTATTATTATTATTATTATTATTATTATTATTATTATTATTATTATTATTATTATTATTATTGGTTATCTTACACAGTGCTCTTGTCAAGATAGTACATGAAAAACCTAGACATTATTGTATTATCATACATTTTAAGAGCAGATTTAAAAAGTCTGAATTAAATGTGCCAGTATGGAGACTAGAAAAACACTTATTGAAGTAAATAAGTATTTAGCAGCGTCACAGTGTTTACCTCTCTCATCACTACTGCACATCACCGTGAAAAAAAAAGATATTTTTTTATTTCAACTTTCAATTCCAATGAATTTTTCATTACGCGTGACTATGACAACAAGCACTGGCACTTCAGGTTGCAACAGGTGTGAAACACGATCACGGCTTACAAAATGCTCCAATGCATTCAAATTAATAATAATAAATATGCATAGTATAATTGTAGAATAATAATTATTCTAATTATTCTAATAATTATAATTATAATTATTATTATTACCATTATTATTATTATTATTATTATTATTATTATTATTATTATTATTATTATTATTATTATTATTATTATGCTGGCTCATCAAATGTTTTAATTATCAGTTCTATGACCCTGGCTGCATTTTAATGGTTTTAGTTATTAGTTAGTTATTTACAAGGCTGTGTGCATTAATCACACAAAGTTGGAATGAATTAGGAGACAAACTTCTTATCTAATGTGTCACTTTACATGCAGATAAACAGATTTTAACACATCTTAAAAGGTCTATGAGCTGTTTAATCGAGCGTCACTTTACGCGCAGATTTCTGGAAGGTTCTCTGCCCACCGGGCCGCAATAACAATGGGGGAGATGTGCTGGGGATGTGGGGGATCCTCAGAATGGAGAGGAGGATTTTTTTTGTTCTTTTCTTTTTTACCACGAGTTCCACCAGCACACCCCACGCAGAAGCTTCACACTCATCTAATAGTCGCAATAATTTAACAATGGACTCTGCGAGGACCCGTGGTTCACCCACACGCTAGTGTAACATATCCGTGCAAATGGTCGATTATTGACACTCAGAACCACATGAGGGATCACTTGACTTTTCTGAAGCCTTGTAGATTTGTGATAATTATGCTAATGAGGCGTGTTTAATGGGCCGACATGTTTCCTCACGAATCAGACTTTACAGGGTGATCCAGCATACTGGCAAACTCATGCACATCAAGTAATTGAAAAGCCTATTATGTCACCACCTCATGGGTTAAAAACAAAATATAAATAAGTGCAGTCCTATCCTGAAAGAAAGAGGACCAGACTTTATTTTCTTCATTTTCTTGTCTTACAAAGGTAAATAATGCTTTTAAAAAGTTGTTGCATTCATAATTTATCAAATTTTGTGAGTGTTTTTATTGTTGCATGCATCTGAGTTTTGCAGCCAAAAGCCAACATTTCTGTTTCTTCTTCATTGGCCTGAACCGCAGCATGTGGCCTGATCGTTTTATAAGGTGAGATCTTTTCCATGTAAAGTTAAAAAAAAATGATGCAGTGGACAGAGAACATGTGGAAACTTTATATGTCCATAAAAGAAGGAATGGGGGAGAAAGAAAGTTATCATACTAAGTTTGACCATCATGAAAAGGATATTGGATCTACCATGTCAAATCAATTAGAGGAGGAAGCCAAGTCAGAAATGTGCTGTGGTGGTAGACAAAATGCATCAAAAATAAAGAGCAGGATGGCTTTTAAATGAAATAGTGAGTCATATTTACCACTCATACACAAAGAATAAGCCTGGGGATTTGATTTCTGAAACCTTACACACTGAAAAAAAACAACACAACAATTTGCTTTGCTTTCCCACAGATAAAGCCAGTCTAACTGCCTGATAAGCCATAGGCAGTTCTCATCAGAGCTGTATGCCACCGGCCATATGCAGGACGTAAGTTGTATTAGACTATAAGGCCTATTTAGACTACTGGAAAAAATTAATTTTCCGTAAGGAGGAGCAGGCTGTGTGGACTTACAGTACATTTGCATGACATTCTTTGCATTTGGCAGACACGCTTCTCCAAAGCAACTTAACATGCTGCACTGTACTCCTGATTAAGATCAAATTAAGATAGACATTTGGAGGCAATCAGATCATCCTAGATTTTATCTAATCAGGAGTGTGAGAGGTGCTACAAGGAGTAAACGTATGTGCTGGACTAACAAGCTTCAGCTCAGCTACGAATTAAAATGTTAACAAGAGCCAATCGTTCATTCCTTACTGAGAAATAGATATCAGTTGACTAAAGACTACAGAGCCCTTGGTATTGAATAATGACACATTGGTACATTTTGTACTGGTTTTAAATAAAGTGTTTGTCAAACAACATTTGACCAGAGCATAGAAACTTTATTTTTCTGCGGAAAATCATTCAACTAAGAACTATATGCACCACTAATGTCAGTCACTTCTGCTGTAATGCGCTGCAGTCACCCAAATACGTTTACCAGCACCTATTGACACATAATATGATTACTACTGGCAAGCCTCTCTTTGTAATATTCCAAACAGAGCTTTGGCTATAACATTTCTCTGGCACGTGTTGTGCAGCTGCTAAATAGAGCTGAGAGCAGTGCACAGTCTTAAGCATTTACTGCTGAAATTACATCTTCATGTGTTCACATTCAACAGGTTCCCCAATGTTTCCCCTGCATTTTATCCCCACAGTAGATTCAGGCTCTGTGTTTGTTTGATCTTTGCACAATAAATTCAAATGTGACCGTCTTTTAGTTTCAGGACACATCTGGATGGTGGATAAGAATAACCAGCGAAACCATGTGAAAATAACTTGATTGCATCTGATCTGTTGATGTGGTATTGTTGGCTATATGTCATCTGTCTCCATTAACCTGACGTAGTTTAGCAACAAACTGTAGAGCAGATGTTGTTTGATAAAGGGGAATCAGATAAGAAGATTGCTCCGGCCTTTGTTTTTAGATAAGCTTCAAATAAACATCACATCTTAAGCATGAGGATATCCACTGTCTAATTAGTAGCCTTGGGTTGTTACTGCTACATTGTGCTCGCAAAAGATGCTGTGTTTTGTTAAGTGTTTGATGTGGTTAATACATGCGACTCAAAACACTTTCAGTGGGAATTTAAAATGAGGGCAGTTATCATCACAAAGGCTCATAGAGGTGCACCCAGGTGAGCAAGAATGAAGGGAACAACAAGTGGGGCATTTGTTAGACATAGAGCCTGAGGACATGCAGGGTTTCTTTCACCTGTCAATATCTGAGGACTGACAACAGTGAGTTTATGGTCTCATGTGAACATACAATATTACCTCCTGTAAGATGTATATCTCTCCTCCAATACATCACTCATTTATTTCAGGTGAAACACTGTGTGTAGGGAGTGGTAGTGCATGTTGCCTAACACCTGGAATTGATATGATAACCACAGGATTTGTAACCATTCTGATACACTACAAGCAATATAGTATAACGTAAAGAGCATCCATTGTTGTAACAACACTATTAAATCTCCCAGTGTGACATGCACCTTCTTTTTTTTTTGCAATTTGTTTTTATTGAAGCAGACATAGTACATGACATTGTGCATACAGGTGTAGGATATTTTGGAGATCATTTTTTTATATAGAAAGAGGGGAAAGAGGAGAGAGAGAGATAGGGAGAAGGGAGGAAGGTTGTGTTATCCCTACTATTGTTGTTGAACTTTCTACATAGATAGTGTACAAGTGGACTGGAGTTGCAATGATGTCATAAGGTACATACAGAACTTACAGGATGATGTCAAACAGCAATGTAGGCTATTACAAATCGCATCATAGATTGTGATAGAGAGAGGGAGAGAGATAGGGGAGAAACAGAGAGGGAAAAAAAGGAAGAAAAGACATGGACCTTCTCTGATACATGTCTTTAATTTCACCTGCTACAAGATTTTCATATACTGTATATTCCATAGTATGCCAAATATCCTGTTAGAGGTTAAAATGTTGGCATTGAACATCTTTTGCTTTGTGGATGTTATTGATGTGTGCTTTGATCCAAGTAGTTTTTATATATGCTCTTGTGTTCGCAATTACTGCTTACTGGATCATTCTTACAATGCTGTGATCATATTGTTGGAATGTGTAATTCTAATTTGCACTCCTTAACCCTGCATACATACAGTAAGTGGAGTGTTTAGCATCCTGTGCACAGGCATGCATGTATAACTTCAGCCACAAGAGGGCAGATGGTCTTTCAATATGCCAGACAGAGAGAGACGGGAAATAGGAAAACAGCAAAAAAATAGAAAATGGATTCACATGTGAAAATCAAAAAGCACAGTGAGCAAGTCCTGAATGAGGTTGTTATAGTCAAGTCAGTTACATGTCATGTGGTTATAGACTGGTGATTCTGACACACTGACAAATAGGTGGGCTGTTGTGTAGGTGACAATGCATCTGGTGGTGATGCTACAGGGCAGCCTGTAAAAAGGGATAATTTCCAATTAGTGACAGCAGATACCATCAGAGGCAGTTGTATGCCTCCATACTGATTGTCCTTCCCAAACGCTGGGTGATTTGAAAGAGGCATTTAAAAAAAGATCTAGATCTACAAGTATAGATTGAGTGGTAGAAATCCGTGACCAACTGATTTTTCTCTCACACTACAACTGCAACATCGCACCTCTGTTGAATACAACATACAAAACATTCTTGTCAGGCATGTGATGTTATGCATGTCAAAACGTCTGTATTGTCCACTTGTCATACTCCGCTCTTTGCCTTCTGCTCTTGTACTCTTGCCAGACTTATTTTGCAATATGCTCAGATAAGTTAATGTAACTGTTAATTGCCTCTGTGAGCTTGATAGGCCTATGTTATACCTTGTGACGCCATTAAAGTTAGTTTCTCTAACTTTGCACATCTCTCTTTACAGCCGCAAACGCTTTGATAATGCGATTACACCCGGCACCCCATGACTTGTACACTGAAAACTGTCTGTAACAATTGCGGAGTGTCCCTTTAACGCAGACCTGCTGCTCAGCTGAAGGTGTCGGTGCTTGATTGGCCTCTTTGGCGCTGTCCAGTGTCTGTGGTGCTGAAAAGCAAAACAAACCCCGTCTTCTTCATTGTCTCTGCAGGCGATAAGGAGCATTATACGGTTATATACGCCTATTGAATTTATCTTACACACATGACACACACGAATCATGCTGACGATAAGGGAATTGAGAGAATTCATCAAGTCTACGGACTACGTTACTGCTGTAAACGTGGTTTAGGCAATGATCGCGATGAAGCCCAATCTGACCCAATCTGACCCTTTCGATAGAAACCGAGATTGTGAATCATCAAACAAAGTGAGGTGAATCGGTGAGTTCCGTCGCCCGATCAGGCGTAACATGGCGGAGGAGGTCAAAACAGGAGGCGATTGTGTCACTGACTTATGCGTGTCGTTTCCCGGTGAGGAATACGAGTGCAAAATATGCTTCAACTACTTCGACATGGAAAGTCACGTTCCGAAAATGCTGCAATGCTCGCACACGTTCTGCCAGGAGTGCCTCGACAGTTTGCACGTCCGAGAGGGTCGAGGGTGGAGGATCGGTTGTCCCCTCTGCCGCCATCGGACGCCGGTGCCGGAGTATCGTGTTTACAACTTGCCGGACAACACCGCGGTGACGGAGGCGATGACGGAGAAGCGGATCCGCCTGCGGGTCGCAGACACAGGCGGCCAGGCTACTCCGGGTCCGGGAGGCTCTGCCGTGACACCGCAGGAGAGTCATGACAGCTTACAAACATGCAAACAATTCGCCTTTACCACCGGCTGCGTGTGCGCCATCTTCTCTTTCATTTCAATGCTCGTGTTGTTATTTCTGGGCCTGATCTTTGTTCATAACTTCAACACTACACACTCAGCCGTCGGCCCGCTCTGTTTGTTCGGTGCGAGTGTTCTCGCTCTGTGTTCACTCATCCTGACTTGGTTAATGTGCTTGGTGAAGTACCGACCCGAAACTGAAGCGGGTCAAGGACAAGTACATTCACATGATGCTATATTGCTTTAAAAACATAATTCTATCTACCAGCTGATATTATTGGATACTATCTGCTTATGAAAACATATGGTATGTGATATGCAAAAGAACATTTTCAGAACACAGTTTCTGCAAGCCTATAGCAGAGTCCTAGTACAGATTGAGACTGAACTGATACAGGCAGAATTACTGTTCACTGTGAAGACAGGTTGTTGTCAAGTATCACTTCACTTTATATTTTTTATATCATGCATCTTTGGGACAAAGCTATGATCCACTGTGTGCTCAAGGTAAATGCCTGTTCTGTAGTTCAAGTATTGCCTGTGTATATTGTTTGTATAAACAAACAGCAATCGAATAACTTTTGAATGGCAAGAAATGTAAGAAGTAAACACCTGTGCTGTACAGTGTTGTTTAGCTGTACACACAATATATTTATTATAAGGTTTTTCCTCGGGGAAATTATTTTTGTTGCAAATCCTATATAAAATTATTTTTTGTTAGCCACTAGCCAACAGAAATCTCCCCCAGCACTTGTCCAAGCAATGATATCATTGTCTAATGATATGGCAAATGATTGAAACACTTTAAAGGCTTATTTCAATCATGGACTTGTTAATATCCTGGTATGGTGTGGTTATGACCATATGGCTATCAGGTCAACCAGTCTATAGACCAGATCGAGACTCATGGTGGGGCGTGATGTTGAACAGGCCTTACAAAAGCAGAATCTACAGTACATTAAGCCTCATTTTTAAACTGTTCTTGTAAACATGTTTTTCTGTTGTTGAGATAAACTGAACAGCAGAGTCATCTGACAAAATGATAAACCATGAAGCTGCTCCACAGACTGCTAGAAATTCCAGAAGCACGAGTTTTGATTATGCTGGGTTATTTTTACATCTTATGGTCAACAACAATATGCCCTACATTCAGATGAAACATGTGTGGATCAAATATTTCCAAATACAAGTACTGATGCCTTGATTTCTAGTTTGTCTCGACATGTTTAGAGATAATAATTCAAGCATCTATTTTTTAATTTGCTTATAGGGCAGTGGATCATTTAAATCTTACATGGTCTAATCTACCACAATTTCCAATCAATCAATCAATCAATCAATCACATTCAATAGTCCCAGTGGCAAAACTTGCCCCACCCAGGACCATCTCAGTGTTCCAACCCTGACTCCCCATGGTGCAACGGTCAGCAGGGGATCCCTGGCCAATGACCCTGAGGGGACATGAGTCTTCACAAGATGAGACTAATAACTTTTGGGTACAGGGCCTAAAATATTCAGAGTTGTAAAGTAGTGAGACAATGGAGACGCATCAGACCTCCTGGAGGCTTGAAAGCAACTCTTTGAAAGCAACCTGGGCTTAGTTTACTTTACTTGTCAGAAAAACTGCAAGAAAGTACAAACTCCACTAATGACTCGCTCCACTCCCCAATCACACTCAATGGTTTCATGTTAAACGCACAATTAAAATTGAAGGTGATTCATTTCATACGGATTAGTCTCCAAATTCACATCCTCTCTGAAAACCCCTCACTGTCAATACACAGTGTTTGGTTTATTAGATCACATGTGATATTTCAAAGCGATGTCTCCATTCGGTTTAGGTATCTGTGAAAAAATCTCAATAACACAGTGGGCATTATCTCTGTACTTAGTGTTGTTTTAAGGGGCGACACTGGTCTCAGGACTTAAATCCATCTCTTTCAGGTCTCTCAAAGGGAAGCCTTCATTGGGTCATCCAGTCGGTGAGTAATGCCAATTAAATGCCACCGTGACAAAAGCTTGAGAAGAAAGAAGGGGTGGCAGGCATCCACTGGGAGCCATAGGCAACACTGTGTCTGGGACGGAGGGCTTCATTTCAGAAGGACTGCAGGGCTTAAATTTAAAGATTACTTTGAAATCTGCTCTCATCCTTCTTCCCCACCACCAGCTTCTCCTGCTACATCCCATCCTTCCCTCCAGCCGTCACTCCCTCTCTCAAAAACAAAAAAATAAAAACCTGTTGCCACAGAGCAGGGGATGAGTTGGGAGCAGATCCTCTTTGATGACAGAGAAGGATCCTTTTGTTCCCTAATCCTCTCTCATCCCCCCCACCCCCACCCCCTCTCCCCCCCTGCCTTTCGCACCACCACCATTGCCACATCCCACCCCCTTCAGTTCCTCTCTCTCCTGTCGCCTGGCATGTTTGAAGTCCAGCTGGACATCAGGAAATGTCATGATCAACCAGGGGGTCAAACGTTATATTAGTTTACCTGTTTCCCTCTGGAAACATCAGAATGCACTTCCAGTTATCATGGAATCAAATGGACCAGGAGGCTGTTTCAGATTTGGAAAAAAGGGAAAAATAAATACACAAAAAAAAAAGAATGCTTCATCATTGTGTATTTAGCAAGATATAGCAAGCCAGATGATGCAGATTGTTATAGGTGAATCCCAGGGGTGGACCTATTAGTGCACGCTGTCATAGGGGAAAGGGGAACCTCAGAACCAGTTAGCACTAGGATATAGTTCCCCGTTTCCTGAGTCCTACTTTAATATTTTCCTTAAGTGCATGCAAAGTGTGTCTTTGTGTCATTATCAGATTGGACACAGCCATTTCACAGAGAAGATGAAAGTGTTCCTTTTGCTTGTAACATCTGTCCTCTGATGAGTCGCATCCCGTGAAGATGACCTCAGAGACATATAGCCCGAGGAGAGCCATTATCACCACCCTGTAAGGCACACTGGCTCCTCATGTGATCATGCGCTCGTGTGTCCAATTGTTTGTGTATGCGGAGAAGAAGACATGAACTTGTCTGCGTGTGTTCGTGCATTTGATTGAATATCTCCATACATACTTTTACAGCTTAAAACATGTGCAAACACCCAAAAAGACCAGTAAGTGCTGGATCATCACTCAGGGGGTCATAGTGTCAAACACAGCTTACCTGCCCATTTTGCTTTCATCATTTCCTTCTTCAGATGTCAGAAAGAGACAGAGAGAATGAAAGAGAGAGAGGTTTCTCTATTGCATGTTCAAACAAGCAGTGCATGTCAGAGCTCAACAAACCCTGTTCCATCACTCCCCCTGGTGTATACAAGCAAGAATGCAGCAAAATGATGAGCCACGCCACTGATCATTGACCACAGATGTAGGTAAACACAATTTAGGTTTTGTTGTGACGGTCAGTTTCCTCTGCAGTATCACTTCACAAATTCGTTCATTTACTGGTGCAACTATAAAGACATAAAGTAACAGAAGTAAAGCATTATGTCAATTGCCCGTCCAAGGTACCCACCCTCCAGCCAACATAGCTTATTGATAACACCCCCTTCTATGTGTCAGCAAACATACCAACAAAGAATCCATGCAGCAATTGCTCAAGTTTGCCCCTAATCACATCTGAACAGTATTGTGTATGAACCCTGGCCTGCATTAATCACTCATCAAAAGTAATCTGATCTTCATCTACAGTATGACAAACAGACAACACACACATAGATTTTGTTTAAACTAACAACACACTAGCAATTATTCTTTTGATGTCTTTATTGAACCTTTTATTTTATGATACAAAGCTGAACTGGCAGTGGCTGGTGCATCAATATCTTTATATGAACACATCTTTCTTGAGTTTAAAACTGGCAGAAAATACACATTTTCTTGTATTAATAGCAAAGGGCACCTCTGCAGCTTACACCTCATACTAATGTCAAACTCATCAGATTCAAATGATCTCTTAGAAAAGTTGTTACACTAGAGGTTCATTCATTTTCAAAATGCAGTTTTAATGCTATCTGTAAGACCATACATCTACATTTGTGCTCAATCATTATTGTAAGCAGTGTTGTCTGTTATTGTGACTTGCATTCAAATCAGGGCACATCAATCAATGCAAATGTGCAGGAAATAGCAAGGATTTACTTTTTCTTGGCACTGCTTTAATACAAGCAGGTACGAGAGCGGAATTCTTCTATTGTTTTCATTATCAATTTCATGATGGAATCCTGTTATTTGGATGTATTGCATTAGGATATGTAATTGATTTGGTCTATTCAAAGTCAGCACTGTGGAATTTTGTGAATATCATCAAAAAGATAACCTACTTAAAAACGAACTGCGACACAAAGCTCAAATTCAATTTCTGTTTGGTCATTTTCCGCGCTCAATGTTTTATTCGTAGTTGTGTCCGACAGTAACCCCCGTGACGTCGCAGCCCCCCGAGCACGCGCCACCTCCAGCGGTCCAATCGCGTGCCGAGAGGTGTCCCGACGTCACACACCCGCTTCCGGGCTGGCAGCGTTGGCCCGGTAATGTTCATAGATTTACTATTTTACTCTATTTTCAATTTATTTTCTAGCCATTTTACATGAGTGGGTTATAACTTGATATATATATCGCTAATATAATATAACACTACGATGTCTGGGGTGTGCTTACGAGGCTAACTATACGTGATTCAACCCCGCCACGGCTCAGACGTAGCGGCGGAGGAAAGAGGTGAGGATGCGTTGCTGTGTCTGAATGCTTTGCAGATGTTGAGGCGAGAGTTTGCGTGTTAATAACCAGCGCGGAGCCTCAATTGTGACGTTATTCTTACCCGTATCAACGTCGTAACAACGTGGAATAGTAGCACCTAGTATAACGAGGCGTCTCTGTACGGATGACTGTTCATTTTTTATCACAAAAGCAGCGGCTCAACAACAGCTGCAGATTAGCTTCGACTCTTAGCTCGCAGCTAGTGTAACCTTGATGCTGCTGCGCGAGCGTTGCTTGTTAGCATCATGACTGTCTGCGTGGAGAACAAAAATGGCCTCCTCTTCTTCTTATCCCACTGCGATGGAAAGTGACGCTACGTGAATGAATGAATGGCTGGATGGACAGATGGAAAGGAGTTGGGAGGTTGCACCGCTTTGTTACGGAGGCCATGATGTCTCGAGACGCGGAATGAGACTATTAACTGATACCACCAACACTACAGGAACCGTATAATATAGCAAACAATGCAGCGAAGTCACCAGAATAAACTACAACCACATTCCTTATATGAAAATGAAGTGTATGGTTAGTTTTCTGCAGATATAGTGATAAAACCCCTATGAAAATACACCTATCTGTGTATGTCGTATTTGTGTATATACTTGTATGCGTCGGATACATACGGATTGTTGAGGAAGTCATGATGTAAAAATGATAATGTAAACAATCACAGAGTCCCATGTGATGTATGCATTAGCCAGTACACTACAATATATCACAATGCTTTTGTGATCTAATTGTGATAATTAACATAATCACATTTTAATTCTAATATAACCTTATTGTTGTGTGTTTCACATTAGACACAATATAGAGAAAAGAAGAGAAAATACAAGCAATGACAGAACAAACACCATACAAATCTCTTGGCCTTTATGTAGAAGCAGATGGTTGTGATATTCTGACAACGTAAAGTGGTGGCAATATAATAAGATTACAATAAATTGATTAAAATGTAGTGTACAAAAAAGGAAAGGATTGCTTTAAGTCTCTCTAATCTCACACCCGTTGTTAATAACCTTGAAATGAAGTGTCTTAAATGTATATTAAGGGGGAGAAGATAGTCAATCAATGCAGGGGATGGACTCACACTGCAACATACTTTGCAAAACTTGGGGTTTTAAAGCACCGAAATGATTGATTGTACAATTCTTCCTGTTTAGAGTGTTCAGCATGTACAAATAACTGAAACACAGAACAGTTTCTCCATTGGTGGCCTATTGGATAATTAGGCCAGCATGCCAAAACGGTTGATGCCAAAACAGCACTATGGCAACAAGTATGTGTCTCAGCAGCTGTCAGCTTTATGGCACAACAACCCTGCGTAGTTTCTTCCAGCAACAAGGCTTTTATTATAAGGGTCCTAACACTGCAGTTCCAACATCATTTTCAACATGGAGAGTGTTCCAGTAGCTTTTGAATGAGTTTGCACTTGTGTGTGTGTGTGTGTGTGTGTGTGTGTGTGTGTGTGTGTGTGTGTGTGTGTGTGTGTGTGTGTGTGTGCATTGGAGCTTGTGTTATTGATGTACAGAGGTACAATAACTTAACTAGTATTACAGGTGTCACAAATTAATAGAATGAGACTGACTTTATGACATATGACTCTTATTGTGATCACACACACTTGCACACTGATTTACTAGTTTACCCGGTACAACTGTATGTCTTGATGTTACAGCACCACAATTTCAGCCTTTGTGAAGCTTATAGCGTTCAGTTTCAGTTTGGATCGGGTCGGAGAGGCGTTGGCGTTACAACTGAAGCAATAGTTTCACTACTGCTGTCCGGCAACACCATCACTATCTAGTAACTTCCTAAAAAATCGCAATAGAGTAAAACCAAAACCTCTCCGACAATGTCAGAAACAGAAAGTTATAAGATGAGTAGGATTCATAGCAGAACTGTACCGGTGCCGGTGTATCTGGCAGAGGATGGAGTCTGTATGTTTTTATGCTTACAAACAGAAACTTAAATAAAACACATCAGCATAAATCCATAGGTGTGTAGTTTGAGTAACACACCCTAAGGCCTCTCAAACGCCTCATCTACTGTATATTTGTATAATGTGTGCAAGTACAGCAGCTGGTGCTCCTTCACCTGCACAGTTTAATCTTATTTCCAATCTATTTTCACTGATGGAAAATCAATTTCAGATGCTGCTCACTGTTTTTAACTTGCTGAGCTGTATTAAACTTAAAGCGGAAAAGGAAACCTGGCCTGTTTGAAATGAGAATAAAAGGCAGTTGTAGTAATATCCAGTGCACTCGGTTTGATAATGGGTTTCTCATTTTTGAAGTCGAGTGTTTTTCATTTCAAGTCTCCATACAAGGAAACAGCTCAACCACAGAAATTACAATTTATATCTGTATTATCAGCAGGGATTGATCTCCAAGACTTTCAGCCGGGCTGTATTACACCCACATCACAACAGCACCTGGCCTGGATCAGGAGCAGCTCGGCTCAGCTCTGGACAGTGTTAGATTCCTCTCAGCACTGTCACATTAGCAGGGTTAGACTAACCGCACACGTGACCCCCTGGTTCTCACCAGATTCCCCTGTTTAGTCAACACAGTCGGGTCCAGTAGCTACAAGCTGCAGCGCCGGTTACACTATGAAAATATAACCAAGCTGACCGAGACGTGGTCAGAGTTGATCTAAATATGGAGAGTAGCATCTCTTAGCTGCTATAATGTGTATACCGCACATGCTATAGTGCTAAACAAAGAAGATTTGAAACAAGTTTTATCTTCTAGAAAATGTTTTTTGTTTATATTAGCATTTGAATAAGAGTTTTGAGTTGTGTTAGACCTGGCACATCTATGTTATCATAGTGTTATGCTTCTTCTGGCTGGCCACTGTACAGAGAGGACAGGAAAACTGACAAATAATGCTGACTGAGTAAGCAGCTAAGAATAGTCCCCACGCAAGCAGCTATTGATTGACCAAGAAGCAGGCAGGTTTGTGTGCATACTGATATTGCTCACATTGGCTGCCATTATACCCCTGTTGATGCAGCTTTGATGGAGACTGTGTTGTTCTAAATCTGTCCATGATGTCTCTGTGTTGCAGGTGTGGTTGACTTGTTGTACAGAATACCCAACAATTCACACAATTCAATCTACCTCCCGTCCGTCCTCTTCGTCTCCTCCCCCTCTCCGGGTGTCTCGGCTCAACACCCCTGAGCTGTGACTTCATCCTCCAAGATGAAGTTGAAGGAGGACATGAACCCTCTGCTGCTGCAGGTTTTCCGGTCTGTGGTCTGGGTCTACTCTGTCATCACCTTCATACCCTGGTACTTCTTCTCCGGAGCTGGCACCAACTTGGAGCGGTCGCGGCGTATCAAGGCGCACTCGATCAGCGGACACCCAGCAGGGCCTTACAGAGCCACCAACAGCCTAGAGAAGCTGGTGGCAGGGTTGCACCCCGCGGTGGATACACTGGACAAAATGTTTGAATACGCTGCTAAGAAATTTCCAAAGAGAGACTGTCTGGGCACCCGGGTATTGCTCAGTGAGGAGGATGAGCTCCAACCTAACGGCAAGGTCTTCAAGAAGGTGAGAGAGACTCTAACGGGTCACATGTCCTTTTGACAAATCTTTTCAATATTAGGTGAAATGTTGGGAACAAAGATTGAGCCTGTTTGTAGTCTTCAGGATGTGCCTGCTGTGCAGTCTGTCACTGGGGTTAATGTGAGGAATGTGGGTGGAAGAGCTCGCCAGCCCTGCAACATGGCAAACGCTCCCTAGAGGGCGCTTATGGGCTGCTTATGAATAGTGTTATTGCCTGAACAGCAGTGACACCAGACCTTCATCGAACTCAACAGCGTCAGCATTGCAGCCCAGATTAATGCCTGCGGTGTGTGTAGCACTCAGGCCTGAGCTCAGTCTGTGTCAGGCATCATTTCATCTTACTGTTCTCATATTGTGTTTTAGAAGAGGGCACATATGCTAAGGCTGGTTGTCCATGTTCATATTAGCATGTTAGCAGTTCAGGGCGATGTCATTAATAACGGGTAAAACAAATACATCCAAGTCTATCAGCCGTCATTCAGTCAAACTAGGTTGTCAAAGAGGCTGGTGAGGTTTATTTTACAGGTCTTTATTGTTAAGGATGGCAGTAGCAGTGTAAGTAAATGATGCATATTATTTATGCTGATATATCTGTGATAAATCTGATTAGTCGCGCTCGAATCCCATCGACTCAAGTTGTCCCCGAAGTGCGTCTGAATGTGTCTGAATGCTTCTATCCTAATGTGGCCCGACCCATAAAGGCCATGCAGTAGTTTTTGGCTGGTTCAGCTTATATGCACGTTGTGTGTAGGTCATCTTGGGAGAGTATAACTGGCTGTCGTATGAGGAGGCCTACCAGGCAGCTAAGTGCTTTGGCAGCGGCCTGGCAGCTCTCGGCCAGAAGCCTCAGCGCAACATCGCCATCGTCTGTGAGACCAGAGCCGAGTGGGTCGTGGCGGCACAGGCCTGCTTCATGTACAACTTCCCACGTGAGTCAACATGCATCCAGATATTGATAGATGTATTGAGTACTTGCCACGATTGACCCGGCGACTGTGTTTTGATTTCAGTGGTGACCCTGTACGCCACACTTGGACCCATGGCCATCGCACACGGTCTGAACGAGACAGAGGTCACACACATCATCACGAGCAAAGACTTCCTCCAGAGCCGTCTCAAGGTACCTGCTTTGCTATGCTGGACGCAACCGCCTTGTCTCCATTTTGTCAGCTTCACTGAGCTAATCTCTGCGCCTCGCCTCCAATTGAAATAACTGAATTTGACTAACATGACTCTGATTTACCGGCTGCTTGTTTGCGTTGGCTCGTGAAGGCAGGAGATCTGTTCTGTTTGCATATTGTCATTACTCTTTCTTTCCCTTTCGCTCTCCCTCCCAACATGTGAAACAAGGCCATAGTGTGTGAAGTACCGAGGCTCCAGCATATCATCGTAGTCGATACCAAGCCCACAAGTTGGCCAGACATGCCCAGAGGTATCATGGTCTACAGCATGGACGCTGTGACGGAGATGGGATCCAAACCACACAATTGTGAGTGTGTCTGTGGTTTATGATGTTGGCAGGGAAATGGGGACACGCCGACATTGGCTGCCTTTGGAGGAAACGGCTAAAAGTCAGAGGATAACCGATTAATGCGGTGACAGATGAGAGCAGCAACGTCATCGCAGCAAACATTAGATGAAATGGACAGTAGTTGTATTTTTTTCCTTTTTGATAAAGATTAAAAGCAAATACATCATTTCAAAAACAAAAATCATCCAGGCCTGGTTATACTAGAGTTGTTTGAAACATTTAATTTGACTAATTAGGCCAGAGATACTTGAGATGGTTGATCAAGTATGTTGTTCTATATTTCAGTAAAGATACATTACAGTATACTGTATTATCACACATAATAATGCTAGTACTTGTGTGTGTGATCCATTAATCCCTCTCCACTCTTTCGTCTGCAGTGGCGGTGGATCGCAGACAGCCGGAGTCTTCAGACATCGCCGTCATCATGTACACCAGCGGCTCCACAGGCATCCCCAAGGGTGTCATGATCTCCCACGGCAACATCATCGCCGGCGTCACGGGCATGGCTGAGCGAATCCCTAATCTCAAGTAAGCGAGGAGCAGATTGGCTGCTACGCCTCTTGTCACCTCCACTCGCGCGGGGAATCACTCCCTCGCATCAACTGTTCTCGCCAACTTATAAGCTGTCACGCTTTTCAGGCGCAGCCTTGTTTGCGTTATACCTGTCGCCGTTATGTCAACAGTGGCATAAAAGCTGTTTGTTCTGTGCCCGGCAGTGAAACTGACACCTACATCGGCTACCTGCCTTTGGCCCACGTCCTGGAGCTCAGCGCTGAACTGGTGTGCGTCTCTCACGGCTGTCGAATTGGCTTCTCCTCCCCTCAGACGCTCGCCGACCAGGTCAGTGCAGAAACCAAATGTACTCATGTCTTAAATGCCTCTATAGCTGCTGCCCAAGCTGACGCGTCCTTCTGCTGATGTTTCCCCAGTCTACCAAGATCAAAAAGGGCAGTAAAGGAGATGCCAGCATGTTGAGACCCACCCTCATGGCAGCTGTACCGGTAAGTCACCACATGATCCTGTATCTCCAGTCCCCAGTGTAAATTCTTACATTTGCCGTTTCATGTTGTCTTGTTTTATATGCTACTTTAATTTCTTTGACTTACGTTGCATTTGCAGGAGATCATGGATCGCATTTATAAGAACGTGATGACCAAAGTGGAGGAGATGAGCAAATTCCAGAAGTCGCTGTTCGTGCTGGCCTACAACTACAAGATGGAGCAGATCTCCAAAGGCTACAGCACACCTCTCTGTGACAGGTGGACATTTGCCGCTTTTGATACACCAGCAAACACCAAACTCAGCACAGTAATTGACTGAGGAGGACATTGCCTTCTGGCGTGTGCGAGTCATGGATTGCGACTTTGTCTTCATCTTTCTCTCTTGTTCCTTTCCCTTCCCCTCAGTCTGGTTTTCAAGCGGGTGCGTACGCTTTTGGGAGGGAACACGCGGGTGTTGCTCTCAGGCGGCGCTCCCCTCTCAGCCGCCACTCAGCGCTTCATGAACATCTGCCTGTGCTGCCCCGTGGGGCAGGGCTACGGCCTGACCGAGACCTGCGGCGCCGGCGCCATCAGTGAACGTAAGAGGCCGTGAAGTTGATTTTGCTGCCTTTTGGAAAAATGACAAAAGACAGCTGACATGCAAATCTCTTATCTGATGTGTTGCAGTTTGGGACTACAGCACTGGACGGGTAGGCGCTCCGCTGGTGTGTTCAGAGATTTCGCTTAAAGACTGGGAAGAAGGTACGTGGGATGGAGAACACAACGTTAGAGAAAGCAACACCGGCGTCTGTAGTTTCTTCCTAAACAATTTGTTCTGCGCCCTTCTAGGTGGTTACTTCAGTACAGACAAGCCCAACCCGCGGGGGGAAATCGTGATCGGCGGCCCCAACGTAACCATGGGTTACTACAAAAACGAAGCAAAGAACCGCGAGGACTTCTTCGTGGATCAGAACGGCCAGCGATGGTTTTGCACCGGAGACATCGGCGAGTTCCACTCTGACGGATGCCTCAAAATCATCGGTAAGAAATTCACAAGCTCTAGTCTCTGTGTCTGTGTCTGTGTGTGTGTGTTGTATAAGTGTGCAGCTCTGATTGTAATGAGTGTGTTCTCCTCTAATAGACCGGAAGAAGGACCTGGTGAAGTTGCAAGCGGGCGAATACGTCTCTCTGGGCAAAGTGGAGGCTGTTCTGAAAAACTGCTCACTCATAGACAACATCTGCGCCTATGCCAACAGGTACAAAGCTGCACACACACACACACACACACACAAATGAAGGTTTATCTCCCTTCTTAAGATTTGTATTCCCTTTTGCAGTCCAGGCTTAACCTTCACTGCTGAATAGACACGTTCCTTTTGTCATAACACATTCCTTTGTGGCGTTTTCAAATCCCACTGATAAACACACAATCCAACTCAAGTGTAAAGTGTAACAGTCTCAGTTCCACTCCAGCTACGTGCCATAATCCACACAGCCTCAAATGGAATGAAAGAGACGTAAGGATAATGAGACCAAAACACCAAAATGTTTACAGTTGAATTGATTCTAGTACGGTCATGCTCTCTCCTCCCCACCTTCAGAAGGACATTTTGCTGCTCTCTGGACATTTCCTCCCAGACTCTGATCATTCAGAGCAGAGCAGCTTGAGGTCTGGGCTCCAATCCACTTAGATGTGACACTTATTGACACGCAGCAGAGTTGAGACACGCAGCGTCGGTGCACGACTTTGCTCAGATTGTAAAAAAAACAAACAAGCCGCCAACTTGATCAGTCTTCATTTGTTGTGCTGTTCTGTTCCGTGTTTTCTAGCGATCAGTCGTACGTGATCAGCTTTGTGGTGCCCAACCACAGACAGCTCACGGTCCTGGCGGAGCAGATGGAGGTGAGGGGCACATGGGAGGAGATCTGCAACAACTCCAAGATGGAGAAGGAGGTTCTCCGCATCATCACAGAAGCCGCCATCTCAGGTCAGGACCAAACCTCCGTCACTTTGATGGACTTTTCCACTCGCAGGGTTGCTTTCTAATCAGAATATCAGATTGATATTGGGTCTGACATGTGACTTTCTCCTCCTCCATCCAGCAAAACTGGAGCGATTTGAGATCCCGAAGAAGATCCGACTGAGCGCCGAGGCCTGGACGCCAGAAACGGGCTTGGTCACTGACGCTTTCAAACTGAAACGGAAGGAACTCAAATCACACTACCAAGAGGACATTGAGAGGTTGTATGGTGGAAAATAACACATCCACACTCCAGAACAAGTACACACACACACCTACAACACACACACATATAGAGGATACTTACACGTGTATACAAGGAAGTCGGAAACCATAATCAGGACCACTTGGAGAGAAGTCAATCATGATACAGGTAACACACACACACACATTGATACAGGTATATTAACACACACACGTAGGCAAACACACGCCTCTGCCTCCTCCTCTGCTTTCCTGCACTCAACTTCGATCAAAGGAAGGGAAAGAAACTCTGAAAAACAGCTTGATGTTGTTTCGTCAAAGGCAGAAGGACCCTTACAGAACCAGACGGGGTGCATCCCAATTTTCTTTTTCAGCAGTCTCGACACATTCCTCGCTCGCGTCCTTCACTCGCTCTTCGGCCTCCTCCCGAGTAAGAAACGCAAAGTAGCGACTGCAGGAAGTGACGAGTTGGGGAAGTGAGGAACCGATGCGCCTGCGGCCTCTGCGTTTGTGTACATATAAGGGCACACACACACACACACACACACACTGTGCCCTCCCACATGACTGAAAAATGATTATTAAATCAATCATTAAATCCTACACAACAATGGTAAATGTGTAAAATCATGGGAGAAACTAGAGATTCATTCAAACACACACACTCGTCACTCACTCGGCATCCTCACACACGCTCTCCCGCCTATTAGTCAGCCGCTCATTAAAGATTGATTTTTGATCACTTCAAAGCTGCGATCCACTTCAAATCTCCCCGGTTGATCCGTCCGATCGATGCAGCGTGGGTATGAGTCCGTCCGCGCCTCGCAGTTCTGACATAACTGCAGTATTCCGGTGATGAATCAGAGCAGCTGCAGGATTGAGTCTGCGATATTCTCCGACGAGTGATTGTTTCCGCCTGATGTATGGCTTCCATCTCTTTCTCTCTCTCTCTCTCGCCCCTCCTGCTCCTGTCGGGCCGAATGAAGAGAATCTGAACCTTTAATGAAGTCGCACCGATCGATTTCTGTCCCTCGCAGCGACGGAGGCCGATATGAAGTAAGAGAAATGGGATGCACCCCCCAGACCCCCCGCGGTGCAACACGCTCACCCTTCTCATTTGATGGCTTTTCCTTTTTTGTTTCTTTGTCTTTTGCCCTATTGAGTTGTTGACAACCACACGAAGTCGGACCGTGACAATTTGAAATGAAAGGTGTCGGACTAAAGGCGTCTGGATCAATGTCAACACGGCCTCTCCTTGGCTTCGCTCCCTTGCTCCCCCGCTCCCCCGCTGCTCTCCGGAGCCTTCTGCCGGCCCAGCGCGGTCCCGGTGGTGCAGATACCTTGGCAGGGTGCGGAGGTAAGCAGGTCCGGGGGGGGGGGGCCTGACGGAGGGATCCCTCCCGCTCTCCACGTAGCACTCAGAAGGGATCTCCGTTACCTCCTCTCTGCTTTGTGGTTTTGGTTTCGCGTTCATCAAACCCGCTTTGAGTGTCTTTGTGCGTGACGTAAACAATGTCGTCAAGCCACGAGAGATTGAACATTGTGATGTCGTCAAGTATTTTTTTTTTGTACTTTGTATTGTATAGGCTTTGTATTTCTTTACCTTTATCTATCTTTTTATGGTCATTATGTCATGCCGTCTGTACTTTTGTTGACACGCCTTTGTCTCTTTCGCTCCCTCGTTTGTCGACGCCCTAAAGTTTGAATCTTAGCGGGAACATGATGCCAAGCTCAGACTTACACCGCCCCGCCCAGTCCCATACTAACGGCCCTCATCCGGCACCCAAAAAAAACCTAAACTGAACTCAAACTAGCCGTGTTTTTCTTCACTACCTTCAGCCTCTGGCAACAAAAAAAACAAACTTCGGTGACTCCGCTCGCTTCTTCTGGAGCCGTCGCCTTGTAGTATTACACCGCAAAATATAACTTCTGACGGCACATTTGCGGTTTTGTTTACAGCACTTACACTTACATCATCACCAGCATCAACCAGCTCCGCCCCCTTTACTCTGCAAATCATGTGGCAATGTCGCCAAAAGCAGTGAATAGGATCGATAAATACAAAATATCCGGGGTTTGTCGTAGCTTTGACTCAACATAACGGCACTTTGTCCTCTCTAATATCACCGTTATGTTGTTGATGAGATTCAGAACAATTTAGATTTCCTCCTCTGCCTGTTTTCCTATATGTTTACATGCTACAGCTACCTCCAATGTGGAAACAGTCGGGACAAATGACTTCACTCTAGTCGCACAGCCCTCTTTACTAATAAGGAGCATTGATCAACCCAAAGTGAGCTTACAGTGGGATAGGAAGGGGACACTGACACTCGTCTCTGAGCAAGTCCAGTCCTGAACGGTGAACGGTAACGGGTCGGTTTCAGTTGGGGCGGTAGTCTTAGCTTGGCAGCCATGGAAGCGATCCGGACTTCAGTCCAATCAGCTTTCGGGCCTTCTGAGCAGAGGCGAGCTTTTCCTCTCCATTGTTTAAGTGACCGCTGCCTGGACGGCCTGTGTCTTATTGATTATTCGCTCACACAACTGCCACACATTCCTTCAGTCAAAACCAATACACCCGTACAGATGTCTCCAAGGGAACGTAGCCCCTCCCCCCCGAAATGTAGTTCCATTACCTTCCCTCCGTAATCACTGTGCGTTTAGCCTCCATTAGTCGCTCTTGCCGTCCTTTGTGGTGCAGCTGTACTCGTTTTTACTCTTTTTTTCCTTTCTTTTTTTTGTACGAGAGGTCCAGTTTCTGTTACTTTTGTCTTCGAATAAGAAATCCAAAATGAATGTGCAATATTTATACACGGAACGCAACATTAACACGCATGTACAGCCCCTCCACAGTGTTTGACTGAATGTTCGGATCCACATGGACGTTGTAGTAGCGGGGATGGAGTGCGGGGGCGTAGGAAGCACAGGTAGGAGCGAAGGCAGCGAGAGCGCGGCAGAGCAACACAGATGAAGCCCCGCCGCCGCCGCCGCCGCCGTGGCATTAAATGTTCTTTGAAGAGTGTAAAAGTGGTAACACTGATATTTGGCATTGTACAGGAAACCATTTTTTCTTTTGCATGATGAAAGAGGTGCAACTGTATCAAAGTACTTGAATATACATTAGAGAAAGAGAGAGGGAGAGGGAGAGAGATGTTGAAGAAGTTCTCCGGACGGAACTTAGCTGGAAAAGAATTCTTCACACTTTCTCTCCTTTATACAGTATATGAGTGTGTAAGTGTAACGGTGTGAACCCGCTGAGGTGAGGATGAGGATGAATCCCCCGCCCCCAGAATAGTGCGTAACATTTCTGTACCTTCATATGGTTTAGTGTGTATGATACTGTACTGTATGTGCAATGAATATACTGTAAGGATCTACAGTACTTAGACGTCTTCAACTGCCCTGGACAACGTGGGCTTTCTTTCTCTTAACGACATCACTGCAGGTGTCTTTATTTCCAAGTGTTTTGGGTCAGTGTGTGTGTGTGTGTGCGCGCGTGTTTTGTTTTTGTTTTTGTTTCTCCAAAGTGGCAGTTCACTCCACAACTGCCGCGACGCCAAATCCTGCTTCGCTCGCACCGATGACGTAGGGCGTTATTAAAGGTACACAGAAGGATCATGCTCACAATACTAACAATGAGGTTGATGCTCACTCTTCCCCCCCGCCCCCGAAAATCAATGAAAAGTCCACATTTTTTGCTACTTCCCCTCTGCCTCGTTTAAAGTGGCCTTCTGAGACACACACAGACACACACACACACGAGCCATCTTAAGAATGTGAAGCACTCCTCGCGTTTTGTTGACAAGGCAAAAAGATGGCGGCCCGTTGTAAAGATGAATTCCTCCGATGAAGTTGTGGCTTGTAAATAAGCGGGGGAGGGGGAGGGAATCAATGATCAAAGTTCATTCAAATGTTACAAAGTACCTGTACAGGTGTAAAGCCTCCTCCTAACCTATTTAATAATCTTTGTTACTGACCTATTTTTGGGGTCATTTCTGGTTTTCTGTGGTTGAGTGGCCCGGCCAGTTGGGTTACTGCAAAGTGTCTCTGTTTCCTTATTTATTTGTGATTTGGCCTTGAAATGTATGGACTGAAATAAAAGCTTGTGTTGTATATATTGGCGTTTGTGCGTTTGTGTTGTTCACCTTTTTTTTTTTTTTATCAGGGACAACGTGACTACTGCGATCAGCCACTCGATTATGATCTCAAACCAGAGTTTCCATGGCAACGAAGGCCTGTGTGTGTGTGTGTGTGTGTGTGTCTCTGTCTGTGTGTGTGGTTTGTGAAGGACTGCGCAGAACACGCAGTTCTGGGAGTTGACCTCAGAGTGAGTAAATAAAAGGTTTGATTCCTTTCAGCAATGTGTTGGAACGTCTTTCGGAAGATGTTGAATTAGAGATCAATGAAGTTTTTCCATTCATTTCCGGAGCATTCTATTCTTCACACACTACTCTCCCATTCACACCTGCCAGCTCGGTGTGTGTGTGCGTGTGCGCTTTGCAGCAGCTTGGCAGAGTGACAAAGATCATTCAGTCTTCACTGTTCTGTGTGAGCTCTACGTCGGCAGCTGTCAGGATTCTAAAGGTATTTTATATTGGCAAAGGTTTGGATTTAATCTCACTAATCACACTGATATTCAACTAAAACTGATAAAAAATGCCTGGATTATAATCTGAAAATTATGTTTTGACTGAGTTTGTTCTGTAATATGCTGATATAAAGAAAGAAAGACTGCAGCATTTTACTTAAGTAATGTATTGCATGTGTATGTAAAAGCACTTTTGGTTTATTACACATAATACACATTCTAAATAATTACAATTATAATAAATACAGTCTTGGTGCAGGTAAGTTAACAATTTCTTACAACTTTTCTTGACTGGTAAACTATTATTATTATTATTACTAACTAATATACGTAAAACATTCCAACATAAGGTGTGGCAAATTTATAAAACCTTTGTTTGTCATAGAGAAATCTAACTGAATGAATGCAGCATTTCATTCACTGAGCAACTAGAATTAAAGTCAGAGTATTGCTCGTTTAGACGTCACAAAGAAGTCGGCACTCCGTCTGTTTCTCTGATTAATGAAACATCTATTTCAGAGAAGACGTGTTTAAAACGCATTTCTTTTGCACATCAGTTCAAATGAAACAGTAGATGATGAAGGCCGCCCTCCCCTCTTCCTCTCCTCCACCCTGCCCTGTGGGACCAGTGGGTGAGTCAGAGGCATAATGCTGCCTTCATTAGCCCACTGATTCTGACGCACACACACAGCAGAGTGGCTCTACCACAGAGACAACAACAACAACAGCATCCAGATCCACATCTTCCATTTTATATGAATGTGGTTTGGTGTCTTTATGGTGATGGTGAAGCTGTATCTGTGTGTGTGTGTTTGTGTGTGTGTGTGTGGCTCTTTTCTCTTTGTTCTCAAACATCTCAGTCCTCAACTTTATCCTCTCTCTCTCTCTCTCTCTCTCCATCCTTTCTCCTTATTCCGACATGTGCAGAAACCCTTATTTGTGTGTTTGCTTTGTGTACACACCGGCGTGAGCCAATAAGCCATATTGGCGTTTACTCAAGGATGCTGAAGCAGAGCAGCCTCATAAGTCTGGAGGGGTGAGAGGTGAGGGGTGGGTGGAGACTGACAATAATTACATCTGAGTGGGGGGCTCATATCCACTCAGCTGAGTATAACACAACCCCCACACGGCTTCATCTGTGTGAAAACCTCATTAGATCTAAAAATACAAAATACAGTATGATGAACTGTGATGTGTTGTGATCTCTCTGTTTCCCTTTTGGTGGAGAAAAATAATCTATTTCAAGTGAAAGCCAATTCAAATTACATTCAAACTTTTTCAAGCTAAAGCAACAAAAGAGTAAGACTTAGTTGTCGAGTAGTAGTTCACTTTGGGATTGATATGTAACCTTTGGAATAATACAATATTTATATTATATGTTATTGTATTTCAATGTATCATTAAGTATCACAAATAATGTATAATGTATACACACTATGTTTGATCATATTTCAATATTTTCCTTCATTTTCATGTCATTTTGATGTGATAACATGGATGTAAGGTTCAACATATCACTGACTGAGTACTTTCCCTGGTGATTAGCTCCTTATAAGACATGATAGAGTGTAAACATGCAGACAAACAGCCTGATCAGAGTGTTGGAGTGTTAAACTTGTGTGAGCTAAAACAAAAACCTGTGCTATGGAGTTAGTCGGTTGCTTTAATATGTGTGCCTCATTTGGTGTGGCCCCCCGCTGATTTTGTTATTCATCTGTTTGCAGTGGTGTCAAACTGACCTTTGGCTGCTCTCGGTAACGCCTCCGCTCGCCAGGCACCGGCCAGCTGGGTCATCGTGATGCGAGGGCCAAAGTGGGGGTGGGGAGGGCTGGGGCACAAGCAAACGTGTGAGGTCTGGTATGAGCATGAGCAGAGGAGCCAGGGATTGGAGGTGTGTGTGTGGGGTGGGGTGGGGGGAGATGGAAGATGGAGGGCTGGAACAGCAACCGATATGTCTAGGCGATGACTCACCGATGCCGGGTATTTATAGCATCGGGGTGGATAGGGAGGGGGGGGGGTTGGCGGGAGCTGTAGGAGTGGAGGTTTTGGGAGGCAGCCAGGACAGCATCACTGTAACGCCGGCCAGGGAGTGGCGGGAGGAAGAGAGAGAGAGAGACCGCACAGATTAGGCACCAGTGGGGGGAAGGGGAAGGGGAGGGACAAAGCAGAGGAGGACAGGTAGAAGAATGATGAGACCGAGGATGATGGGAAGATGAGAGAGGATGAAGAAAGGGAGGGGAAGTCAAAAAGAGTGCGTTTCAGATGTGTGGACGTCACCGTTCAGCCGTATTGATTCCAGGTTAGAATGATGCAGCTCTCTGTGCGCCGGAGCGTCTCCGTCACTGACATCCTCTCACATTGACTAACCCACAATTCCCTGCAGCCTCACAGTCAGACAGCAGCTGTCCAGATGGAGCAATGTGGAGGAGGAGGAGGAGGAGGACAGAGGAAGGTGACAGACTTTAATCAACAGTTCTACCCAGACAATGTATGTCCCAATTCATTCGAAAAAGACACAACAAATGTACAAGAATGACAATCAGGTTTTGTTTTAATACACAAAAACTTACTTCTCTTGATTTGGCTTCAGGTATTCTTCATCAAAACGCATCCTGCCTCTGCCTCTGGTGACGTCAGTGAATGCGTCACGCTGCGGCCCTTTACCATAGACACTCACATAATGACTGCTCACACACACACACACGAAGATCAGAAGAAAAGCACACACATACACACACACACACACACACACACACACACAAGCGCATAGACAATATGAAAAGGATGAATCAGGCAGCCAAGGTGAACACACACACACACACACACACACACACACACACACACACACAGAGCTATTAATATGCACTGAATGAAATAAAAGCCAAACAGGGGAATGGAGGATTATAATGAAGAGGGATAGAAGTGGTAACCGGGAGGCGCATAGAAACGGAAACGCAATGAGGTTAAAGCTGAGGCGCCGGAGCAAAATGTGAAACCAAACGGCAGCAAACAATGCAGAGAGAAAGCGAGAGAAATGGGCGACAATGTGAGAACGAGCCCATGGGAGAGGAGCGGGGACACAAACGGAGTTCATTTATGTGAGAGGTGACAGAAGAGAAGCAAAAATTATGATGATGGGGAGGAGTAGGAGGAGGAAGAAGAAGAAGGTTTGAGCTGGCAAAGTCTGCCTCATTAAGGTGAACGGAGATATTAACTCTCCGCTCCCACAGCTCTTCTGCTGGATTCCTCTGGCATTCTGTGGACGTTTGCCCTTTTCAAACAGTCTGGTAAAGAATCCGCCATCCACCCACTCCTCTCCTCTCCTCTCCTCTCCTCTCCTCTCCTCTCCTCTCCTAGCGACGCCCCAGACAACACACCTCTCCTCTGTCCTAATGGCTCACACGGCCCTCATCACCTCCACACAGTATATGTTCTTCACCTAACACCACCTCCATCTTGAAGACAAGGGCCGAGCTTCACCGAGTGGTAATTGGCTCCAAAAGGGGGAAATGAGCCAAATGGACAGAAGAGAAAATGGAAGGAATGTGATAATAATGATAGAAGAATGACATCTAATGGAGGAGGGGTGGATACCAACATGGAGGAGAAGAGGAGACGCTATGAAGTGGCGTCACCATGGAGACGTTAGTTTGAGGGAAGGTGAGCCGCGGCGGTGGTGGGCGTGATGGGTGATGTGGGTGAAGAGGTGAGGCGAGAGGAAGGATGGAGACAAAAGGAAAATGTGGAGGAGAGCGAGTGAGCGCACGTCGTCGCACCTTCCTCTCTTTGTCTCTGTGTTTGACGCAAGCTGCACACACACACACACACAGGCTCAGAGGGTTTGAAGACGATGGAGAAGCAATCCAAGGTTGAGATGTGGAATTAGATGAATGGAGTGAAAAAGGAAAAAGAATGTGTGTGTGTGTGTGTGTGTGTGTGTGTGTGTGTGTGTGTACGCTTTTGTGCCATTATGACTCATACAAGCTGCTGTCAAGCTGATGTCACACCCACACCCCCCCAGCCCCATCCCCCCCCTCCCTTCACACCGCTGATTGACATGATGGCAAACACCAGCAGTCTCCTCATTTACTGCTATGGCTACAGAGAATAAAAGGAATAAAAGGAGGAGGGGATAAGAGAGGGGGGGGGATAGAGAGAGAGAGATGTGATTCAGGAAACAAAGAAACTGATGTGACATGACGGTGTGAGATTGAAGTGAAAACAGAGTGAGATAGATAGATAGATAGATAGATAGATAGATAGTGCAGCACGTCATCACAGATTCAGTCAGTGAACTTCTACCACCGGCAACCCGCTAAGAATTGAGTTTAAAACCCTGTGATCCATCACAGACAATCATCATTTGGCTCTGGGCTCTGGCACAACATGAAGTTAACAGCAGATACACAGACAAATAGACAACAACACACACAAGCTGGAAGATATCAAGAGAAGCAAAAAGCCATGAAATATTTGTTTATGCTGTTGGTATTAGAAGGGTGAAGTTTAATTGCCAGTTGTCTGCTTTAATACGTGAAAAGAGGATGATTGAATGGGAACGTGTGAGTCTGCATATTCTCCCCTGTGACACACACACACACGCACACATACACGCTGTCCGTAATTAATCCAGTGTCTACAAACCTAAACTCCCACTGATGCTGATGACATTTCAGCTTATTTGTTGTGATGCATGGCCCCTCTCACACACACACACACACACACACACACACACACACACAGAAACACACCCTAGCAACAATATGAAGTTATTTTTAGCAAAGGAAAAGCACTGCAGTTCAGCCCAGCCTATACGGATACACACACACACACACACACACACACACGCAGTACACAGGTTTATGAATGTTTCTGCGTTAGTTGAGGATGTTAATAAGAAACAAAAAGCTCAATCTGTCGGCTCATGTTGACACAGTAACTCCAGTCACAGCTCAGCTCACATTTGATTTAGATTCATCTCCATATCTCCTGCATGTGTCAGGTCACCCGTCACACACCATGATGCTAATGTAGATACAGCAGAGGCATTTCTACCACAGCAAAACGACTGCTTACGACCCCATGATTTACAGCTGTCCCTGTGTGTGTGTGTGTGTGTGTGTGTGTGTGTGTGTGTGTGTGTGTGTGTGTGTGTGTGTGTGTGTGTGTGTGTGTGTGTGTGTGTGTCGGGAGGAGAGGGGTGCTTTTATGAATGGAGAGGTGTGATGTCAGAGGAGTGATGCTGTGGGATTATACAACACAGCTTCCAAACATCAATTCCTCTCTCTTGCTTCCCTCTTTCTCCCTCCTCCCCACACACACACACACACACACACACACCCAGAGGACTGCAGATGAATGTGTCCTGTAACGTCAGGAGGCTCTCTGCTGTGCCTCAGCAGCCCTATATAGAGAGCAGGCAGCTGATACCGTGTATTCAAGCACATAAAAGCACCTGCAGGTCCTTACGTCAGGCTCTTGTTGTCTTAATAGATGTGGAAAAACGACAACATAACGTTTAATATAGGAAGCATGTGATGGGATGCAGCTAGATGTGGAAGAGCACTTATGGTTATGGATTGTGAGAGGTCACCGAGGGAGAGAAGCTAACACAAATATAAACACAACACTTTTATTTTTTGCAGCAATGATACAATAATAATTTAAATAATACCTTGAAGATTTGTTCAATACTCATATATTGTATTTCTCTCCCATTTTGCCCACATATTGGTTTATATCACCGTTTGCTTGCTTGCATTTCATCTTTGTAAAGATGATCTGCTGCACAGGTGTGGCTCATTAAGACGTTGATTAAGCCCTGATCACCACTAAGGTGTTCCTTATCATGAGGTCATTACAATTTCGGTTGCCGGATTTACTTTTATTACCTTTAAACTCAGTAATATCTTCGAAATTGACAAATATTGCTTTCATATTGTTGTTCAGTATAGTAAGAATCACTTTAAAGGGTTTAATGGTGATTTGTCGTTGTCTCTTTACTCTTTGTCTAAAGATGATTCACCTCCTAATGTGACAAACCCTTTGATCTCCGCTACTTCGTCTCCACCCAACAGCGACCTTTTCCGGGCGTGCAGGTCCCGGTGTGCCCCCACCTTTATCTGGCCGAGTGCCGGAGCTTTGGCTCCCGGTGGACCGGGGCGTTTATCACCGTCACTGTCAGCGGAGAGGGAGCGCTGCTGAACTGCGACAGCAACTCCGCGGTGGTTTCAGCCTGTGAGTCATCGCTGGCGGGTTTAACTCCTCATCCGCCACGACTGGAGATGATCTATGATGCTGCGACTATTATATGCGCTTTGGTTAACGGCAATCTGACTGTATTTCGACGCGAAAAGGGACGTGAAAGACATATTTCCTTATTAACAATCTAGTGTTTACATGAAAGGAGAGGATAGTGAATGATGATAGTGATGTTATTAAACGATAAATACAACAAGATTACTTTACAGGAATATAATCTGCAGCTCAATGCGTCTTCTTCCAGATTTTAACACATATTTCCAGTCAATAGCTTTTGCAGACGCGCTGCTGCAACAGACAGAGTTGAGATCTATTTATAATACACCGAGCTCTTTGGTATGCCATATCATAAACCTGAATCATTGATATGGATTTTTTAGGCTCGGCTCTTGCGTGTGTCCTGTGATGACGCGGTGGTCAGGTGTTGCCTCATATAACCGGAGGAGCTGTCCAAGTGCTGAAAACACAACAGCGCCGCTCCAGAGGAGATGACAGACACCTTCACTGCTGTTTGAGCTTTATTGCCAAAGGTAAGGAACAGATTTATGAGCTGTTATTGCCTTTCGATAACCAAATATGTTGAGATTTAGATCGATCTTTTTTTTATCATAGCTTCAGGGCAGGATTCCCTGTTTAAATTTGAAGTGGCCGTTATCGTTGTTTGCGTCAACACTTAGCGACTGACACAGATATTTGTGTTAGGCGGTGATCGAACCTGTAAACGTCGTGTTGTTGTTGTTTTGTCTTCGATAAATTATGCTGGTCATGTGAAATCGGATGCTGAGGTTGCCCGTAACAACGCGGGGAGGAGTGACTCATCCAGCGATGTATCACTTCACGGGCATCATCCGAGCATTTACACTTTGCAAAGCGGAACTTGATTACATTCAAACCAAACACCCGCTTTTTCACGTACTTGTTGCTATAATTGAGGTATTTAACAGTCTTCTTTTACCCTCCTGTGATGTTTGTTTTGTTTTTCATAATCACAACGACGTCATCATTTTTTTAAATGATCTTTTAATCCGCAGGTTATAGCCTAAAATGCTGCATTTCCACCACAAGTTGCCCGTGGGGGGAGCCGTCATCCTGCTCGCCTTCCTCCTCCATAGATGCGCCGTGCAGGCTGCGTCTCTCCCCCGCCACTACAGGCTCCGAGGCGGGGAAAGTGAGGGGCAGCCGGCTGCCTACCCGCCCAGCTCCGACATGATCAAAGCCCTGGAGTACATTGAAAACCTGAAGCAGCGGAACGGGGGTCGACAGGAGCCCGCGGATTACGACGAAGTGGACAAATTCAGGGTCCTGCTCCAGCTCGCCTCACGCCAGGATGAGGGCGCCGGGGACCGCCAGCCTGCCCCCGCTGCTCAGAGACAGGACATTTCCGCCGAGCAGCTGATGAAAGCTCTGCTCAAGTCTCTCCAGGACCAGAGCGGCAGGCTCAGCCCCGCAACTGCGCCCCGGAGCGACCGCCGCACTCACCGGCACCGCACCAAAGAAACCGACGGCCCCGACGGCGCACAGGTAGAGTACGGTAACTTCCCCAGACCCCATAAAAAATACCCGCTGATGTTCGAGGACGAGGAGAACACCGACGCTGCTAAACGGGCCACCGAGGACCTGGACGAGCAGTACACACCCCAGAGCCTCGCTAATTTACGCTCCATCTTCGACGAGCTCGGGAGGATGCCCATCGCCGCCGGACAAAAGAGAGACGTGTTCGGGGACGACGACAACGACGACGAAGACATGTTCAGCCTCAGGAGCCAGGCCTACGAGGACGTGGCCGGGGGAGAGGACTGGGTCCCCGTGGAGGAGAGGGAGGAGACCGAGGAGATGGTAAACGGGAGTCACGAAGAGCTACAAAGAGCGGCGGGTGACGCGCCTGATCAGGAGGAAGCAGAGCAAGAGGAGATGCAACGCAGGAGCCCCAACCAAGAGGAGGCTGATGACGACACCAAACTGGTCGATTACTACCTGCTGAAGGTGTTGGAGATGAGCGACCAGACCGGGGAGCAGAGGAAGAGACTGATCCGGCCCTCCATCATGGATCCCCGGACAGTGAAGGAGCTGCTTGAACTCTCCCTGAAGCTCCACGTCCCTCCCCAGGATCTTATTGACATGCTGATCACAAACGAGCTCCGGAAACTTCACCGCAACCCCCAAACCCCAGCTCGCTACACGGCCGGCCAGACGCCCAAAATTAGGTACTACAGCCGGAGACTGCCGGTGAAGCCCAAGCCGGCCCCGGAGGACATGGACAGGGAGGACTTTTTAGACATCATCGGCGTGGAGACAATCAGTAACGAGTACCCGGTGATGCAGAGACCCTTGAAGACAGCTCCATCTTCGGACAGACGCCCACTTCTTCAGACCGCAGCAGCAGCAGCCGCGAATTCCGGCCCGAGTCCCGTTAAAATCCCTTCCCCGGCCGGCCGCAGGGAGAACCTGTTTCTATCCGAGCTCAACAAAATGCCCCTGAAACGCCAGAGCGACGACGCCGACGAGGGCGACGACGTGGAAGATGAGGTGACGACCTATCTGGCGGCCAAGATCCTCACAGAGTATCCAAACACCATCACCAAGCGGGACACCCAGGCGCAGATGAAGGGACAGTTCCCGTACGAGCTGTACGAGCGCGCCATGAAGGACTACCTGGGACAGATGGACAGTGACAGAAGGCCCGCGGCCAAGAGGGAGACCGAGGTGGCCGAGGAGGAGGACGCAAAGCCCACGGAGGTACAGGAGAGGGAGAGGGAGGAGATAGCGGCCAAGACCTCGGCCCCACAGACCGCCAATGAGGAAGAGGAGGAGAAGGAGCACCGCGGGAAAACAGTGGCCGGGATGTAGCCTGACCCTTCCCCCCTCCCCTCCCTGCAAGACGCACATTATGATATAATATTTATACTGTCTCAAAATACAAGTTTGGTGGACGTGATCTAGTTTACATTACAAATTTCTATTATATAAAGTATAGCTGGTATCACTGTCACCCTGACGAAAAACTTGGTAACCATGGTAATCCTATAGGTCCGATATATTTTTATGATCTCAGTCCCTCATACAAGCGTATTGCAAAGGCACAAACAGGAATATTGTCACTCCCAAATTGATGATATATGATATATGATGACCACGATGATAATAAAATTAAAAGTTTTCTGATGCTGTGATGTTTGTAAACACAGGTGCACATTTCTGATTGTTGATGTTAACGATGAACTGAAATACACAGTAATGTCAGCCGTTTCCACTGCTTATTGTGACTATGTGTAATGAAATGTGGTAAAACTGTTGAAAAGGTATAATAATTGCTGTAAAATTCACAATAAAGTCCCTATAGGAGTGCTATGGATCTATTATAGGGGTTTTCATTAGGGGGAAGTGTGCCGGCCAGAGAACGAGTGTTGTTGTGACTCGCGATATATTCAGGGTTAGTGGATTTAATGTTATAATTATGGATAATTATTTCCAAGTCTAAGTATTAGACCGTCGCCTGCCTTCCAACCCTTTCATACTGCAAAGCTCTGTATTGTTGGCCTACCAGTTGTTGTGCTACGTATGCTCATTTTTAACTCATTTTGTACATGTTCAATGATGTGTGATGAACCAGAGATGAATAAAGCATCAGCTGTATTATTTTTCTTCTTGCCGAGTTGTGTTGCCTTATTAAACTCGCGTGCGCTGCAGAGGAAGAGGAGGAGGAGGAGGAGATGGCTTTATATGTCACGAATGCTCATTGAAACCCACTTGGCTTTCTGTTCGAATGAATCCAAAACAAAACAAATCTCTCAAAGGCGGATAGATTGTTTATCAAAATACACGTTTTAATCATAAGCTTCGACATAATACATTGCACAGTAGAAAAACAAAAAAAACTAAGATATTCACACCCACACTTGTAACTGTTTCTTTTAAAGATGAACGATCCCACACGGATGCAAGAGGCTGTCTAGGATACAGATTAAAGCCTGGGAGAAATCCACCTGCTCCAAAATCAGATATCATATTTCCTGGTGAGCTAGAGGGTAGAACACGTGATATAAATAAACATCCAAAAGCACTTCATGGTTATGACTTGTGTTTCCTTGATCTTCAGGTACTATTTCATTGAATATGACTGAAGGGAATGAAAGCAAACATCTCTTCATCCCTCTTTCATTTGAGTGGGAATAACAGTTGGATTGGAAGTATAGGCACAAGGTGAGCAGACATTCATTGCCCCCCTCTTTCTCTTCTTCTTCTTCTTCTTCTTCCTCACATACATTACATTCAGTTTGTGTTTTCCCCGCGGGTGTCATGTCCTTTCCCGCCGGTTTAAAAAGCAGGTTTGCTCATATACTCTTCCAGCGTCTGGCAAAAGGGAACAAAGAAGGGACGTGAGGTGCGTTTAGGTCTCCTGACAAAAAACCTGATTTCACTGAAATTTAGATCCACTCACACATCTACTCATCCCCTGTTATTAAGAGCAGAGAACACTAACACACGGTCACTAACACAAGCAGAGCCTCTAACCTTTCTGTCCATATTCAAGGTCATCCAAACAGCTCCACCTCATACCAATCACTGTTGTCATCCTGAAGCGATAATGATCAAAATGAATAGTAGGCTACGCTGCACATATCCAACTCTAGATCAGAGTGTTAGTCAAACCCTGCTCACAAGCACAAACAACACACACCCCGTTAACTAGTGTACCACACCTACAGGGAGAGAGGGGGGAAGCGTCAGCCACAGACTAAACCTATGACACATTGCAGGGAAATCTGTCTCTCACTGGCAATAACACTGGCAGAGAGAGAGAGAGAGATATGCAAAGAGGAAGAGACAGAGAGACTACAACACACAACGACACAAATCTGTCACAAAAAAGGAGCTCCGGCTAATGTGAGCGTCCGCAGAAGCCTACATGGGGGAGAAAGGGACACACCAGGGACTCAGCAGCAGCACCACTGTTAATTGGTCTCATTGATACTGAACACTAGATATGGTTGCTATGTTCACACACACACACACACACACACACACACAAATAAATTGAAACGAGTCTCAATGTTATTGTGTAAAGACGCATCTTTAACCCCCAGCCATAGTTGAACAAAAAGACAATGTAATGCAAAATTGGATGTCACAGCTGTCACTGTTTTCATTCACCACACAGATGTTACACACCCAAGATGCACGTGGGCGCGCGTGTGTGTATCGGTGCGTTTTACCTCCTGCAGCATGTCGGAAGCTTCGATGGCACGACTCACAATCAGTTTGGAGGTTTCTTGTATTTCCCCACCCAAGAGAAACTCATCCAGGATAAAATAGGCCTTCTCAAAGTTAAAGATGATGTCCAGCTCACACACCTGAGGAGGCACAATGGTATACATGCGTCAGAATGCATGCAAGCCTGTAAGAATACTGTTTTACATTGCTTTGTTTATGCACACAGGCTTAATCTGCCATCAGATTGCAGTTATGCTTCATTAATTGCAGGTTGTTATGAAATAAAAGGAGGTGAAACGTGATGAAATACATTGCCAAAGTATTTGTCCAGTAGCTCCACGTAACGATGAATAACCTCCAGGGCCAACAGCTCGTTCTCCTGACTGTCCACAGCCAAGCAGAAATACAAACTGGCATACCTGAGAAGAGGATCAATCGGTGTCATTCAGTGGAAATGAGCCTAGCGGTTCTAAATCTAATACATTTCTCCAAAACAGTACCCACCGCTTGTAAACCACCTTCATGTCTTTCCAGTGGACGAAGTTACAGGAGCGCGGTTGCCGGGTCAACACCAAGGTGGTCATGTCCCTGATGATCTTCTTCTTCTCACGCTCCGATATGGGCGTGAACCACTTCTGGAGTCGCAGTCTCCCCTGGCGACTGAACAGCAGCAGGAAATGCATCTAATAATGAAACAGATGAGATGAAACGTGCTTGAACATAGAGAACATGATCTCACAGACACAAACACACACACACACACACTCGCGCCCACCAAGAGTCAGAGGAGTAGGTCACTGTTTGAGTTGGTTAAAGTTTAACTAGTCTGGAAAAAAGAGAGGAAGGCTGACAGGACGAAATGCTGAGGTGTGTGTGAATGACTGAGGAAGAACTTGTTTGGAGTTTTCTTTCCCCATTTTCAAGAAAAGCTCTGAAGTTGTGCTTCGGATGTTTGGAGAATGTGTTTCCTTGTGTGGGACATGTTTGGCTACATATCAAAATGGTACTTTCGTTTGTCCACCGCTCAACAGGAAACGCTCTGTTTCAATGCTTCTTCCTTTAATTGTTGCTTTGAGAGGGAAAATATCGACCACTATAGACTCTCTGGTGCTTTCATTCATTATTTATTGTTCAATGTTGACTTAACGTCACATGACACAATGTTAACACTAACCAAGATGATCAAATATATCTTATCTAGGTTAAAATTTACCTCAAACACAGACTGTGTTCTTGATGAAAACATCTGTACTTTTCCTATTTGTACATTCACACATCACAATGTTTCCTTACTGTAAAACAAACATACACACAATAGATTTGCACAGGGTGGCAACAACATTTACATGAACATTTGAGATCAGTAGTAGAAAATTTGTTTCGTTCTTGACTTTACAAAAATTGTACACAACACTTATTTCCCAGGATTAAACTAAAACCTACAGTAGAAACACATCTGAGTGTAACTTTGGTACTTCCACTCTGGACCCTCTGTAGAAGCCTGGCAGGCAAATGATTATGGAAAGCGAGACTCTCTGCCACCAGGGCGGAAAGTGACGAAACCTGTTTGACTGAGGGGGCAGGTTAGGGAAGCGCACACCTGACTTCCGACTCAACACAAAATGGACATTTTAGAACGAATAAAAGTGAGGAGTTTGTGGAGAGGACAACTAAACAACACAGTATTGTCTAAGATATCGAAATATAGGAATATATCAACAATAAAGAGGGATAGTATTAACTCAGACGTTCATCTTTTCATCGAAAACAGGTGCAACAGGTGAACAGCCGTGACACACAGGCCATACTAGCGCGATTTAAAGCGCACAAAAGAGTGTAGAAACCCTACTTACCATTTTGAGGCAATTCCAAATGAAGGGAAATTATTTAAAAGCTCATTAACCCTCACAGAGGGTCTATAAATCCGCCTGGAGACATAGCTTCGGCGTCCACTCCACTCTGCTGGGTAAGTTACCAAACTCCTCCCACTGACGTCACCTATCGCCCAAAGCTAATCTTATTGGTTCTGGTTGATTTCATGTGACGTGTGCAAAAAAAAACCCCAACCGTTTACTCCGCCCACTCCAAACCTTACACCGCTCCCAAGAGACCCGCCGACGGAACGGATGAGCTGATAAAAGTTCAAATCATGTTACTTTGGGAGGGTTTTAATGTAGGAGGTCACGCCATTCCCATGCAGTGCCGATAGGGGGCAGTCGCTTCAGTGATTGAAAGGAGTGCGTGGGCAGCTGCTGCAGTTTGGAGATACTTCACTTACAATGAGGAGATGTCTCTGTATCGAAATGTCATCTGGTTTTTGAAAGGAATCCACGAATATACAAGGTCAGTCAGTTCACTGTCTATCTATGCGTCAATCTTTTTTTAATTTTCTTTTTACATAATCCTTTCAAAATTCTGCTTTGGGGATATAGGCTCTTTCACACAGCACATTTTCACTAGGATTCATTAAATGTGGACATAACTCACTGCATTTGTTTATTTAAACTGATTTTTTGAAGTCTACAGCCTTTTAGAGTGAGACATAAAGGTCTTATCACTGTATGGTACTAGCAGCACCACACACGTAAGTCTTTATACTACAGTTACAATAGTTCCATTGACAGCTTAAGTGTCTTGTGGATGACACTCACATTCACAGGAAACAGATAAACAAACACATTTCAGTTTGTCTTACCAAAGTCTTATCCAATGTCCAATGTGGAATTTGTGTCTTATAATGCCAAACACTTACAGGCATAGAGGAATCTGCTTTATCGCTGACCTGGTTGATTACAGATACACATATATCAGTATGGGCGTGTCTGTTTGCAGCCTTTTCAAAGTTTATTTCACCCTAATGTACTTTTTATGTATTTATTTTTGTCATATGTTTTTGTTTACTAGCTGGCATTAACTTTCACTTACTCTCAGTATCAATACTGGTATTTTCATCAACAATCCTGATTAGTTTGGGCGTTGACGCATTTCCATTTTCTGTTTCCCTTTTCCACCAGGACTGGATATGAAGAAGCATCTAAACACTTTGTGGCCAAGGACCTGGATGTATCTGTTGTGGGGAGAACCTTCATGGTCACTGGAGCCAACAGTGGCATTGGCAAAGCTACTGCCATGGCTATAGCAAAGAAAGGTACATGCACTAATAAAGACAAACACTGGGAGGTCTTTTCTACACTGAATTGTGTTGATTTGTGGATATAAAGAACACTTGTGTATTGTTTCCAGGTGGCATGGTCCACATGGTGTGCAGGAACAAAGATAAGGCTGAAGATGCCAGGACAGAGATCGTCAGGGAGTCTGGGAATACGGTGGGTGCTTGACACTAAATGTGAAAAATTGATTGCTGATGAAATGATTTGAGAGCAAAAGAAGGGAGAGGGATTGAATGGACTGGATTGTGCTTTTGTTTTGTTTTTTAGGAGGTATACATCCATATAGTTGACATGTCAGAGACACAAAAGGTTTGGGAATTTGCTGAAGCCTTCAAGAAACAGCATCCTTCTTTAAATGTTTTGGTATGTATCCGTTTCTTTGACTCTTCATCATAAATTAGATTTCAAAGCACAATTTAAATATCTGTGGTGATTTACAAAATGTAGCCTAGTTCTGGTTGACTTAAGTCTTGCATCACATTCTCCACAAATGGAATCTGAACAAACAAATGCGTATATTCAGACCAATCTTACTGATTTGTGTTTTTTGTTTAACCTTTGTTCATCTGTGGTTTTCTGGTCAAACAATTGCCATGTAACCCACATTGGAATTTTATTTTCCAGACAAAATGTTATACCCATTTATGGCTCAAAACATTTATGACCTTTCTCGCGGCTGTGATATATTAAGTCTCTTTGGGATCCAGATCACCTTTGATTCTGTGTTTGCACAATGAGATCATGATACTGGTGATAAGTGCAAATCAATGGACATAAATCCTATAAAAACATCAGACAAAACACCTGTTAATAGATTTTTAAATAGATATAATGGTTTGCTCAGGAACCCAAGGATTTATTTTCTATTTCTGTTTGTCAGATAAACAATGCGGGCTGCATGGTACACAAGAGAGAGGTCAATGCTGAGGGACTGGAGAAGAACTTTGCCACCAACACCATGGGTAAGACCTCATCCTGGTGATTAAAAGCCAACTAACATCTTTCCATATGATGTTTTGTAATTTGGAGTAGTCTGACGCGTGATGTGTTTCCCTATAGGTGTGTATATCCTCACCCAGAGCCTTATACCACTTCTACAGAACAGCCGGGATCCAAGGGTGGTATGTTCGCATACTTGGCTCATCTGTATCATGAAGACGGCATAATAGTCACTTCTGTCCAAGCTGTAATGGTTGTTATGCAAGTAGAATGCTTCTTTTCTTCCTGCCCGCGTCAGATCGCTGTGTCCTCAGGAGGCATGCTAGTGCAGAAACTCAGAGATGGAGATGTGCAGTCGAAGAAAGGCTACTTTGATGGTACCATGATCTACGCTCAGAACAAGGTAGGTGATTCAGGATCCCCCGGCATCAGAGGATCTATCTATCTTTGTGGGTTTACATCCCAGACTCCCATCTAGGACAGGCTTGTGATGCGCCTTATCAGGATATCAGAGGATACGAGTGAACATTTTTGGCTCTGGGCCTGCATCAGGAATTCAGCCGGCTTAGCAACCTCCTCTGTCTAATTGGGTTTAATTTTCTGACATTCCAGTGAATAGACAGAGGTTTAAATAGAAATAATGGTGTTCATTACTTTTAATTTAACAGAGTAATAGAGGAAATAGAGCTCATTTTACAAGTTGGGGTGACAAGGTGTTGTTTCCCGTCAGAGACAGCAGGTGGTGCTGACGGAGCAGTGGGCCAAAGCTAACCCACTCATTCACTTCTCTGTGATGCATCCAGGATGGGTTAACACACCAGGTACGGTATCTTTAAGCAGAAGGCCCAGTAGTTTAATTACACAAAAATTACACATAAAAAGTGTGATTGATCATTTCTGAGCCAGCACAGCTTACTCTGTATGTGTTGCAATTGTTTTGTTTGTTTCCAACATCTCCTTCTAATGTGACACATTTGATACTGATGTGTTACAACAAACCTCATACATGACGATACTCCTTTTCGCAGCTGTTTCTACATCACTGCCACAGTTCCACCAGATGATGGGGGAGAGGCTGCGGACAGTAGAGCAGGGGGCCGACACCGTGTTGTGGTTGGCTATGTCCAGGGTCGCAGTCAGAACACCAAGTGGGCAGTTCTTTCAAGGTGAGTAGCAAGAAATTTCGACACAGTTCTCTTTATTGTTACTCAAAGCTCACCTCTCTTCGCTGGCAGCTGCATTTTTGACAGCATTTGCATCTGTATTGCAGATCGTGAACCTGTTCCAGCTCACCTGCCTCTGGCTTGGACTCACAGCTCTACTGAAGAGATTCAAAACTTCATGACCAAGCTGGAGACTCTTGCCAAAGCAACTCAGTGTCTCGTAGTTTAAAGTTTCTAAAGTCTTGATATAAATGCTACCTCATGTAGCTTTAAACTATTCAGTGTTAATAATCATCTGAAACGTGTGACACAGTTGTCTTGTTTAATCTTGCTTGACAGATGTGTATCTTAATTCTGCTCATTAATGTAGTGTTTCTGACTGAAAGTATCATGAAGCACTGATTCACTGACTAAATGATTCATTCGTCTTTTAAGTCTTCTATTTAGATCTTGTGCTCGTTATCTAAAACTTTAAACAGGATTTTATCTGTTGGATGTGGCTGTAATGTCTGACTCATTGTTCTCTTGGGAAAAACTGCTATCAGACAGTGTTTGTGTGGGAGAGAGCAATCCTGAAGTCTTATATTAGATTTAGATATTGCTCCCATGGGTGTCAGCTGACTATAAAGACAATTATGTGATTTCTTAACACTTGAGCAACACAGGCAGCCCACTGTTAGCACATATAAAACTGCAGGACATCTTTACCTAATGTCATTGTAATGGAAAATAAAAAAACACTCAGACCGATGTAATGAGACATTTCAAATGAATATAAATGTGGAAACTTGATCGCTGAGCATCAATACTCAATATTTTTATTTTCATTTTGTAACAATCCACATTTGCTGCTTTTAATAATTTTATCATTTCATCATTTTTACAGTATTGAAACAAAAAAATAATGTGGTGCATTCACATTTTTCCCAAGGGATTCTTTGCAAGTTTGATCTCTACAAGGGTAAAACAGTGAACAGCGTGAAGCTGGATCCATCCGTGTTAAAACTCACAGAGAATAGGAAGACTGGGCCAGATTTAAAAATAATCTATTATCTGATGGATTTTTTCTAATGCAGATAACCCCCCCCTTCCCAAATTTGATTTTTATTGTATTTTTGTAAGGGACAATCAGTCAGGTTCCCAGTATTTTGTCTTAAGAGAAACTTCCAGTCCATGCGAAACAGTCCAAAGGAAAAAAAAACAAATCCCACTGATCTCCCCTCCAGCATCTTCCTCTTCCTCTTCTAATCCTTACCGTTCTCTCTATGCAACGTAGGTGTACACCTTACGATCCTCGGGTGTTCTTGCCAAGTACTCTCTTTCTATTAGTCCTTCTATACGCTTCTTGATGACCACAGGGCTGGGAAGAAAACGTGCACGGAGTTGCTGGGTCACCTGAAGAAAGACACAAAATGCGAAACTTCACAACACTGACAACCTTTTCCAAATAACTGAATGAAAACTGTTGAAGACGGACACTTGCTGAAGATGAGCGACTGTGCGTGTGCGCTTCCTACCTCTGCTACCAGAATATTATGCTGCATCTTCTTCCTCGACTTCATAATTCTAACAATGGCAGCCTCAATCTCGTGCTTTCTGTCGTCATCCACCTTCTGCCGCGTCTCTTTCCTTTCAGGGTCCGACTCTCCCTGTTTAGCAGCAACTGGTAAAAGAGGACACAAGGCTTAGAGTTTATGTAGAAAAGCAGTCAGCAGTCACAGTCAGAAAGCAAGATGAAAGACCATTCGGTGCTCTGTCATGACTGAGCGTCCAGACTGTCTCTGGAAACACACCTGTCTGGATTTTGACTCTGTGCAGTTTGGAAGTAAACTGATCATTGACTGTAAACACATGGCCGTTTTCAATCTCCTTGGATTTGGGTTCCTTGGTGAGAACTCTCTGTGTGGGCTTCCCGCAAGCCAGCGACTGCAACGCTCGCACCAGCTCCCGCTCGGGAATATCCGTCTCCTGCTGGATCTCCTGTAGGGAAGGAAGAAAACGGGGGACACTGATTATCAAGTGTATCCACACCTGAGAGAGATGCATGTAACTCATACAGTAAGCAAAAATAACCTTCTCTACAAAGGAGAATTATGAGAGCTGAAGACAAAAACATCTGAGAAGATGAAGAGGTGCTTCTTTGTGTCCCCACCTCAAAAGTGCACTTTTCTCTGTTATTGAAGAGCATGAGGATGGTCATCTGGAAGGTGGAGACCTGCAGTATGTGCTTACGAGTGTTGGAGCCCGTGACCTGGGCGCCTCCCACTCCCACTTCTGAACCATCCTCCTGCAGATAACATAGAGGGAAAGGTGTAGAATCATGACTTTGGTTCTGCTTGAATATATTGTCCAATCCTTCCACAAGCCAAACAAACGATGGCAACTTGAACTTTGCACTATGCTACGAAGGCTTTAAAATCTCTCACTAGCAAATAATGACATTTCTGTTTACCTTTTTAACCGCTCCGTAGAAGGTTGCGTTCAGGTCTGCGCCACCCATGTGGTGCTGCAGTGTGAGCTGCCTACCACTGTGTTTGGCGAGGTAAAACCTGCAAAAAGCACGAGGACACATCTCCAGCCCCACTATACAGAATACAGCAATAACAATAACATCAACGAGTAAATCCAAGACTGTTACCTTCTAAAGACCTCAAAGGCATGTCTGGGAGAGGGCGGGATGGTGCATTTAGGTGTGGCAGACTGTGTAGGCCAGTAGCCAGTAGTGAGGACTCTTACTATAAGGTCCACACCACCTAGAGATGCCTGTGACAGATGCACAGAAGAGGTTTTTGAGAACCACTTTCAATTCCAACCCATGCTGAATGATTCAGTCTACACATTTTTGTTTCTCATAGGATGTTTGTGGGATTTACCCCTGTGGTCTGTATATGCTGTCTGAACTCATCCATGGTGGTGTTGGAGATGCTCATGTCTCTGAACATCCCTTCCAGTTTCGAGGTGAACTGACAGCCGCATTCTGTCTGCAAAAACAAAAAGGCGGAAAAAACATTGAGCCGGAACTGCTTATGGCAGGTACCAGCACCCTTAGGAGAGAGGGAGGAATAAACGATGGGACACCCTTTCAAAATGTCTCATCCTTTTACCTTGAGCTTAGAGATCATGTTCTTCTCCGAGTCATCAGACACGCTCTTGTTGCTGAGCAGCCTGCGCCCCAGATGCTGCTTGTAGTACCTTTCGAACACGTCCTTCTCCTGCATGAACCTGAACAACACCATGGCTTTGTCGAGGATCGACTCCACCTCCTGCTCTGTCAACTTTATTGTATGAGGCAGAGAAGAAAGAATAAAAAGAATCAGGCAATTTATAGACACTCCCACACACGTGTATTTTTGAGCTGATAAAGGGTCGAAGGAAACATAAATCTACTTTCTGCTACGTTTATGAGCTGGTCAAGCAATATTTCTGATTGAATAACTACACACCCCTTTGACTCCTTTCTTTAGCTTGTCGTCGATGAAGAGCGATAGGTACTCGGGCGAGCGGGAGTTGAGGTTGAGAAAATATTCAAAATCTCCAGCTATGGTTTGTTTGAAGAGTCTGTCATTGTTGAAGGACTCGAGGAGGAAACGGTCGAAGCGTGTCTTCAGGTCTAGCAGGCCCTGAGCAGGAGACGAGAGAACGCACGTCACTCAACACGACAACATTTTCTGAAGGTACTGATACAAATGTTAATAAAATCTTTTTACTTGAATGTAGTCGACAGGGTTTTTGCCTTCTCCTTCTTCGGACACCAGCGCCTTGCCCTGCTCCCTCAGGTAAGAGCTCATACACTCACACATGGTCTTAAGGCCATTTGGCACACGACTGAAGAGCTTATACATACACGCAAGGTCTGAGAGGGAGACATGACAGGAAAAGGAAGCTTACAAATGCTGTATCCATCAACCAGATTTTCGGAATTTGCAAGGCAATGAAAATACGATACATCATTTATTAAACTTGGCTTGTTATACGGTACAAAGCTTGTCTACCAATAAAGACATTTTTCTGTTACCGCAGCAAGCCACAGCTTCTCCAGATTATTACAAGATTAAAATGGCAAACTGCACAAGGTTTATTGACAAAAAGTCATCAAAATAATATGAAAGCTAGTGAGAATCAGCAGCACAAATGCCACAATGTACCACAGTTGCTACTGGTGCATTTAATCTTTGATCTAGAACATTTTGTTATGGGCTAATGCAATAAAACTTTTACGCAGGGAAACTGAGGCGATGCATTTACCTTCTGTCTTGCCATTCTTGAGCATATGGACCAGACCGGAGTTCTCCATCTCCACAATGGTTTTCATGTGTTTGGATATGAGCTCCCTCTCCACAACTTTGACGATGGGCTCCTCTGTGGACTTGTCCAGGCAGTGCATCACTCGCTCAATTTCCTCATTGATTCGGGCCTCTACTTTCTTTATGTAGACACTGGCACTGTTCTCTGCTAGGAACTTTTGGCTTTCCATCTGAAGGATGAAAGAGATTGTGTGTGTGTGTGTGTGTGTGTGTGTGTGTGTGTGTATGTGTGTTTTTTCAGACTTTCAATAGGTACACAAACATGAAGCACAAAGAACCTGCCACATTCAGTTATTCGGCTCACTCACCTGGAAGAATTCAGCTGACATGTCTAAGAAAGGGCCCTCAAAGTCCTCCTCATACACTGACCTGCCATCCAGGCCAAGAATCATCAGCATCTGGCAGGCGTTTCTGATCGCCCCCCTGCAACCAACGCAAAAGATATTTATATTTGGAAAATGTTCACTCTCCTGACACGTCTCTCTTTCCACCATATTAACAGGACCTGGTGAAATGGACTTTGTCAACAGAAAGGCTTTGAATTGGCAGGTGTTGTAAATGTGTTCACGGCTTGTGTGCTTTAAAAAAAAAAAGATGAAACCAACAAGTTTAATAATAAGCTTGACTCTGATTCTTAGTCTAATATGCTTGACGAAATCTAATTTAATTATGGAAATTACATATGGTAAACACAGTATGATGCCGACTCATACAGTTCACACATTTTAAGTCTCTAGAACAGATTCTAGGTGTCTAGGATAAGAGAAAACATAGACCATTCACATTATCTACTGAATATACTATTATCAAGCTTGACCTTGACTTCAAATTGCAGACAAAACACAATCTGTGGAATGATCATGAACTGACTGATCTACTGGCCCAACTCAAGGTCTAACTGCTCCAGGCCCTCCTTCGACACTGAAGCGATACTTATGCATACCTGTCTACGACCTCTCCCTTCCTCTCACGTGCGATCATGTCCAACAGGGTCTGACGTAGGTGGTCTCGAATGCAGCCGTAGCGGACCACCTGGTCCCTGAATATGATGAGGCCCAGGTTGTACACGTTCTCCACGTTATTTTGCTGAACATAGACCCGGTCCTGGGTTCAAAGAGGAGAGAAGAGGGTGGAAAAGACTTCAGATATGTATGGAAGAGAGTATCATTGCTAAAATACATGTTGTGCACAATGTTTAGAGCTTGCTAGTACATTGGAGGTACAGGTAACAGATGAGCCACATTCAGATGGCGTTAGAATTACAGGGGGATGATGACTTAATGGCCATGCTACTTCGTGACCAAATTTGACCAACCAGTGCCAGGAGGTAATAGGACACACAGCTGTGCCCTGATCTGGATTATTACTGAATAGCACATAAGATATTAAAAATCCACCCTAGAGAAATAAACACACAGTTTGTTTACATGCAAACACAAGATCAGTATAATGAGAACCTGTCAAAGCAGAAACCTGGCTACTGAAAGTTAAGTGTATACATGGCCAGATAACCAGGTTACTCCAGCAGAAATCTGTTACCCAGGTTTCTCATAGGCACTTTGTTATTTATATATGGCAATTAAGAAACCAGGATATTGCCAAAACTGTGGAATGACCAGTTTATAAAGGCGCATGTAAGCAAACCGACAGTCTGAAAGGGAGAGATACTGCCTTCCAACAGTGAGAACAGCAAAGTCACACTTCTGCCCGTCTGCGCCTCCTCAAGAGGCCAGTATGCAGTTACCTACAGCAGGAGCATGCTCTCCTTACAAAGACGCAGAGCGTCTCCTGCACTTAAGCAACAGAAAGCCAACTGTCTGGGGTGTAGGCGGGACCGAAAAACAAAAGAACCCTAGGAGAGCTCTGTAGTTGCGGTACTGGCTGTGCCTTTGTTCAGCCTATAAAGGGCTTTCTCCCTCTCCTGCACAACCCAACAAACACTTTGGACTTAATGCTGGCTAAAGTAAATCAACTAGTCTTGCCTTTAACAAAAACAAAAATGAATAAACAAAGCAGCGTAGTGCTTTGATTTCAAAGTACAGGATAGAATGGAGGTGAGCAAGAGTGGAATACAAGAAGACAGAAGACTTTCTTCAAAGCCAAAGTAAAAAATGAATTATGATAGCGTAAGAGCACCATAATCCACTTTCACGGGCAATTGTGCTCAAAGAAACTTATAATTTACAGCTTTTCACACCGGAAAACAAAACAACAACCAAACCTAATCCACAACCTCCTGTCAATTGTATATAAAGAGTGAAAACAGGAGCATATCATCCACCCACCATGTACATGAGAATGTCTCGGATCATGACCATGGCTGTCTGATGGTCATTCCAGGCCTGATTTAAGGTTTGTAGAAAATTATTATTTAGAGAGTTTAGAACATCTTCCCGCACCTGAAATAAGAAACAGATTGACACGTTATTGAAAATGAATGAAAATGTTATCAGGCTCAATGATTTATGGTCGGGGACGGACAACCAAAGCTTTACTGGGGCGTAAATGTTCAATATTCAGACAGCTGCATTACATGGAGATACGGCTCCTTACTTTGTTTATGAGGTGCTCGGTGACGACCTCCCGCAGACCTGTGTAGAGCTTCTCCCCGTGCTTGTGGAGGACCATGGTGTAGGCGTTCCTGTACAGCTCCTCAAAGCTGAGGCCGCTGTTGTTCTTCCTCTGGATCTCCTGGATGGCATTCTTGAGGAGGTCCCAGATGTTGTTCACATACTTCTCATCCATCGTCATCTAAGGAGGGACAGAAGGCGGCGTGTGATGAATACAGGGCAGTAAAAACAGAGTGACATTTATTCAATTACTCCACCTGGCTCTTTTTGTTCGTATTTCTCCACAGCAAATTATAAGGCTACTATTCAAGTCATTTTCATGAATACTGGCCAGAATGTTTAGAACGATCCAAGGTCCATCTGAGTTCATCTGAATGAAGATGCATCCATTACTACATCATCAGTGTGTGAATTATGTCAGGGTGATCATGCAAGCAAGTTTCCAGAAGGTTTAAGTAAGTTCATTTATAGGATCCTGCAGTTCCATTTATTTTCAGGGGAGATTAAGAATCAAATGACTGAAGCCTAATACATGCATGTGTATTCAAAATTAGAAGACATACCAATAAGCATATGACATTTAAATCAGGAAGAATAATCAAATGACAATAATGTATTGCCTCTAAATATATAGTCAGAACAGTGCCTGACAATCATGCCTGCTGTGCAAAATGATTCTGAAAGAACCAATTGAACCAAATTGCAGTGTATTACAACACAAAAGCACAGTATGTCATCTCATCCACTTGAGGAGGAACCTGATCAGACCGTGATTACAGGCTTGGGACACAGGCCTCAATAGAAAATATTCTCACATTACAGTAAGAAGATCGAGCAGCATTTATTCCAGAACAGACAGAAACATGCAAGCTAAACATTTGAGTGAGGATGGATTTTCTTTACTACCTCATCCACACACCGCCTCACCCACCCACTCATAAACATGGAGGATCAACAGATAAGAGTTTGTCTGGCTTTCAGTCAATCCCATTTGTTAGTAGCGAGGGGACAGCGATGATACCGACACGAGTCATATCACAAACCTTAACAAATGAGGGTGAAACTGAGTGTTTGGTGATGTCGATACTAATTCAGGGCCGATGCAATTACCACTGCATCACAGTAGGCGCAACAAAGTGATGCCACAGAGGTGCAACAGAAAAACGTCACATGAGATTATTCACAATGATCAACACACTGCATAAACGCTGTCCTCTACCATGAGGAGTTTGTACATCTTTTCAGGGCTGGACTAACAATGACCTCCTGACTATCAGCATCAGTGTGTGCAAATATTTGAGTCATCATCATTGTGTCTCTTTAGTATAGTAAACATTCAGTGTCACTCCACTTCTGCACCTCCACTTTAACATGGTACCTGCTTATGCTTAACTGACATTACAAATGGAATCATCTGCACTTCCTACTCCTATCGACTCAATTAAAGCAGTTTAATCCAAGCTACAAGTTTATATTCAGCAGTAAAGTGACTCTTTTGTGTGCATATTCCTTGACGAACTGGACACAACAATGCACTTTTATCTTGCGTGGTTATTAAATTCATAATATTACCCAAATTAAGTTTATGCATGTTTATTGTGAGGGGTGATGTGAGGCTAAAGTTGCATTAGAATTATAGTAATATCGCGTATCTGTTGGCCAAATGTGCTAATCTACGTTGCTAAAATTGTTTACAACATAACACAGTGTCAGCTAACCGTAACCGGCCTGCTACTCGGGGGAGCTAATAGCTGTTTTGTAGCCTGTCACTGCAGAACTTTCCTTACAAATGCTAACATTCGCTACCACAAAACAACGTCATTGTCAAGCTACATAGTGAGCATAAGATAACCGAGACGAACAGATAATTCAGCTGGAGAACTTATCTAATGTGGGGCGGGTGAGAGACATTTTACTTTACAATGACAAGGTTTTCCTCGTATGAGCAGCTAGCTAGCGGACCGCTGCTAGAAGACCTGTCATCCCCGGTGCTCGCGTCTCACAGTGAGCGTCTTTAGAGCTCACGGAGCCGGTGTGTATACTTACGGGAAAGGCTCGTATCCTCATCTTGGCGTCTTTCTTCGTGCCGCCTTTGAGGTTGGACATGATTAGTTGGCCCACTGTCGTTTCTAAGTTAACTTAAAGACTACATGAAAGGTGGCTGCTAGTTTGTTTTTTTTCGAGCCAGGGGAAAGTGGCAGGGAAACTCTGTGACCTCCCCTCTGAGAGTGAGGTCGGCCTGGGTCTGTTATGTTGCTGTCACTCGCCTTCTCCTCAGTGATTTTTTGGCTAACGCTAGCTAGTAGTATGCAGTGATGGCGGACGGCTCGCCACTGCGCAACGCCGAACTCTCGCGATAGGATAGGCACAAACGTGACAGGTTCATTCCACAGGTTGGTCTATTTTGGCCAGAAATGTGTGGACATGTGGATTAATTCGTTGGTGTTTCACTTCAGAAATCAGGCGTGTTGAGTGTACTTTACTTTTGAAGGCAAATGTTTATGCTGCAACATATAAATATGTATTATGAAATCATTGGAAGAAATAGGAGGCTCTGTAGGATAACATCAGGTGTAGGTGAAGGTAAACAGGGTTATAGGACAAGCATGTTGGTTTGTTTGTTTCTTTTGCCAAGGCAGAAGAAGCTGCAGGAGCTTGTTTTGTTTTTTGTTTGCTTGATAATGGTTTGCCATGTTTAGTGTGAAGGGATTTGACTGACCTGCACACAGCCCTGACCTCAATCCCATTAAACCATCAAATGCCAACTGTGGGCCAAGGCCTTATCACCCTTCATGAGTACACTACCTCCCGAAGCCCCTTATGGCTGAATGGAAGCAAGTTCCTGCAGCCATGTTCCCAAATGAAAATAATTTCTGGATACATCCAGGTTGGGGTGGGATGAATTAAACAGATAACACAATTTCTTTTATAAAATATTAGAATCATATTTTTATTCTGGATTCCAGGTCATATCAATCAAACGTTATGTTACTTCTTATTTATCAGTAAGTGCCTCAACTAAAGCTTGAAGATTACGATTAAATACTATTTTGCATACATAGTATACAACTATACTATTTGCTGAAAAATGTTATTATATCTTTTATTAATTAACCATTTTGGTCCATGTGCCAATGAATCTGTGAGTTTCAATTCGAAAACATATCCACACACACACACACACGTCAGATATGCCTATGCAAACTATCATGTTTGCTGTCGTCCAGTTCCGCCGTGTTGTTTTTAGAGGAGATTCTCTCTTTATTCCATCGCTGACTCTTGTCCAACTGCACATTCTGATCTCTAACCCAAGGCTGGAACACTGAATATCTTCTCACTGTCATGATGATGCTCTCTAAACCAGCCAGAAAGGAGGAAGATATAAGAGCAAAGAAGGAGAGAATATTTCTATGAATATTATACCAAATAAAGTTACAGTCAAAATCGATTATCAAAGGCATTTATGTATTTATACATAAGAAAATGATAAAAGCCTACTTGTGCATTTGGGTGCCAAGGTTGGGACCGTTGCATTCTTTCGTAGATTAGCTCCAGCTCTCCTCCTCAGGCCCATATTCTCCAGCTCCAGTTTCCTGATTTCCGAACACATCACTCTGATCAACTGGATAAGCTTCTGTTCACTGTCCATGGAGCTGACTGCATATACTTATATATACCACCTTGTCCTCGTCTGTCTCATAGGAACCCAACCTCTGACAAGACCCCGTCTGACCAGCTAACAGTCCCAAGCCGCACAGATGTCTTGTTTTGGCTTCACAGCTCACCACTCTGTCTGAACAAATTAAAGAATACGAGCAAAGAAGAAGGGAACCAATCGAAAGTTAACAGTAAAGTCTGTCACCACACTATTGATAGTCAAGTCACGTGAAGGGGAGTGTTATTTTCTTTTCCACGTGATATGATGCCTACCACTTTCTCTTCTCCTGTTAAATATTCATCTGCTCTGTCAACATAAAGCAACAATAGGCACTTGGAGAGGCGTAGCCAGTGACATTGCCTGCGTCAAGGTAATAGGATGAGCTGCTTCTCAAATGAACTCACACCAATTCTCAATGGGATTAAGATGCACAAACCTTTATTTATAAGTTGTTTACAATGGCCAAACGTAATTATAATATAACCTGTCTCCCTCCTCCACTCCCCACCTCCAACACTCAAAACTAGTAACTCAGTGAAGATGAATCCAGTTGATGAATGTGTATGCATGTAATGTTTACTACATGGCAGTAACAGTAGGAATGTACTAACTTGCAGAAGAGTACAGCTGGAGCCCATGAGTGTCTGTTAGTGCTGCTCTGCTGCTCTCTAGTGTACACTGTGCAGTAGTGTGATAAATGCCAATCTGCCAACTTCTGTCCTTCCTTGGCTCCCTCTAAGACCCCGTCCTGCTTGAAACCCATGCATTCTACACCTATTAATGTCATTTGTCATACTTATATTACTATTAGCGTTAAGTCTCTCGTAACGTCTCTTTCTCTCCCCTACTCACTCTCTCCTCTTTTTCCTTGTTGGAGTTGAAGTTGCATTGAATTGAATTGAATTGAATTGAATTGAATTGAATTGAATTGAATTGAATTGAATTGAATTGAATTGAATTATAATTTGTTATTATTATTGTTATTAATAATTACAAATCTGGAGCAAAAATCAATTACTTCAACCAGAAATGAACAGATAATTATATTACATGTTTTTATAATCAGCATATTACTATTTATGTGTAAACTCCAAATAGTTTTGCCCCATTTATTGTATAAGTGAGACACATGTCTGAGCCAACCAAAGGAAGTCTAGTATGACTCTTTCAGTTCTGTGTTTTGACACTCCACTACATACTCTGAGTCTCACCCCACCCCCACCCCAATTCTATACTGTTGTGTGTAAGCTGTAAATCTGCTGATAACAGCCACCCAGCAAGCGAGGAAGATAAAGTCCTACAGAAATGTTAGTGACAGCTAAGTTGGAGCATTGACAGACTACAGGACAAACAATATCTGGTGACTGAGAAAAAAGGAAACGTCTTGTTGAGTGTGTGTGTGTGTGTGTGTGTGTGTGCGTGCGTGTGCGTGCGTGTGCGTGTGCGTGTGCTGATGTGAAACTGACCAAGAAATGTGGTAGCATGAGAATCAATGACAACCATGATGACAGTAGCTAATCAAAAGGAAGTTCATACTGAAGTGATAGAGTGAAAAAAGTATGGGCAAATGCACTTTATTTTCAACGTCATACCGAAGACGGCCAGTAGATGGCGCATTCTGTACACTGTGTCAGTCGGCCAAACGTGCTGTAGCGTCAAGGAGGAACCAGCAAGCAAGTCTAAACCACGTGACGTACCCCAGTCAGCAACAAGGTAAACCCAAAGGACAGCACATTAAGCGGAGGACAGGTAATTCATTTTGCATACAGAAGCAGAATTTAACGCATTTCATTTTGTTTTAAGCTCTTATCGTCGTATCGTGTTGCTTTGCAAATATGACACCAAGAGGGTAAGGACACAATGCTGAGCTCCCTTCAAAATCTCGCACTCATCTTTTTTTTGTTTCGTTTTTTTTTTTACTTTTGACCCGACGCCAACACCACAAAACAGGACAAGTAATTTAATTTGCCTCCGCTGCCGACCTTGAAGCAAGGAATGTAGGCTACCAGAATCCCAATAGACGTGCTTGAAGAAAATGTCCTGGGAGCCGAGAGAGGGTCAGTCTGTTCTGTCTCTAGCATCACTGAGACACTCCTCACATCATCAGGCCTCAGTTAATCCTTCACTTTTACGAGCAGAGATGAAAGACATGTTTCAGTTCGTGTTTGTAGGTTATCCTGAGCAATTATCTATGAGATAATGATAGCACCAGTCAATAATTTATTTTTAAGTCCACCAACTGTAATTATCGTCACAGAAGATCCAAAATGCAACATTATAACTTATAATCACCAGTGCTGAATCATAGCTGAGACAAAGGCTGAAAGAGTGAGGATTATGTTGCTGTTAAATACGTGCCAATCTTGGTATTTTCATGACAAAAAAATCATAAAAATGACAAGTATGCAATACTTGTGCTTCCAACAAAGGCGAGGGACTTCAATCATTTTACCACAAAGCATGACATGACTGGCTGATGTATTCGCGTAAAGGTCAACAATAGAAATTCTTGGTATAAAACGAGCCCCTATGAAAATGTTATACCAGACAAGACAGGGACAGAATTGTGACTCATTAGGCACATCTCACTGATGTCTCAAAAGTGTCCTCTCCCCTCTATGAGAGGTGCTAAATAATAGGAATAGCCTGGGAAGCCAAGAAAAATACAGCTTAGCTCACATTGGCTTCAATTATGAGATACTTGCCAAAGGTGTCTAATGGCGCTTCCATCAATACTGTTTACATCGAAGAAAAAAACCCACAGTTTTTGTCAGACGAAGCTTACAGAAAGAAATTAGCATCAGTCTTTTATATCTGCTTGGTCATTGTGTGATAAAAGTCCATTGTGACTTGTCACCGCAAAAACTGAGACAATGTGATGTTAACAGCTTGGATAGATTCCCAAATCCCTTAAGTGAAAGAAGTGTTACTTTGTACCATGGTAGTAATGTTCAAAGCGGAGGTGCGTTTCAAATCTCATCACTCATCACCCGGAGGGAACTTGTGTACGTACCTCTTTGCGACATGTGATGTGATCAGATCGTAATTGCGGTCATAAGTTTGCTGCCCCATCGGAGTGACACCTTAAATCACCCTCATGAAAATATCTCGGGTTGGAATTCAATATTGCTCATAAAATCTAAATATAAGGCCCTTGAGACTAAGCTGTTTTACAGAGTGCTGTGGTAGCAGCCTGGCAAAAACACTCAAGAGGTAATTAAGATAGAAGGTGGAGCCCTCGTCTTTAAAAGAGGGGAAGGAGAACCATATTTTTATCACTAGTATTTGTGTAGTATTCACTGAAAAGGGAAAAAGCAATATGTAAGAACTTTCCCAGTCCAATGTGTGTGTCATACAGCATGCCAGTGTTTCAAATAGAGACCTGTAGGGTTTCCAACCACTCGGCAGCGTCTTTAATGACATAGTTCATACCCACAATCCCATCCAGCAGCCTCCATTATGACTCAGTAATCATAGGCTACATTAGTTTTTCTTCTCCACCTCCTCCTCCTCTCGCTCGCTTACTCTTTATCATCCACTGTGCCTTCATCTGTCTCTCGCCCGCTCTGTTTGTCTTCCTAGGAGCAAGACAAATCCAATAGTGAGCAAGAGCTGCTACTGGAGAAAGTGTTTGTTGACTTTTCAGCACAGACTGGTGCTCTGTAGGGGAGCAGTCTGTTATTTATGGCTCAGGGCCTTCTGTGATTGGCTGACGAGAGATATAATTATGTCTGGTGCTCAGCTTAGCTAGTTTAAGCATTGCACTAGGTGGCATGTTGAGTATAGTGGTTGCTAGGTTACTAAGTGGAGGGTCTTTGCTATAGAAAATGGTTTTGGTGAAGAGCAATGTTCGTTACTTGTACCCATTTCCATCACTCCTTCACTTACAGTCCCAGTACCTATGTAACAACCAAAATAACTCCCAAGCCCAACTAAATCCTTGACTTGATTTTTAAATATGTTTTTTCTTCATCTTAAAATGGACACTTGGATAAGGCCGACACAAAGTAGACTGAAATGACCCATCACCTCATCTGTTGTTAGATTGTGACCATCATACAATTCACTAAATGGTCGCTAAACTATGTTTTAGATAGATAAGCTGTAGTCTGAAGGACCTGACAAGGCCTGTTCAACTTCAGCACAGTCATAGGACTGTAATTTCATATTTTATTGATGTTATATGATACATAAATCATTGCAGGATGGGTTGTTGACAGTTTGTGAGCTCATTGTTCCCATTAAGGATGGGTGGTGAAACCCCCCTCACCATTACAGATAAATCAAACATTTCCAATGGATTGCATCATACTTTGTAGATGTGAGGCTCTAAATGCTTTGAGCTTTGACACGAGTTTGAAAATGGAAATCATCATAATTGCTGGTAAAGGGGGTTGATTAAAAAGCAGAGATAGCACTGGAAAGAGTGTCAGTGGAAGTTGTAATTTGCACAGCCTGAAAGAAGGGTAACGGAATAAAAACTGTATGTTACTGTTCATATTAAGAATTCTCTTTTTGAAAGCTGTTACTAATGGATATTACCCTAGTGGCCTTTATCGCTTCATTATGCCGGGTGGTCCTACAACGACCATGAATAGACTAATGGGATTATACCAGTATGAGTATGCCCTTGCACTTTCAGTAAAATGGCAGGCCTGGTTTGTCTGTTCCCTTTGGGGGGTGGAGATGAGAGCAAAAGATGGGACTTTAGAACCCCACCATGGATAATCCTATTGTATATTCCATACCATGGCTTATGTGATCAGTGTCTTATATATTACACGTATAGTCATCATCATCTCTAGTTTGGGATGTACTGGGATGGGAAGCAGCGGCCCAATGACTAATCTTCACCTAATCCATTTATTGTAAATACATGGGCTGCCATGGTTAATGAATGGGGACAGGCATGGTTGCGGGGCTGTCTTGCCTTGATGAAATAACTTTAATCTGTATGTGTAAGTGTTTTAAGAGGGCAGACATCAGGACTGTAGACAGTGTAAGTTAATTTTCCAGCAATGCAAACCCTCCTATTTCATTTGATTAGCTTTTAAAAAATGACTATTTCAGTAAATAATAGAAAGTAATGTTTGACCTCCACGTAGACAACATCAGAGAAAAGTAACAATCATACTGACTCCCCCCTCCCCTCCCCTCTCTCTTTCTCTTTCTCTCTCTCTTTCTCTTTCATGAAAAGCAGCCAGATAACGATGGCGTGGCGATACAGGCAGACCACGTCTAGCTTCAGTACAGGCCAGGGTTATTAAAGATAACATGACACAGTGTCGGCCTGGCTGAGTGGATAGCGTGAGTTAACCCTCCCTGATTAGGCTTCTCTTCACAGCTAATTAATGGTGTGATATTATGGCAAGCTGTTGTGACAGTGAGCACTGAACAGCCATGCCTGACTCATTTACTGCACCAAGCTGTCTGTGTATCTGCTGAAAGTGTTTATCAGTGGTATAAAGATATCTTGGTTGGAAACCTGTACAACCTGCCAGGTTAACTCAGCTTACTGTGTGAGTCAAATCCAGAAGTAAGTCTTTGGTAAACTAGAATACCTGGACCTAATTATGACCTTTTGACCTAGATTATAATTGAAATGATGCGTCCATTTAACACTTGTGCTTTCAAGACTCTCTCTCTGTCCGTCTCTGTCCCTCTTTTCCCAGCTTCTTAGTGTAACCAGGAATGCAGTAGTGCCACTTGCAGACTGCGGAGATCGTGGAGCCCTAAAAAGGGAAGGAGTCTCACTCTGGTTCCTGGCAGCGAGTGAAGGCGAGGAGGCTAAATTAGGCCTGTTTTGATTCCCCCATGAGCCCCAGCAACCCAGAGGAGGGGAGGCCGTCTGGTGTCCAGGCCCTGTGATGTCTCCTCAAAGCTTGCCCCAAACACCGTACGGGTAAGTGTCAGATGGACGGACAGAAGGACCGACGACGGTCGTAGACCAGAGGCCGCATCTACTGATAATGTTCGTGATGTTATAGGTGATGTGACGTGAGGCAATTTGACGACGAGTAGATCAGTTCCTCATTAGTTTTCGGATTCAGTCACTACATTATATCTGATCAAAATGTGCAGCAGAAAATAGAAACTGTGCAATCAATACCATTTATTCATGGTCACCAACACAGTAGAACTATATTGATGTCCTCCTGCTTTTTCATATTGTACACCATTTACACTTACATTTCGAAGTTCATGTCCCTATTAAATGGGGTATTGTAAGTATAGTTGAGAGAAGAGTGCCTTAACTGCAGCAAAAATCATATTTTGATGATGTAATTCAATGTTAAAATCAATTTTTATGCAATGCAGGTTTAAATTTGAAAAACACTATCGCAATACAAAACTAGAACAAGCTTTGGTTTCTGTTTATGGCAAATACATCAATGCATCGCACGTTCTACATAGTAAAAATAAAGAATGATGGTTGACAGATATCCCGACCCAGGAGCAATTACATGTAACGTGTGATGTGATTCGCCACATAACTGCAATCCACTCGGTAAGTTTCTATCTGATGAGATAATGCTTGTTGTCTGCTGCCCTCTCTTTTTTGATCTTTAGCCTTTGCTGTCCTGTCCTGTGTGATTGACCATGTCTCTCTCCCAGCTGGCAGGCAGAGACAGGTGCTGAGTGCTGCTGAGTGTTGCTGTGTGTGTGGGCTCCAGGGACCTGTCTTGTCATTCCTCCGATACTCCGGAGTGCAGAGGAAAAGGAGGAGGCCCAAGACTACTGCCCTCGCCGGAGAACAACTGATGAGGTAAGTGAAAACCAGCGACCATCTACCTGGCAGCCGTGTTTTGATAACCTCATTGACCTTCCTTTTTAGTCACTAAACGGCAGCCTCCCTCACACGCGCACACGCGCACACACACACTACTTCCTGTTTAACAAGCTGTTGCGCTGCTTATCTCTGAGGCTGCAAACTGGTCATATGTCATGGCGACTTCCTCTTTGTACACATTCATAGCCGCGCACACACACACACACACACACACACACACACACACACACACACACACACACACACACAGTTGCGACAATGGAGGGAAAGAGGAAGTTACAAACAGAGATGTAGAAAGGGGCGGGGAACATATTGAGGTGACCATATTTGGCGTACAGGGATAATGCAAGCAGAAGATGCAAATGAGATAAGGAGTGGTTGTCATGGTGATTTGATGTTGCGCAGTGATGGTTCGCTGTAAACCTGACCGCATTTGTGGTATGGCCGTTGCCAAGCAGAAGGTGCTATTATGAGAGAGATAGAGAGAGACAGAGTGAGAGAGAGAGAGAGGGAGGGGGGGGAGAGAAGTAGACGAAGACAAACATCAAGGTTTTAGTTCCCAAAATGCATTGCGTCAGCGTGACCTGTGTTGAAGTTGCCTGCCGTTGTATCTCAGTGGCACGTCAGCGCTAGACAGACAAACAGGTAAGGTCTATAAGATGACATTTTCTCTATTTCCTCTTATTAACTCATTTATGTTTCATATTCATGTTTATGTTTTTACTTATTTGTTGACTTCGATTTCATGGTATTACACTACTACTTATACTAAACTACTTATACTACTAATTTTCTAAAAACTGGTTATATGCTTGACTTGAACAATAATGTTTTTCTACTAAAGCAAAGTCACAGTGTGGAATATGGCTGCATGAGTGTGTGAGTATTGGCCATGTGCAGTGTTGAATATTGGCAGCGGCCAAACAGAAACTCTGCCGAAAGCTGAAGTGAAAGGCCTCTTTGCAAAGGGTGTTTCCAGTCGTTTTCAGTTTATCTGAAAGATAAGCTTCAAGCTTGGATAATGCCCGCATGCTCACACACACACACACGCACACACACACACGCACACACACGCACACACGCACACACACACACACACACGCACACTCGTGTCAAATGGGGACAAGACAGTGTGCTATTTCCTCTCTCAGTATCTCAAACCTGACAGCTTGAATTGCACCTGCTTCCCCTCACTGCGTCAAAGTCAAAGTTAAGAGAAATCACACAGTATGGAGCAAAGAATCATGGCTGCAAATTCATAATAGAAAAAAGAAATAAATTACCAAACATACACACACACATTTGTCCAACATCGTTTTTAGTGAGACGTGCATTCACACATAACATATTTCTCTAGAAAGTTTGCTGTTGTTTTTTCTTAAAGTTCCTTTTCCAGTTTCCTTTATACTTTATTAATTGGGGGACTCCTGACACAAAGCTAAAATAAGAAACTTGAAATACAACCAGAGGCCATTTATGTGGATACATTACCCTCAGGCACCATTCTGCTGTCTCACTGTGTAACCTCCAAAGTAAACTCCCGTGAATTTGCAATATTAAATGCAGCTCTTTTATGCTTTGCTTTTCTGCAAGATTATTGCAGTTGCCGCTGTGATGGTCTGTAATGGGAGTGTAATGTGTATTTGTGGCCGTAGTGATAGATGGGCCGTCACAGCTTGGCACACAAAGGCTCTGGGATATTTCCTCGGCGGAGTGAGAGTTCACATCAGCCAGCC